>NC_090375.1:1374724-1744156 GCF_036365525.1 Heterodontus francisci | reverse complement strand
CCTCCCTCTCCCACTCCGACTACCTCCCTCTCCACACGTCCTCCCTCTCCCACCACCTCCCACTCCCTCTCCCTACCACCTCCCTCTCCCTCTCCCCACGTTCTCCCTCTCCCTCCTCCTCCCACCTCCCCCTTCCTCTCCCTGCCACCTCCCCCTCCCTCTCCCACCACCTCCCTCTCCCACTACCTCCCTCTCCCCACGTCCTCCCTCTCCCTCTCCCACCACCTCCCTCTCCCTTTCCGCATGTCCTCCCTCTCCCTCTCCCTACCACCTCCCTCTCCCTCTTCCCATGTCCACCCTCTCCCTCTCCCACCACCTCCCTCTCCCTCTCCGCACGTCCTCCCTCTCCCACTCTCTACCACCTCCCCCTCCCTCTCCCTATCACCTACCCCTCCCTCTCCCTACGTCCTCCCTCTCCCTCTCCCCACCACCTCCCTCTCCCTCTCCCCACCACCTCCCTCTCCCTCTCCCCACCACCTCCCTCTCCCTCTCCCCACCACCTCCCTCTCCCTCTCCCCACCACCTCCCTCTTCCTCTCCCCACCACCTCCCTCTCCCTCTCCCCACGTCCATCCTCTCCCTACCACCTCCCTCTCCCTCACCCCACGTCCTCCCTCTCCCTCTTCCTACCACCTCCCTCTCCTTACCACCTCCCCCTCCCTCTCCCTCTCCCCATCACCTCCCCCTCCCTCTCCCCACCACCTCCCCCTCCCTCTCCCCACCATCTCCCTCTCCCTCTTCCCATGTCCACCCTCTCCCTCTCCCAACACCTCCTTCTCCCTCTCCGCACGTCCTCCCTCTCCCACTCCCTACCACCTCCCTCTCCCTCTTCCCATGTCCACCCTCTCCCTCTCCCACCACCTCCCTCTCCCTCTCCGCACGTCCTCCCTCTCCCACTCCCTACCACCTCCCCCTCCCTCTCCCTATCACCTACCCCTCTCTCTCCCTACGTCCTCCCTCTCCCTCTCCCTACCACCTCCCTCTCCCTCTCCCCACCACCTCCCTCTCCCTCTCCCCACCACCTCCCTCTCCCTCTCCCCACGTCCATCCTCTCCCTACCACCTCCCTCTCCCTCACCCCACGTCCTCCCTCTCCCTCTTCCTACCACCTCCCCCTCCTCACCACCTCCCCCTCCCTCTCCCTCTCCCCATCACCTCCCCCTCCCTCTCCCCACCATCTCCCCCTCCCTCTCCCCACCATCTCCCCCTCCCTCTCCCCATTATCTCCCTCTCCCCAGCACATCACTTTTCTACACCAACTCTCTCTGACATTGGGTTGTCAGCCCAAGCCTGGATATTGTACAGGTCTTGCTGCATTTCTACACAGACTGCTTCAGTATCTGAGGAGTCACGAATGGTGCTGAACATTGTGCAATCATCAGCAAACATCCCCACTTCTGACCTTATGATTGAAGGAAAGTCATTGATGAAGCAGCTGAAGATGGTTGGGCCTCGGACACTACCCTGAGGAACTTCTGCAGTGATGTCCTGGAGCTCAGATGATTGACCTCCAACAACCACAACCATCTTCCTTTGCGCTCGGTATGACTCCAACCAGTGGAGGGTTTTCCCCCCGATTCCCATTGACCTCAGTTTTGCTAGGGCTCCTTGATGTCATACTCGGTCACATGCTGCCTTGATGTCAAGGGCAGTCACTCTCACCTCACCTCTTGAGTTCAGCTCTTTTGTCCATGTTTGAACCAAGGCTGTAATGAGGTCAGGAGCTGAGTGGCCCTGGCCGAACCCAAACTGAGGAGTCAGCAGGTTATTGGTCCCTTTCAGTCAGTGTATGTGAATCCCATTAAACTGGTGATGCTGACAGTTTCTGATCACTGAATGCAGTTTTGAATTTTATTCATAGCTTAATACAGAAATTATTGTTTCTTACATCGGTTTCTAACAATCTGACGTTAGTGGTTCCTATTTCAATTACAGTCCTGAATTCTAGAGTCATAGAGTTATACAGCATAAAACAGGCCCTTCAGCCCAACGCAAACCAATTCATTCTCAAACTACAAAATTACAGGATGTGAGGCCCCTTTAACAGGATTGAGGGGAGCTGTCCCTTTAACTCGCAGCCTGATGGCCCAGTCAGCCTGTGTTCAGCCTGGTGTATCCCTGATCACCAGAGGAACTGTCCCCAGTCCAATTATCAATCTCTGGTCAGGGAATGGAACTCAGACAAGGCGACAATTGTGTGTCCAAACAGATCTCTACTCTCTGGGCTGGAGATGTGGCTCCTGATCACAAACCTGAAACTCAGTGGAGCGGGAAAGAGTTCATTTCAGATGGAGAGGGTGGAGAGGAGATTTAGTCGAATGTGACTAGGGATGAGTGATTTCAGTTACATGGAGATAATGGAGAAGCTGGGATTGTTCTCCTTAGAGCAGAGGTTACATGGTGTAGGGAGTAACATATCAGCATGGATAAATGATTGGTTACGTAAGGAAGCAGGGAGTTGGGATAAATGAGGGGTCTGGACAGAGTAGATAGAGAGAAACTGTTTCCTGTCGTGAAAGAATCGAGAACGAGAGGGCACAGATTTAAAGTATTTGGCTAGAAAAGCAAAAGTGACATGAGGAAAAACTTTTTCACGCAGCGAGTGGTTAAGGTCTGTTAGACAGTTATATGAAAAGGAAGGACGTGCAGGGTTATGGTGGAATAGAAGTGAAGGAATTGCTCTTTCAGAGAGCCAGTGCTGACACGATGGGCCGAATGGCCTCCTTCTGCACTGTAACGATTCTGTGATTCTATGAAATGGGTCTTTTTCAGGTTGGCTCGCTGTAACTAGAGTGTCACAGGGTTCAGTGCTGGGGCCTCAACTATTATCAATTTATATCAATGACTTAGATCAAGGGATCGAATGTATAGCAGCTAAATTTTCCGATGACACTAAGATAGGAAGGAAAGTAAGTTGTCAAGAGGAGGTTAATAGTCTACAAGAGGATATAGATGGGTTAAGTGAGTGGGCAAAAATTTAGCAGATAAGGTATAATGTGGGGAAATGTGAACTTGTTCACTTAGGCAGGAAGAATAGAAAAGCTGTATATTATTAAAATGGAGAGAGATTGCAGAACTCTACGATACAGAGGGATCTGGGTGTCTTGGTACATGAATCACAAAAGGTTAATATGCAGGTACAGCATGTGATTAGGAAGGCAAATGGAATGTTGGCCTTTATTGCAAAGGGGAATTGAGTATAAAATTAGGGATGTTTTACTGCAGCTGTACAGGACCTTGGTGAGCCCACATCTGGAGCACTGTGCAGAGTTTTGGTCTCCTTATTTGAAAAAGGATATCATTGCATTAGAAGCAGTTCAGAGAAGGTTCATTCAACTCATTCTGGGGACGAAGGGGTTATCTTACGAAGAAAGGATGAACAGAGTTGGGCTGAGACCCACTGGAGTTTAGAAGAATGAGAGGTGATCTTATTGAAACATATAAGATCCTGAGGGGACTTGACAGGGTGGGTGTTGGAAGGAAGTTTCCCCTTGTGGGAGAGACTAGAACCAGGGGACACAGTTTAAGAATAAGAGGTCTCTCTTTCAAGATGGAGATGATGAGAAATTATTTTTCTCTCCAAGAGCTGTTAGTCTGTGGAATTCTCTTCCCCAGAGAGCAGTGGAGGTTGGGTCATTGAATTTATTCAAGGCGGATTTAGACAAATTTTTGATAGACAAGGGAGTCAAGGGTTATGGGGGTGCAGACAGGAAAATGTAATTGAGACCACAACCCAATTAACCATGATCTTATCGAATGGCGGAGCAGACTCGAGGGACCGAATGGCCGACTCCTGCTCCTATGCTTGCATGTTGTGAGAAGGTTAAGAGGAAATTTAACAGAGGAGTTCAAAATTATGAATGGTTTTGATAAAGTAACTGAAGAGGAAATGTTTCTCGTGACAGAAGCGTAATTATCCAGAGGACACAGAAACGTAGAAAGAATTATGGCACAGAAAGAGACCATGGGCCTATCAACAGATTTAAGGTGATCGGCAAAACACCCAAAGATGACATGCAGACTCATTTTTACACAGTGAGTTATTGCAAACTGGGATTCGCTCCCTGAAAGGGCAGTGGGAGGAGATTTGACAGTAACTTTCAAAGAGAATTGGTGAAATACTTGAGAAGGAAACAAATTGTGGCGGTTTGGGGAAAGGATTAATTGGCTAGCTCGTTCAAAGTACCTGCACAGACAGGATGGGATGAATGGGGTCCTTCTGTTCTGCACAATTCACTGCTTCTGTCATTTCCAATCTCTCAGAGTGTGAGCTGAGAATTTACCCTCTGGCAATGCCAGGACAGAAAAAAACCTTGTACCAGGTGTGGGTGGTTTGTGTTAACGGGTTCTGTACCAGGTGTGAGTGGTTTGTGTTAACGGGTTCTGTACCGGGTGTGGGTGGTTTGTGATAACGGGTTCTGTACCGGGTGTGGGTGGTTTGTGATAACGGGTTCTGTACCAGGTGTGAGTGGTTTGTGATAACGGGTTCTGTACCGGGTGTGGGTGGTTTGTGATAACGGGTTCTGTACCAGGTGTGGGTGGTTTGTGTTAACGGGTTCTGTACCAGGTGTGAGTGGTTTGTGATAACGGGTTCTGTACCGGGTGTGGGTGGTTTGTGATAACGGGTTCTGTCCCGGGTGTGAGTGGTTTGTGATAACGGGTTCTGTACCGGGTCTGGGTGGTTTGTGTTAACGGGTTCTGTACGGGTGTGAGTGGTTTGTGTTAACGGGTTCTGTACCAGGTGTGAGTGGTTTGTGATAACGGGTTCTGGACCGAGTGTGAGTGGTTTGTGATAACGGGTTCTGTACCGGGTGTGGGTGGTTTGTGTTAACGGGTTCTGTTCCGGGTGTGAGTGGTTTGTGTTAACGGGTTCTGTACCAGGTGTGAGTGGTGAGTGATAACGGGTTCTGTACCAGGTGTGAGTGGTGAGTGATAACGGGTTCTGTACCAGGTGTGAGTGGTGAGTGATAACGGGTTCTGTACCAGGTGTGAGTGGTGAGTGATAACGGGTTCTGGACCGAGTGTGAGTGGTTTGTGATAACGGGTTCTGTACCGGGTGTGGGTGGTTTGTGATAACGGGTTCTGTACGGGTGTGAGTGGTTTGTGTTAACGGGTTCTGTACCAGGTGTGAGTGGTTTGTGATAACGGGTTCTGGACCGAGTGTGAGTGGTTTGTGATAACGGGTTCTGTACCGGGTGTGGGTGGTTTGTGTTAACGGGTTCTGTTCCGGGTGTGAGTGGTTTGTGTTAACGGGTTCTGTACCGGGTGTGAGTGGTGAGTGATAACGGGTTCTGTACCAGGTGTGAGTGGTGAGTGATAACGGGTTCTGTACCGAGTGTGGGTGGTTTGTGATAACGGGTTCTGGACCGAGTGTGAGTGGTTTGTGATAACGGGTTCTGTACCGGGTGTGGGTGGTTTGTGATAACGGGTTCTGTACCGGGTGTGGGTGGTTTGTGTTAACGGGTTCTGTACGGGTGTGAGTGGTTTGTGTTAACGGGTTCTGTACCGGGTGTGGGTGGTTTGTGATAACGGGTTCTGTACCAGGTGTGGGTGGTTTGTGTTAACGGGTTCTGTACGGGTGTGAGTGGTTTGTGTTAACGGGTTCTGTACCGGGTGTGAGTGGTTTGTGTTAACGGGTTCTGTACCAGGTGTGAGTGGTTTGTGATAACGGGTTCTGGACCGAGTGTGAGTGGTTTGTGATAACGGGTTCTGTACCGGGTGTGGGTGGTTTGTGTTAACGGGTTCTGTTCCGGGTGTGAGTGGTTTGTGTTAACGGGTTCTGTACCGGGTGTGAGTGGTGAGTGATAACGGGTTCTGTACCAGGTGTGAGTGGTGAGTGATAACGGGTTCTGTACCAGGTGTGAGTGGTGAGTGATAACGGGTTCTGTACCGAGTGTGGGTGGTTTGTGATAACGGGTTCTGGACCGAGTGTGAGTGGTTTGTGATAACGGGTTCTGTACCGGGTGTGGGTGGTTTGTGATAACGGGTTCTGTACCGGGTGTGAGTGGTTTGTGATAACGGGTTCTGTACCGGGTGTGGGTGGTTTGTGTTAACGGGTTCTGTACCGGGTGTGGGTGGTTTGTGATAACGGGTTCTGTTCCGGGTGTGGGTGGTTTGTGTTAACGGGTTCTGTACCGGGTGTGGGTGGTTTGTGATAACGGGTTCTGTACCGGGTGTGAGTGGTTTGTGATAACGGGTTCTGTACCGGGTGTGGGTGGTTTGTGATAACGGGTTCTGTACCGGGTGTGAGTGGTTTGTGATAACGGGTTCTGTACCGGGTGTGAGTGGTTTGTGATAACGGGTTCTGTACCGGGTGTGGGTGGTTTGTGTTAACGGGTTCTGTACCGGGTGTGGGTGGTTTGTGATAACGGGTTCTGTACCGGGTGTGAGTGGTTTGTGATAACGGGTTCTGTACCGGGTGTGGGTGGTTTGTGTTAACGGGTTCTGTACCGGGTGTGGGTGGTTTGTGATAACGGGTTCTGTACCGGGTGTGAGTGGTTTGTGATAACGGGTTCTGTACCGGGTGTGGGTGGTTTGTGATAACGGGTTCTGTACCGGGTGTGAGTGGTTTGTGATAACGGGTTCTGTACCGGGTGTGGGTGGTTTGTGTTAACGGGTTCTGTACCGGGTGTGGGTGGTTTGTGATAACGGGTTCGGTACCGGGTGTGAGTGGTTTGTGATAACGGGTTCTGTACCGGGTGTGGGTGGTTTGTGTTAACGGGTTCTGTACCGGGTGTGGGTGGTTTGTGATAACGGGTTCTGTACCGGGTGTGAGTGGTTTGTGATAACGGGTTCTGTACCGGGTGTGGGTGGTTTGTGATAACGGGTTCTGTACCGGGTGTGAGTGGTTTGTGATAACGGGTTCTGTACCGGGTGTGGGTGGTTTGTGTTAACGGGTTCTGTACCGGGTGTGGGTGGTTTGTGATAACGGGTTCTGTTCCGGGTGTGAGTGGTTTGTGATAACGGGTTTTGTACCGGGTGTGGGTGGTTTGTGTTAACGGGTTCTGTACCGGGTGTGAGTGGTGAGTGATAACGGGTTCTGGACCGGGTGTGAGTGGTTTGTGTTAACGGGTTCTGTACCGGGTGTGGGTGGTTTGTGTTAACGGGTTCTGTACCGGGTGTGAGTGGTTTGTGTTAACGGGTTCTGTACCGGGTGTGGGTGGTTTGTGTTAACGGGTTCTGTACCGGGTGTGGGTGGTTTGTGATAACGGGTTCTGTACCAGGTGTGAGTGGTGAGTGATAACGGGTTCTGTACCAGGTGTGAGTGGTGAGTGATAACGGGTTCTGGACCGGGTGTGGGTGGTTTGTGATAACGGGTTCTGTACCGGGTGTGAGTGGTTTGTGTTAACGGGTTCTGTACGGGTGTGAGTGGTTTGTGTTAACGGGTTCTGTACCAGGTGTGAGTGGTTTGTGATAACGGGTTCTGTACCGGGTGTGAGTGGTTTGTGTTAACGGGTTCTGTACCGGGTGTGAGTGGTTTGTGTTAACGGGTTCTGTACCAGGTGTGAGTGGTTTGTGATAACGGGTTCTGTACCGGGTGTGAGTGGTTTGTGTTAACGGGTTCTGTACCGGGTGTGAGTGGTTTGTGTTAACGGGTTCTGGACCGGGTGTGGGTGGTTTGTGATAACGGGTTCTGTACCGGGTGTGAGTGGTTTGTGTTAACGGGTTCTGTACGGGTGTGAGTGGTTTGTGTTAACGGGTTCTGTACCAGGTGTGAGTGGTTTGTGATAACGGGTTCTGTACCGGGTGTGAGTGGTTTGTGTTAACGGGTTCTGTACCAGGTGTGAGTGGTTTGTGATAACGGGTTCTGTACCGGGTGTGAGTGGTTTGTGTTAACGGGTTCTGTACCGGGTGTGGGTGGTTTGTGATAACGGGTTCTGTACGGGTGTGAGTGGTTTGTGTTAACGGGTTCTGTACCAGGTGTGAGTGGTTTGTGATAACGGGTTCTGTACCAGGTGTGAGTGGTTTGTGTTAACGGGTTCTGTACCGGGTGTGAGTGGTTTGTGTTAACGGGTTCTGTACCGGGTGTGGGTGGTTTGTGATAACGGGTTCTGTTCCGGGTGTGGGTGGTTTGTGTTAACGGGTTCTGTACCGGGTGTGAGTGGTTTGTGTTAACGGGTTCTGTACCGGGTGTGGGTGGTTTGTGTTAACGGGTTCTGTACCGGGTGTGGGTGGTTTGTGATAACGGGTTCTGTACCGGGTGTGAGTGGTTTGTGTTAACGGGTTCTGTACCGGGTGTGGGTGGTTTGTGTTAACGGGTTCTGTACCGGGTATGGGTGGTTTGTGATAACGGGTTCTGTACCGGGTGTGGGTGGTTTGTGATAACGGGTTCTGTACCGGGTGTGAGTGGTTTGTGTTAACGGGTTCTGTACCGGGTGTGGGTGGTTTGTGATAACGGGTTCTGTACCAGGTGTGAGTGGTGAGTGATAACGGGTTCTGTACCAGGTGTGAGTGGTTTGTGATAACGGGTTCTGGACCGAGTGTGAGTGGTGAGTGATAACGGGTTCTGTACCGGGTGTGAGTGGTTTGTGATAACGGGTTCTGTACCGGGTGTGGGTGGTTTGTGATAACGGGTTCTGTACCGGGTGTGGGTGGTTTGTGTTAACGGGTTCTGGACCGAGTGTGAGTGGTTTGTGATAACGGGTTCTGTACTGGGTGTGGGTGGTTTGTGATAACGGGTTCTGTACCGAGTGTGAGTGGTTTGTGATAACGGGTTCTGTACCGGGTGTGGGTGGTTTGTGATAACGGGTTCTGTACCGGGTGTGGGTGGTTTGTGATAACGGGTTCTGTACCGGGTGTGAGTGGTTTGTGATAACGGGTTCTGTACCGGGTGTGAGTGGTTTGTGATAACGGGTTCTGTACCGGGTCTGGGTGGTTTGTGTTAACGGGTTCTGTACCGGGTGTGAGTGGCGAGTGATAACGGGTTCTGTACTGGGTGTGGGTGGTTTGTGATAACGGGTTCTGTACCGGGTGTGAGTGGTTTGTGATAACGGGTTCTGTACCGGGTGTGGGTGGTTTGTGATAACGGGTTCTGTACCGGGTGTGGGTGGTTTGTGATAACGGGTTCTGGACCGAGTGTGGGTGGTTTGTGATAACGGGTTCTGTACCGGGTGTGAGTGGTTTGTGTTAACGGGTTCTGTACCGAGTGTGGGTGGTTTGTGTTAACGGGTTCTGTACCGGGTGTGAGTGGTTTGTGATAACGGGTTCTGTACCGGGTGTGGGTGGTTTGTGATAACGGGTTCTGTACCGGGTGTGGGTGGTTTGTGATAACGGGTTCTGTACCGGGTGTGAGTGGTTTGTGATAACGGGTTCTGGACCGAGTGTGGGTGGTTTGTGATAACGGGTTCTGTACCGGGTGTGAGTGGTTTGTGATAACGGGTTCTGTACCGGGTGTGGGTGGTTTGTGATAACGGGTTCTGTACGGGTGTGGGTGGTTTGTGTTAACGGGTTCTGTACCGGGTGTGGGTGGTTTGTGATAACGGGTTCTGTACCGGGTGTGGGTGGTTTGTGATAACGGGTTCTGTACCGGGTGTGGGTGGTTTGTGTTAACGGGTTCTGTACGGGTGTGGGTGGTTTGTGATAACGGGTTCTGTACCGGGTGTGGGTGGTTTGTGTTAACGGGTTCTGTACGGGTGTGGGTGGTTTGTGTTAACGGGTTCTGTACCGGGTGTGGGTGGTTTGTGATAACGGGTTCTGTACCGGGTGTGGGTGGTTTGTGATAACGGGTTCTGTACCGGGTGTGGGTGGTTTGTGATAACGGGTTCTGTACCGGGTGTGGGTGGTTTGTGATAACGGGTTCTGTACCAGGTGTGAGTGGTGAGTGATAACGGGTTCTGTACCGGGTGTGAGTGGTTTGTGTTAACGGGTTCTGGACCGAGTGTGGGTGGTTTGTGTTAACGGGTTCTGTACCAGGTGTGAGTGGTTTGTGATAACGGGTTCTGTACCGGGTGTGAGTGGTTTGTGTTAACGGGTTCTGGACCGAGTGTGGGTGGTTTGTGTTAACGGGTTCTGTACCAGGTGTGAGTGGCGAGTGATAACGGGTTCTGTACCGGGTGTGGGTGGTTTGTGTTAACGGGTTCTGAACCGGGTGTGGGTGGTTTGTGATAACGGGTTCTGTACCGGGTGTGGGTGGTTTGTGATAACGGGTTCTGTACCGGGTGTGGGTGGTTTGTGTTAACGGGTTCTGTACGGGTGTGGGTGGTTTGTGTTAACGGGTTCTGTACCGGGTGTGGGTGGTTTGTGATAACGGGTTCTGTACCGGGTGTGGGTGGTTTGTGATAACGGGTTCTGTACCGGGTGTGGGTGGTTTGTGTTAACGGGTTCTGTACCAGGTGTGAGTGGTGAGTGATAACGGGTTCTGTACCGGGTGTGAGTGGTTTGTGTTAACGGGTTCTGGACCGAGTGTGGGTGGTTTGTGTTAACGGGTTCTGTACCGGGTGTGAGTGGTTTGTGTTAACGGGTTCTGGACCGAGTGTGGGTGGTTTGTGTTAACGGGTTCTGTACCGGGTGTGGGTGGTTTGTGATAACGGGTTCTGTACCAGGTGTGAGTGGTTTGTGTTAACGGGTTCTGTACCAGGTGTGAGTGGTTTGTGATAACGGGTTCTGTACCGGGTGTGGGTGGTTTGTGATAACGGGTTCTGTACCGGGTGTGGGTGGTTTGTGATAACGGGTTCTGTACCGGGTGTGAGTGGCGAGTGATAACGGGTTCTGTACCGAGTGTGGGTGGTTTGTGATAACGGGTTCTGTACCGGGTGTGAGTGGTTTGTGATAACGGGTTCTGTACCGGGTGTGAGTGGTTTGTGATAACGGGTTCTGTACCAGGTGTGGGTGGTTTGTGTTAACGGGTTCTGTACCGGGTGTGGGTGGTTTGTGTTAACGGGTTCTGTACCAGGTGTGGGTGGTTTGTGTTAACGGGTTCTGTACCGGGTGTGGGTGGTTTGTGTTAACGGGTTCTGTACCAGGTGTGGGTGGTTTGTGATAACGGGTTCTGTACCGAGTGTGAGTGGTTTGTGTTAACGGGTTCTGTACCAGGTGTGGGTGGTTTGTGTTAACGGGTTCTGTACCGGGTGTGGGTGGTTTGTGTTAACGGGTTCTGTACCGGGTGTGGGTGGTTTGTGTTAACGGGTTCTGTACCAGGTGTGAGTGGCGAGTGATAAAGGGTTCTGTACCGGGTGTGGGTGGTTTGTGTTAACGGGTTCTGTACCGGGTGTGAGTGGCGAGTGATAACGGGTTCTGTACCGGGTGTGGGTGGTTTGTGTTAGCGGGTTCTGTACCGGGTGTGGGTGGTTTGTGTTAACGGGTTCTGTACCGAGTGTGAGTGGTTTGTGTTAACGGGTTCTGTACCGGGTGTGGGTGGTTTGTGTTAACGGGTTCTGTACCGGGTGTGGGTGGTTTGTGATAACGGGTTCTGTACCGGGTCTGGGTGGTTTGTGTTAACGGGTTCTGTACCGGGTGTGAGTGGTTTGTGTTAACGGGTTCTGTACCGGGTGTGGGTGGTTTGTGTTAACGGGTTCTGTACCGGGTGTGAGTGGTTTGTGTTAACGGGTTCTGTACCGGGTGTGAGTGGTTTGTGTTAACGGGTTCTGTACCGGGTGTGGGTGGTTTGTGTTAACGGGTTCTGTACCGGGTGTGGGTGGTTTGTGTTAACAGGTTCTGTACCGGGTGTGAGTGGTTTGTGTTAACGGGTTCTGTACCGGGTGTGAGTGGTTTGTGTTAACGGGTTCTGTACCGGGTGTGGGTGGTTTGTGTTAACGGGTTCTGTACCGGGTGTGGGTGGTTTGTGTTAACGGGTTCTGTACCGGGTGTGAGTGGTTTGTGTTAACGGGTTCTGTACCGGGTGTGGGTGGTTTGTGATAACGGGTTCTGTACCGGGTCTGGGTGGTTTGTGTTAACGGGTTCTGTACCGGGTGTGAGTGGCGAGTGATAACGGGTTCTGGACCGAGTGTGGGTGGTTTGTGATAACGGGTTCTGTACCGGGTGTGGGTGGTTTGTGTTAACGGGTTCTGTACCGGGTGTGGGTGGTTTGTGAGAACGGGTTCTGGACCGAGTGTGGGTGGTTTGTGTTAACGGGTTCTGTACCGGGTGTGGGTGGTTTGTGAGAACGGGTTCTGTACCGGGTGTGGGTGGTTTGTGTTAACGGGTTCTGGACCGAGTGTGGGTGGTTTGTGTTAATGGGTTCTGTACCAGGTGTGAGTGGCGAGTGATAACGGGTTCTGTACCGAGTGTGGGTGGTTTGTGTTAACGGGTTCTGTACCGGGTGTGGGTGGTTTGTGTTAACGGGTTCTGTACCGGGTGTGGGTGGTTTGTGTTAACGGGTTCTGTACCGGGTGTGGGTGGTTTGTGATAACGGGTTCTGTACCGGGTCTGGGTGGTTTGTGTTAACGGGTTCTGTACCGGGTGTGAGTGGTTTGTGTTAACGGGTTCTGTACCGGGTGTGAGTGGTTTGTGTTAACGGGTTCTGTACCGGGTGTGAGTGGTGAGTGATAACGGGTTCTGTACCGGGTGTGGGTGGTTTGTGTTAACGGGTTCTGTACCGGGTGTGAGTAGTTTGTGTTAACGGGTTCTGTACCGGGTCTGGGTGGTTTGTGTTAACGGGTTTATTACCGGGTGTGAGTGGTTTGTGTTAACGGGTTCTGTACCGGGTGTGGGTGGTTTGTGTTAACGGGTTCTGTACCGGGTGTGAGTGGTTTGTGTTAATGGGTTCTGTACCGGGTGTGGGTGGTTTGTGTTAACGGGTTCTGTACCGGGTGTGGGTGGTTTGTGTTAACGGGTTCTGTACCGGGTGTGAGTGGTTTGTGTTAACGGGTTCTGTACCGGGTGTGGGTGGTTTGTGTTAACGGGTTCTGTACCGGGTGTGAGTGGTTTGTGTTAATGGGTTCTGTACCGGGTGTGGGTGGTTTGTGTTAATGGGTTCTGTACCGAGTGTGGGTGGTTTGTGTTAACGGGTTCTGTACCGGGTGTGAGTGGTTTGTGTTAACGGGTTCTGTACCGGGTGCGGGTGGTTTGTGTTAACGGGTTCTGTACCAGGTGTGGGTGGTTTGTGTTAACGGGTTCTGTACCGAGTGTGGGTGGTTTGTGTTAACGGGTTCTGTACCGGGTGTGAGTGGTTTGTGTTAACGGGTTCTGTACCGGGTGTGGGTGGTTTGTGTTAACGGGTTCTGTACCGGGTGTGGGTGGTTTGTGTTAACGGGTTCTGTACCGGGTGTGAGTGGTTTGTGATAACGGGTTCTGTACCGGGTGTGGGTGGTTTGTGTTAACGGGTTCTGTACCGGGTGTGAGTGGTTTGTGTTAACGGGTTCTGTACCGGGTGTGAGTGGTTTGTGTTAACGGGTCCTGTACCGGGTGTGGGTGGTTTGTGTTAACGGGTTCTGTACCGGGTGTGGGTGGTTTGTGTTAACGGGTTCTGTACCGGGTGTGAGTGGTTTGTGTTAACGGGTTCTGTACCGGGTGTGGGTGGTTTGTGTTAACGGGTTCTGTACCGGGTGTGGGTGGTTTGTGATAACGGGTTCTGTACCGGGTCTGGGTGGTTTGTGTTAACGGGTTCTGTACCGGGTGTGAGTGGTGAGTCTTGATGGGGTATTTACCAGGTATGTTGATTGGTTTTGTGCCCACACACTGAGGGTTTAGTCAGGTAAGTAGGTGCCATTATAAGTGAAGGGGGTTTCTGACAGGCAGTGGTCACGAGGGTCCGGTGTCCATTTCTGGATCTTCACTCTGGAGCTGGAATCTTCATCAGGCCGCACGATCACCGTACTCCTCGAGGCCACTGACGGATCTTCCTGGAAAAAGTTGAACGGCCGGAGGAAAAACCCAACTGCGTTACCGGGGGTGCTCGTGTTTGGAACATCTTCTGAATGTGGAATGTGTAAGAAGCCAACTGTTACCCAGGCAACCAGATCCTGTAATAAACAGAAATACGACCAACATCAATAATCAACTGATCCTAAAAATAGTTAACTGAAAGCTGAATTTCTCTTAAAAACTCTCTCTCG
Organism: Heterodontus francisci; assembly: GCF_036365525.1. Classification (NCBI taxonomy): domain Eukaryota; kingdom Metazoa; phylum Chordata; class Chondrichthyes; order Heterodontiformes; family Heterodontidae; genus Heterodontus; species Heterodontus francisci. Next base: position 1,730,167 of record NC_090375.1, on the reverse strand, counting down.
GACTGGTTGCTGTTAGCTGGGCTGTGGCTCAGAGCTAGGCCCCTCACTCAGGCTGATAATGGGCTTCAGGCCTATCGTGGAGTCTCATTAATAGCGTCTGGTCCTGTCTGAGAGACTGTACTACCTGGTTGGTGATGTTTTCATTGTTGCGGATAAAGTTCTCAAAGCTGATGGTTGGATCCCACGGATCGTTTTGAAGATACAGACTGCTGCTGCACTCCTCCTTGTCTCGGAATCGAGTCACTGCCAATTGGTACCTGACAACAGAAACACAATGGTCACAATGGGGAAGCGCGAGGTTATTCACTATGACAGGAAGAATAGAAAAACACACTATTTTTTAAAAGTTTTGGAACTTCTAAGTGTTGATGTTCAGAGAATCTTGGATGTACTCGTACAAGGAACACAAAAAGTTAGCATGCCGGTACGGCAAGCAATTAGGATTGGAGTACAGGAATGAGGAAATCTTGCTACAATTGTACAGGGTTTTAGTGAGACCACACCTGGAATACTGGGCTGAATATTACTGGATCCTTGGTTTGCGGTGTGGGAGAGGTAGAATTCTGCGGGGAGAGGCCCGCCTCATCCCATGACATTGAGAAGGGCCCGCCACATATTGCCAGTGATGGGGGGACCTCAGTGCGGCCCCCTGTCACCTGCTGGCGGTCCCTTCATCTCCATATGTAAATTAACATTAATGATATTCAAATTTACACTCCTGCAGGCGGCGGCTGTACCACGCTGAATTTGCGGTCTCCGTTCTGCGTTCGTGCACCTTTGGAAATCCACACGGCGTTTCGAGGAGAGAACCTGGTGGGGAAAGGGGAGGAATAAAATTTCCAGGGCAGTGTGGGGGTGGGGGGAGGGGGGCGGTGGGTGGGATGGGGGAGCGGGAAAATCAATTTTGATTGGATGTGGGGATGGTGGGAAAGGGTTGAAGGGCAAAAGATTGAAGGTTGGGGGTGAAAGTTCAGTTATATGAAAAATAAATTGTTGGTCATTTTAGGCAATGAAATGCCCATTGGGGGGATGGTTGGGAAAGAACCTCCATCACTTAATTTTATATTTAATAAAAATGACAATGGATGTCCCTTTAAAAATTAAAATTAATTCTAAGGGCTTAAAGCCCTTTAAAAATGGTGCCGGTGCCTGTGCGTTGGCTCTGGAGGCCATTGCTGGGGATGCGGAGGCCGCCCCTACACGTCATCGGGGGTGGCCACTCTGGCCCCACTATTTAAATGAGCCCCTGCGCGTAATATCACGGGGGCTCCTCCTTCCGTGTCGGAAGGCCACTGAGTTGAAAGCGTGGCGCTGAGGAACACAGAGTGCGATTAAAATTCAGCCCAAAGAATGCAGTTATGGTCTCCATATCTAAGAAAGGATATACTTGCATTGGAGGTGGTACAGTGAAGGTTCACTAGATTGGTCCCTGGGATGAGGGAGTTTGTCCTATGATGAGGCTGAGTAAATTGGGCCGATAGTCTCTAGAGTTCAGAAGAATGAGAGGTGATCTCATTGAAACATACAAGATTCTAACGGGGCTGGATAGGGTCAACACTGAGAGATTGTTTCCACTGGTCAGTGAATATAAAACATAGGGACACAGTCTCAGGATAAGGAGCCAATCATTTAGGACTGAGATGAGGAGAAATTACTTCACTCAGGGGGTTGTGAATCTTTGGCTCTACCCCAGAGGATTGTGGATGTTCCATCATTGAATACATTTCAGGCTGGGATAAATAGATTTTTGGTCTCTGAGGGAATCAAGGGATATGGAGAGTGGGCGGGAAAGTGGAATTGAATCCTAAGATCGGCCATGATTGTATTGAATGGCGGAGCAGGCTCGATGGGCCGAATGGTCTAGTCCTGCTCCTATTTCTTATCTTCTTATGTCAGAGGGATGGGGAGACAGAGAGGGAGAAAGAGACAGAGGGCAATACAGAGATAGAGGGAGAGAAACAGAGATAGACAGATATAGAGAGAGAGGGAGACAGAGAGAGATACAGAGATAGAGAGAAGGAGAGACAGACAGAGACAAAGAGAGAGAAGACAGATAAAAAGAGAGGGCCTGAGAGAGAGAGAGACAGAGAGAGAGTAGTGCAGGGAGACAGACAGACAGAAAGTTTGTGTTCATGCCAGCTGAAAAGGAGCTATTTGTTCTCATCTCAATTACTAGCTCTCGGCACTTCAACTGCATATCCAACTGTTTTTTAAAATTCGATGAGGGTTTCTGCCTTTACCACCCTTTCAGGCAGTGAGTTCCAGATCGTCACCATCCTCTGGGTGAAAAAATTACTCACCTCCCCTTGAATCCTTCCACCAATTACTGTAAAGCTATGCCCCCTGGATCTTGTCCTCTCTGATGATGGAAATAGTTCCTTCCTTCCCACTCTCTCTCGGGATTACGATCTCAGTAATGTTAAAATACAAGATATGAATCCCCAGACCCATTTAAAGAATTACATGACAAGATTTCATGTTTTAAGACTGATTATAACAATTAAACTAAAAGAAATCCTCATTAACTAATACAAAAGCTAACGACTGCAGGTCTGGCAGTATCTGTGGCGAGGGAAACAGAGTTAACGGTTTAGGTCACTGACCATTCATCAGAACTGGCAAAGGTTAGAAATGTAATCGACTTTGTGAAAAAGAGGAAGGGGGAATTAGAACAAAAGGGAAGGTGTGTGATAGGGCAGGAGAGATTAAGTGACAGAGATGTCACAGAACAAAGGCATAGGGAGTGCTAATAGCTGTAGTAAAAGACAAAACATTAACTAATTGTAATTTGGCATACCAGCTACTTACAAAATACTGAGAAGAGTATTCTCTTTACTTAAAACACTTGAAAAACTCACACCACACTTATTATACGTTACACTGTCCTTTTTGATGGTGAAATCTTTGTGGTTAAAAGTTCCAAACTCCTCTCAATGTCCTCTTCACTCACTTGTCCAGCTCACAAGTGCTAGGAGGTCTGTGAATGAGGCGATTCCTGGTAATCCTGTTTGGCTTTTCCTTCTCCGTAAATTTCAACTTTCAAAACAGGATCAGGTTTTCACAGCCTTTCACTGACTCAAGCTTCCAAGAGCAGGTGTTCCCTATCTCTCTCTCGAGGCTGACGCCACTGTCTTTCTTACAGCCTTCTCTGAGGGTGGCAACTACTGGGTTCCCTTCTTACAGCCTGTCTGCCTTCAATTGATGATCCATCTCGGCCTCCTCCTGAAGTCCCCAGCATCACAGAAACCAGACTTCAGCCAATTCAATTCACTCCGCGTGATATCAAGAAACGACTGAAGGCACTGGATACTGCAAAGGCTATGGGCCCTGACAATATTCCGGTAATAGTACTGAAGACCTGTGCTCTAGAACTTGCTGCACCCGTAGCCGAGCTGTTCCAGTACAACTGCTACACTGGCATCTACCCGGCAATGTGCAAAACTGCCCAGGTATGTCCTGTACACAAAAAGCAGGACAAATCCAACCCGGCCAATTACCATCCCATCAGCCTACTCTCTATCAGTAAAGTGATGGAAGGTGTCATCAACAGTGCCATCAAGCGGCACTTGCTTAGCAATAACCTGCTCAGTGACGCTCAGTTTGGGATCCGCCAGGACCACTCAGCTCCTGACCTCATTACAGCCTTGGTTCAAACATGGACAAAAGAGCTGAACTCAAGAGGTGGGTGAGAGTGACTGCCCTTGACATCAAGGCAGCATTTGACCGAGTATGGCATCAAGGAGCCCAAGCAAAACTGAGGTCAATGGGATTCAGGGGGAAAACCCTCTGCTGGCTGGAGTCATACCGAGCGCAAAGGAAGATGGTTGTGGTTGTTGGAGGTCAATCATCTGAGCTCCAGGACATCACTGCAGGAGTTCCTCAGGGTAGTGTCCTAGGCCCAACCATCTTCAGCTGCTTCATCAATGACCTTCCTTCAGTCACAAGGTCAGAAGTGGGGATGTTCGCTGATGATTGCACAATGTTCAGCACCATTCGTGACACCTCAGATACTGAAGCAGTCAGTGTCGAAATGCAGCAAGACCTGAACAATATCCAGGCTTGGGCTGAAAAGTAACAAGTAACATTTGCGCCACACAAGTGCCAGGCAATGACCATCTCCAACAAGAGAGAATCTAACATCTCCCCTTGGCATTCAATGGCATTACCATCGCTGAATCCCCCACTATCAACATCCTAGGGGCTACCATTGACCAGAAACTGAACTGGAATAGCCATATAAATACCGTGGCGACTAGAGCAGGTCAGAGGCTAAGAATCCTACGGCGAGTAACTCACCTCCTGACTCCCCAAAGCCTGTCCACCATCTACAAGGCACAAGTCAGGAGTGTGATGGAATACTTGCCTGGATGGGTGCAGCTCCAACAACACTCAAGAAGCTCGACACCATCCAGGACAAAGCAGCCCGCTTGATTGGCACCCCATCTACAAACATTCACTCCCTCCACCACCGACGCACAGTGGCAGCAGTGTGTACCATCTACAAGATGCACTGCAGCAATGCACCAAGGCTCCTTAGACAGCACCTTCCAAACCCGAGACCTCTAACAACTAGAAGGACAAGGGCAGCAAATACATGGGAACACCACCACCTGCAAGTTCCCATCCAAGTCACACACCATCCTGGCTTGGAACTATATCGCCGTTCCTTCACTGTCACTGGGTCAAAATCCTGGAACTCCCTTCCTAACAGCACTGTGGATATACCTACCCCACATGGACTGCAGCGGTTCAAGAAGGCAGCTCACCACCACCTTCTCAAGGGCAATTAGGGATGGGCAATAAATGCTGGTCTGGCCAGTGATGCCCACATCCCATGAATAAATTAAAAAAAAAATCTGTTCAATTTATCTGGACTCAAAAGTCAATAGCTTATTGTCCTGTTCCAATATGCAAAGTCCAGAAGTTTAGTTTCACAGAGCCACCTGGGACTTCCATTACTCCCAGAGCTGCTTGGTAAATCTGCATCTTCAGAATCACTGTCTCCTTGCTTATGACCCAATAATCTGCTACCGCTGAAGTCTCTGTTTCTCCCCCAAAATAGTCTTTGACCTGTGCTCTCTGTTGTCCTGGTTACCAATATTTCTGTCTTGTCGACTAGCATGGATTAGGATGTGAGGTCATCTGACCTTCCGGACGCCATCTTAAACTTTTATAAATCACAATTTTTAAAACATAATCATGTTACAAAGTCCAGCATTCATAACACTAGGCCCCTCATAATTTTATACACCTCAGTTAAATCTTCCCTCAGTCTCCTGTGTTCCAAAGAAAAACACCCAGCTTATCCAATCTTTTCTCATAGCTAAAATTTTCTATTCCTGGCAACATTCTTGTAAGTTTCCTCTGCACCCTCTCTCGTGCAATCACATCTTTCTGATAGCACCATGAGCAGAACTGTACACAGTGATCCAGCTGTGGCCGAACGAGTGTTTCATACAGTTCCATCATAACCTCCCAGCTCTTACATCCTGAATCTTGGCCAATAAAAGCAAGTACCTGGATGCCTTCTTGACCGCTTTATCTAATTGTCCAGCTACCTTCAGGGATCTGTGGAAATGCACTTCAAGGTCCCTTTGTTCCTCCACACTTCTCAATATTCCACCATTTATTGTGTATTCCCTTGCCTTGTTAGCCTTCCCCAAATGCATTTGTCCGGATTGAACTCCATTTGCCACTGTTCCACCCACCTGACTCGTGAATTGATATCTTCCTGCAGTCTACAGTTTTCTTTTTCATTATCGGCCAATTTTTGTCTCATCTGCAAACTTCTTATTCATACTCCCTACATTTAAGTGGAAATCATTGATAAATATTGCGAAAAGTAAGTGATCCAGTACGGAGCCCTGTGGAACCCCACTGGAAACAGCCCTCCAGTCACAAAAACACCGTCAACCATTACCCTTTGTTTCCTGTCACTGAGCCAATATTGGATCCACCTTGCCACTTTCTCTTGGATCCCAAGAGCTTTTAATTTACTGATCAGTCTGCCGTGTTGGATCTTGTCAACAGCCTTGCTAAAATCTAAACAGATTACATCAAACACACTGCCCTCATCAAAATCCTCTTTGTTACCTCCTCAAAAAATTCAAGCACGTTAGTTAGACACAATCTTCCCTTAACAAACTGTTAAACCAATGTGCTTTGTTGAATGATAATTTTCTTTAATCTACAGATTGGAGATCTGAATTTTTTTTTAAAAGACATTTAAAAAAGAAAAGCTTAGGATGGGTCACTTAATTTGCAACACTGTATGCTACACTGAAATGACTGTGAGGAGGGAGATGAAATATCTGCTCAGTCCCCAGCAAGAACCAAGATCCAGGAAGTTGAAAGGAACTACCTGTTCTTTTTAGCAAGAGAGAAATCTTGCTAACAGCTATACAGCTTTGTATGACTGACTGTCATGTGTCAAGCCCCTCCCCATCTGTAGTTTTAAGCTGGTGTTTTCTCTGCAGCAGAGGAGAAGCAACTGGACTCTGCCATGACAGCACCTTCCGAACCCACGACCTCTACCAACTAGAAGGACAAGGACAGGGTTTAAACTAGTGTGGCAGGGGGGTGGGAACCAGAGCAGTAGGACAGCAAGTGAAATAAATGAGGGGGAACTAGTAAATAAGGCCAGTAAGACTGGGAGGAAGAGCAGGCAGGGAGATGTTGCGGAGCACAGCGGGACTGGTGGTCTGAAGTGCATTTGTTTCAATGCAAGAAGTACAACAGGTAAGGCAGATGAACTGAGAGCTTGGATTAGTACTTGGAACTCTGATGTTGTTGCTATTACAGAGACTGAGTTGAGGGAAGGACAGGATTGGCAGTTAAATGTTCCAGGCTTTAGAAGCTTCAGGCGGGATAGAGGGGGATGTAAAAGGGGTGGGGGAGTTGCATTACTGGTGAAGGAGAACATCACAGCTGTACTGCGGGAGGATACCTCGGAGGGGTCATGCAGCGAGGCAATATGGGTGGAGCTCAGGAATAGGAAGGGTGCAGTCATGATGTTGGGGGTTTACAACATACCTCCCAACAGCCAGCGGGAGGTAGAGGAGCAGATATGTAGACAGATTTTGGAAAGATGTAAAGGTAACAGTGTTGCAGTGGTGGGTGATTTTAACTTCCCCTATATTGACTGGGACTCACTTAGTGCTAGGGGCTTGGATGGGGCAGAATTTGTAAGGAGCATCCAGGAGGGCTTCTTGAAACAATATGTAGATAGTCCAACAAGGGATGGGGCCGTACTGGACCTGGTATTGGGGAATGAGCCCGGCCAGGTGGTCGAAGTTTCAGTAGGGGAGCATTTCGGGAACAGTGACCATAATTCCATAAGTTTTAAGGTACTTGTGGATAAGGATAAGAGGAGTCCTCGGGTGAAGGTGCTAAATTGGGGGAAGGCTAATTATAACAATATTAGGCAGAAACTGAAGAATTTAGATTGGGGGCGGCTATTTGAGGGTAAATCAACATCTGACATGTGGGAGTCTTTCAAACGTCAGTTGATTAGAATCCAGGACCAGCAAGTTCTTGTGAGGAAGAAGGATAAGTTTGGCAAGTTTCGGGAACCTTGGATAACGCGGGATATTGTGAGCCTCATCAAAAAGAAAAAGGAAGCATTCGTATGGGCTGGAAGGCTAGGAACAGACGAATCCCTTGAGGAATATAAAGACAGTAGGAAGGAACTTAAGCAAGGAGTCCGAAGGGCAAAAAGGGGTTATGAAAAGTCATTGGCAAACAGGATTAAGGAAAATCCCAAGGCTTTTTATACGTACATAAAGAGCAAGAGGATAACCAGGGAAAGGGTTGGCCCACTCAAGGACAGAGAAGGGAATCTATGTGTGGAGCCAGAGGAAATGGGCGAGGTACTAAATGAGTACTTTGCATCAGTATTGACCAAAGAGAAGGACTTGGTGGATGATGAGCCTAGGGAAGGGGGTGTAGATAGTCTGGGTCATGTCGTTATCAAAAAGGAGGAGGTGTTGGGCGTCTTGCAAAGCATGAAGGTAGATAAGTCCCCAGGGTCTGATGGGATCTACCCCAGAATACTGAGGGAGGCAAGGGAAGAAATTGCTGGGGCCTTGACAGTAATCTTTGTATCCTCATTGGCTACAGCTGAGGTCCCAGAGGACTGGAGAATAGCCAATGTTGTTCCTTTGTTCAAGAAGGGTAGCAAGGATAATCCAGGGAATTACAGGCCGGTGAGCTTTACATCAGTGGGAGGGAAACGATCAGAGAGGATTCTTCGGGACAGGATTTACTCCCATTTGGAAACAAATGAACTTATTAGCGAGAAGCAGCATGGTTTTGTGAAGGGGAGGTCGTATCTCACAAACTTGATTGAGTTTTTTGAGGAAGTGACGAAGATGATTGATGAAGGAAGGGCAGTGGATGTTGTCTACATGGACTTCAGTAAAGCCTTTGAAAAGGTCCCTCATGGCAGACTGATACAAAAGTTGAAGTCACACGGGATCAGAGGTGAGCTGGCAAGATGGATACAGAACTGGCTCGGTCATAGAAGACAGAGGGTAACAGTGGAAGGGTGCTTTTCTGAATGGAGGGATGTGACTAGTGGTGTTCCGCAGGGATCAGTGCTGGGACCTTTGCTGTTTGTAGTATATATCAATGATTTGGAGGAAAATGTAGCTGGTCTGATTAGTAAGTTTGCGGACGACACAAAGGTTGGTGGAGTTGCGGATAGTGATGAGGATTGTCAGAGGATACAGCAGGATATAGATCGGTTGGAGACTTAGAACATAGAACATTACAGCGCAGTACAGGCCCTTCGGCCCTCGATGTTGCGCCGACCTGTGAAACCATCTGACCTACACTATTCCATTTTCATCCATATGTCTATCCAATGACCACTTAAATGCCCTTAAAGTTGGCGAGTCTACTACTGTTGCAGGCAGGGCATTCCACGCCCTTACTACTCTCTGAGTAAAGAAACTACCTCTCACATCTGTCCTATATCTATCACCCCTCAACTTAAAGCTATGTCCCCTCGTGTTTGCCATCACCATCCGAGGAAAAAGACTCTCACTATCCACCCTATCTAACCCTCGGATTATCTTATATGTCTCTATTAAGTCACCTCTCCTCCTCCTTCTCTCGAACGAAAACAACCTCAAGTCCCTCAACCTTTCCTCGTAAGACCTTCCCTCCATACCAGGCAACATCCTCGTAAATCTCCTCTGCACCCTTTCCAAAGCTTCCACATCCTTCCTATAATGCGGTGACCAGAACTGCACGCAATACTCCAGGTGCGGCCGCACCAGAGTTTTGTACAGCTGCAGCATGACCTCGTGGCTCCGAAACTCGATCCCCATACTAATAAAATCTAACACACCATATGCCTTCTTAACAGCCCTATTAACCTGGGTGACAACTTTCAGGGATTTATGTACCTGGACACCAAGATCTCTCTGCTCATCTACACTACCAAGAATCTTCCCATTAGCCCAGTACTCTGCATTCCTGTTACTCCTTCCAAAGTGAATCACCTCACACTTTTCCCCATTAAACTCCATTTGCCATCTCTCAGCCCAGCTCTGCAGCCTATCTATGTCCCTCTGTACCCTACAACATCCTTTGGCACTATCCACAACTCCACCAACCTTCGTGTCATCCGCAAATTTACTAACCCACCCTTCTACATCCTCTTCCAGGTCATTTATAAAAATGACAAACAGCAGTGGCCCCAAAACAGATCCTTGCGGTACACCACTAGTAACTAAACTCCAGGATGAACATTTGCCATCAACCACCACCCTCTGTCTTCTTTCAGCTAGCCAATTTCTGATCCAAAGCTCTAAATCACCTTCAATCCCATACTTCCGTATTTTCTGCAATAGCCTACCGTGGGGAACCTTATCAAACGCCTTACTGAAATCCATATACACCACATCCACTGCTTTACCCTCATCCACCTGTTTGGTCACCTTCTCGAAAAACTCAATAAGGTTTGTGAGGCACGACCTACCCTTCACAAAACCGTGCTGACTATCGCTAATGAACTTATTCTTTTCAAGATGATTATAAATCCTATCTCTTATAACCTTTTCCAACATTTTACCCACAACCGAAGTGAGGCTCACAGGTCTATAATTACCAGGGCTGTCTCTACTCCCCTTCTTGAACAAGGGGACAACATTTGCTCTCCTCCAGTCTTCCGGCACTATTCCTGTCGACAATGTCGACATAAAGATCAAAGACAAAGGCTCTGCAATCTCCCCCCTGGCTTCCCAGAGAATCCTAGGATAAATCCCATCTGGCCCAGGGGACTTATCTATTTTCACACTTTCCAAAATTGCTAACACCTCCTCCTTGTGAACCTCAATCCCATCTAGCCTAGTAGTCTGTATCTCAATATTCTCCTCGACAACATTTTCTTTCTCTACTGTAAATACTGACGAAAAATATTCATTTAACGCTTCCCCTATCTCCTCTGATTCCACACACAACTTCCCACTACTATCCTTGATTGGCCCTAATCTCACTCTAGTCATTCTTTTATTCCTGATATACCTATAGAAAGCCTTAGGGTTTTCCTTGATCCTATCCGCCAATGACTTCTCATGTCCTCTCCTCGCTCTTCTCAGCTCTCCCTTTAGATCTTTCCTGGCCAGCTTGTAACTCTCAAGCGCCCTAACTGAGCCTTCACGTCTCATCCTAACATAAACCTTCTTCTTCCTCTTGACAAGCGCTTCAACTTCTTTAGTAAACCACGGCTCCCTTGCTCGACAACTTCCTCCCTGCCTGACAGGTACATACTCATCAAGGACACGCAGTAGCTGCTCCTTGAATAAACTCCACATTTCGATTGTGCCCATCCCCTGCAGTTTCCTTCCCCATCCTACGCATCCTAAATCTTGCCTAATCTCATCATAATTTCCCATCCCCCAGCTATAATTTTTGCCCTGCGGTATATACCTGTCGCTGCCCATCGCTAAGGTAAACCTAACCGAATTGTGATCACTATCACCAAAGTGCTCACCTGCATCTAAATCTAACACCTGGCCGGGTTCATTACCCAGTACCAAATCCAATGTGGCATCGCCCCTGGTTGGCCTGTCTACATACTGTGTCAGAAAACCCTCCTGCACACACTGGACAAAAACTGACCCATCTAAAGTACTCGAACTATAGTATTTCCAGTCAATATTTGGAAAGTTAAAGTCTCCCATAACAACTACCCTGTTACTCTCGCCCCTGTCAAGAATCATCTTTGCTATCCTTTCCTCTACATCTCTGGAACTATTTGGAGGTCGATAGAAAACTCCCAACAGGGTGACCTCTCCTCTCCTGTTTCTAACCTCGGCCCATACTACCTCAGTAGACGAGTCCTCAAACGTCCTTTCTGCCGCTGTAATACTCTCCTTGATTAACAATGCCACACCCCCCCCCCCTCTTTTACCATCTTCTCTGTTCTTAGTGAAACATCTAAATCCCGGAACCTGCAACATCCATTCCTGCCCCTGCTCTACCCATGTCTCCGAAATGGCCACAACATCGAGATCCCAGGTACCAACCCATGCTGCAAGCTCACCCACCTTATTCCGGATGCTCCTGGCGTTGAAGTAGACACACTTTAAACCAAGTTCTTGCTTGCCAGTGCCCTCTTGCGTCCTTGTAACCTTATCCCTGACCTCACTACTCTCAACATCCTGTACACTGGAACTACAATTTAGATTCCCATTCCCCTGCTGAATTAGTTTAAACCCCCCCCGAAGAGCACTAGCAAATCTCCCCCCCAGGATATTGGTACCCCTCTGGTTCAGGTGAAGACCATCCTGTTTGTAGAGGTCCCACCTACCCCAGAAAGAGCCCCAATTATCCAGGAAACCAAAACCCTCCCTCCTACACCATCCCTGCAGCCACGTGTTCAACTCCTCTCTCTCCGCTAGCACGTGGCACGGGCAACAACCCAGAGATAACAACTCTGTTTGTTCTCGCTCTAAGCTTCCACCCTAGCTCCCTGAATTTCTGCCTTAAATCCCCATCTCTCTTCCTACCTATGTCGTTGGTGCCGATGTGGACCACGACTTGGGGCTGCTCCCCCTCCCCCTTAAGGATCCCAAAAGCACGATCCGAGACATCACGAACCCTGGCACCTGGGAGGCAACACACCAACTGTGAGTCTCTCTCGTTCCCACAGAACCTCCTATCTGTTCCCCTAACTATGGAGTCCCCAATGACTAATGCTCTGCTCCTCTTCCCCCTTCCCTTCTGAGCAACAGGGACAGACTCTGTGCCAGATACCTGTACCCCATTGCTTACCCCTGGTAAGTCGTCCCCCGCAACAGTATCCAAAACGGTATACCTGTTGTTGAGGGAGACGGCCACAGGGGATCCCTGCACTGCCTGCTGGTTCCCTCTCCTTCCCCTGATGGTAACCCATCTACCTACTTCTTTTACCTGAGGTGTGACTACCTCCTCATAACTCCTCTCAATAACCTCCTCCGCCTCCCGAATGATCCGAAGTTCATCCAGCTCCAGCTCCAGTTCTCTAACGCGGTTCTCGAGGAGCTGGAGTTGGGTGCACTTCCCACAGATGCAGTCAGCAGGGACACTCTTGGCGACCCTTACCTCCCACATTCTGCAGGAGGAACATACAACTGCCTTAACCTCCATTCCCACTGTTCTAAATTCCCAACAAATCTACTGAAAAACCAAAAAAAAGAAGTCAAAACTTGTTCGCTTAGCAATCCGACGGACTGAACTTTTTAAATAAAAAGCTTACCTTATCAACACAACAGAGTCCTTTTTTTTTTGGTTAGAGGAGGAGGGTGGGTGGGAGACACTACACGTGTAGTGTCTCGGGTAAAGCAACCGCCCAAATATGTAACCTCGCTTACCCAGCAGTCCCCTGGTCCGCCGAAACAAAAGGTAATTAACTTTAACTTTAAACTGAAACTGACCTCTCAGCTGTTAGCTCGCTCGCACTATCAGCTCCCGAAAAAAGCCGCTGTACCAAAGGGCACTTGGGTGGAGAAATGGCAGATGGAGTTTAATTTGGACAAATGTGCGGTAATGCATTTTGGAAGGTCTAATGCAGGTGGGAAGTATACAGTAAATGGCAGAACCCTTAGGAGTATTGACAGGCAGAGAGATCTGGGCGTACAGGTCCACAGGTCACTGAAAGTGGCAACGTAGGTGGATAAGGTAGTCAAGAAGGCATACGGCATGCTTGCCTTCATCGGTCGGGGCATAGAGTATAAAAATTGGCAAGTCATGCTGCAGCTGTACTGAACTTTAGTTAGACCACACTTAGAATATTGCGTGCAATTCTGGTCGCCACACTACCAGAAGGACGTGGAGGCTTTGGAGAGGATACAGAAGAGGTTTACCAGGATGTTGCCTGGTCTGGAGGGCATTAGCTATGAGGAGAGGTTGGATAAACTCATATTGTTTTCACTGGAACAACAGAGGTGGAGGGGCGACATGATAGAGGTTTACAAAGTTATAAGCGGCATGGACAGAGTGGATAGTCAGAAGCCTTTTCCCAGGGTGGAAGAGTCAGTTACTAGGGGACATAGGTTTAAGGTGAGAGGGGCAAAGTTTAGAGGGGATGTGCAAGGCAAGTTCTTTAGACAGAGGGTGGTGAGTGCCTGGAACTTGCTGCCAGGGGAGGTGGTGGAAGCAGATACGATAGCGACGTTTAAGAGACATCTTGACAAATATATGAATAGGAAGGGAATAGAGGGATATGGGCCCCGGAAGTGCAGAAGGTGTTAGTTTAGGCAGGCATCAAGATCGGCGCAGGCTTGGAGGGCCGAATGGCCTGTTCCTGTGCTGTACTGTTCTTTGTTCTTCGTTGTTGTTGTTCTTTGTACATAGTTCCCTGAAAGTGGCAACACAGGTAGACAGGGTGGTGAAGAAGGCATATGGCATGCTTGCCTTCATCGGCCGAGGCATTGAGTACAAGAGTTGGGACGTCATGTTACAGTTGTACATAACGTTGGTTAGGCTGCATTTGGAGTACTGTGTGCAGTTCTGGTCGGCGCACTACAGGGAAGATGTGATTAAGCTAGAGAGGGTGTAGAAAAGATTCACAAGGATGTTGCCTGGTTTGGAGGGCTTATGTTATAAAGAGAGATTGGATAGGCTGGGTCTGTTTCCCTGGAGCAAAGGAGGTTTAGAGGGGACATGATAGAGGTATATAAAATTATGAGAGGCATAGATAGGGCAGATAGCGAGAGTCTGTATCCCATGGTAGGGGTGACTAAAACTAGAGGGCATAGATTTAAGGTGAGAGGGAGGAGGTTTAAAGGGGATCAAAGGGGTAAATTTTTCAAACAAAGAATAGTGGGTATCTGGAATGAGCTGCCTGAGGAGGTGGTGGAGGCAGGAACAGTAGCAACATTTAAGAGGCATCTGGACAGGTACTTGAATGAGCAAGACATAGAGGGATATGGAATTAATGCAGGCAGGTGGGATTAGTAATGATAGGCATTATGGTCGGCATGGACGCAGTGGGCCGAAGGGCCTGTTTCTGTGCTGTACGACTCTATGACTCTAAGTGACACACCATCCTGACTTGGAACCATATTGTCGTTTCTTCACTGTCGCTGGGTTAAAATCCTGGAACTCCCTTCCTAACAGCCCTGTGGGTGTACCTACCCCACATGGACTGCAGCGGTTCAAGGGGCAGCACAGTGGTGCAGTGGTTAGCACCGCAGCCTCACAGCTCCAGCGACCCGGGTTCAGTTCTGGGTACTGCCTGTGTGGAGTTTGCAAGTTCTCCCTGTGACTGCGTGGGTTTCCGCCGGGTGCTCCGGTTTCCTCCCACAGCCAAAGACTTGCAGGTTGATAGGTAAATTGCCCCTAGTATAGGTAGGTGGTAGGGGAAGGTGGGGATGTGGTAGGAATATGGGATTAATGTAGGATTAGTATAAAAGGGTGGTTGATGTTTGGCACAGACCCGGTGGGCCAAAGGGCCTGAATCAGTACTGTATCTATAAATAAATAAGAAGACAGCTCACCACCCCCTTCTCAAGGGCAATTAGGGATGGGCAATAAATGCTGGCCTGGCCAATGATGCCCACATCCCATGAATGGATAAATTTTAAAAAAATGAACAGAACCTAAGTGTGGGGTCATGCTCTCTCTCTCTCTCCATTCCAGCTTGAAAACTTTCAAATCCTGCATGTTGACTGACCACTTTTGCATGCTCTGGCTACAATCAGAAACCGCATTGGAGGAAATCATCAGCATCGCAGTCTCCAAGAGACCCACCGAACCACTCACCTACCTCTTCAAACTATCTCCAAGAGACCCACCGAACCACTCACCTACCTCTTCAAACTATCTCCAAGAGACCCACCGAACCACTCACCTACCTCTTCAAACTATCTCCAAGAGACCCACCGAACCACTCACCTACCTCTTCAAACTATCTCCAAGAGACCCACCGAACCACTCACCTACCTCTTCAAACTAAAAGCCTCAGGACCACCGAATTCATCTAGAAGCCAGTCGAATCACCAAACCTCTTTTTTATGGACTCTAACTCAACCAGTCTACCTTTCTCCATTTTATTACCTATTTGTGTGTGTGTAAACCTCTAGTGTGTGTGCATGAGTGAAAGTTGGTGCATAGTTGATTATTTTATTTGTTCAGTTTAGACGCAATAATGTTAACCTCTTTCTTTGTTAACTCAAAGTCAAAGGAAGTTAAGGATTGTATAAGATTAAAAGAAAAGGCCTATAAAGTTGCCAGATATAGTAGTAAACCTGAGGATTAGGAGGAGTTTAGAATGCAGCAAAGGAGGACCAGGAAACTGATAAGGAAAGGGAGAAAAGAATAAACTAGCAAAAAACATAAAAATGGACTGTAAAAGCTTCTATAGGTCCATAAAAAGGAAACGTTTGGTTAAGACAAATGTGGGTCTATTACAGGCAGAGTCAGGAGAATTTATAATGGGGAATAGAGAAATGGCAGAGAAGCTAAATGATTACTTTGTGTCTGTCTTCACTGAGGAAGGGACAAGAAATCTCCCAGAATTACAGATCCAAGGGATGAGAGGGAATGAGGAATTGAAGGAAATTATATTAGTAAGAAGATTGTTTTGGAGACATTAATGGGGCTGAAGGTTGATAAGTCCCCAGGACCTACATCAAGAGTGTTGAAAGAGGTAACTATGGAGATAGTGGAGGCATTGGTGATCACCTTCCAAAATTCTATAGATTCTGGAGCGGTTCCTGCAGATTGGAAAGTCGCAAATGTCACCCCACTATTTAAGAAGGGAGAGAGAGAGAAAACAAGGAACTACAGACCTGTTAGCCTTACATCAGTCATTGCGAAGATGCTGGGATCTATTCTAAAGGATGTGATAAATGGACATTTGGATAATAATGATCTGATTGGGCATAGTCAACATGGATTTATGAATGGGAAATCATGTTTGACAAACCGGTTGGAGTTTTTGAGGATGTTACTAACAGAATTGATAAAGGGGAGTTGGTGGATGTAGTATACTTGGATTTTCAGATGGCTTTTGATAGAGTCCCGCACAGGAGGTTGGTTATCGAGTCATAGAGTCATACAGCATAGAAACAGGCCCTTCGGCCCACCGTGTTCATGCCGACCATAATGCATATCTATACTAATCCCACCTGCTTGCATTAATTCCATATTACAAAATTAGCAAAATTAAAGCACATGGGATAGGAGGTAATATACTGGAATGGATTAAAGATTGGTTAACAGGCAGAAAGTAGAGAGTAGGGATAAACAGGTCATTCTCGTGTTGGCAGGCTGTGACTAGTGGGGAACAGCAGGGATCAGTGCTTGGGCCCCAGCTGGTCACAATATATATCAAAGATTTGGATGTGGGGACTAAGTGTAATATTTCCAAATTTGCAGATGACACAAAACTAGGTGGGAATGTGTGTTGTGAGGAAGATGCAAAGCGGTTTCAAGGGGATTTGGACAGACTTAGTGAGTGGGCAAGAACATGGCAGATGGAATATAATGTGGAAAAATGTGAGGTTATCCATTTTGATAGGAGGAATAGATGTGCAGAGTATTTCTTAAATGGTAAGGGATTAGAAAGTGTAGATGTACAAAGGGACCTGGGTGTCCTTGTCAATAAATCACTGAAAGCTAACATGCAGGTGCAGCAAGCAATTAGGAAGGCTAATGGTATGTTAGCCTTTATCACAAGAGGATTTGAGTACAGGAGTAGTGAAGTCTTGCTTCAATTGTATAGAACCTTGGTTAGACTGCACCTGGAGTACTGTGTGCAGATTTGGTTCCCTTACCTTAGGAAGGATATTTTTGCAATGACGATTCACCAGACTTGTTCCCGGGATGGTGGGACTGTCCTATGAAGAGAGATTGGGAAACTGGGCCTGTATTCTCGAGGGTTTCGAAGAATGAGAGGTGATCTCATTGAAACCTACAAAATACTTTAAAGGGATAGACAGGGTAGATGCAGGCAAGATGTTTCCCCTGGTTGGGGAGTCTAGAACCAGGGGACACAATTTCAAAATAAGGGGGAAGCCACTTAGGACAGAGATGAGGAGAAATTTCTTTACCCAGAAGGTTGTGAATCTTTGGAATTCTCTACCCCAGAGGGCTGTGGAAGCTCAGTCATTGAGTATGTTTAAAGCGATTGACAGATTTCTAAATACAAATGACATAAAGGGATATGAGGATAGTGTGGGAAAAAGACATTGAAATGGATGATCAGCCGTGATTGTATTGAATGGCGGAGCAGGCTCGACGGGCTGAATGGCCTATTCCTGCTCCGATGTTCCTATGTTCAAGAAAAGCTGTTTGGTTAGTTCTTGTTATGATCAAAGTAAGTATGGTAAATCAAAGAGTAGAGACAAGGCGAGAGAGAAAGGTATTAATATGGGAAATGTTAAACAGACTGTGACAGGAAGGGACAGAGTGTACAAATCTAAGAGTAAATCAACAGATAAGGCTAGAAGTTACAAAAATAATAAAAGGACAAAACTAAAGGTTCTTTATCTGAATACACGTAACATTCGAAACAAAACAGATGAACTGAGAGCACAAATAGAAATAATTAAGTATGATCTGATAGCCATTACAGAGACATGGCTGCAGGACGACATAGATTGGGACCTGAATATTGAAGGATACGTGACATTTAGGAAGGACAGGAAGCTAGGAAAAGGTGGAGGGGATGGCTCTGTTAATTAATGATGGTATTAGCGCAATAGAGAGGGATGACCTAAGTTCAGGAGACCAGGATGTAAAAGCAGTTTGGGTTGAGATGAGAAATCATAAAGGCAAGAAGTCACTTGTGGGAGTGGTGTACAGGCCACCGAACATTAACAACACTGTAGGACGGGGTATAAAGGAAGAAAAAATGGCAGCTTGTCAGAAAGGTACAATGATAATGATGGGGGATTTTAACCGACATTTAGACTGGACAAATCAGATAAGCAGAGGTAGCCTAGATGAGAGGTACATAGAACGATTTCAGGATAATTTCCTGGAACAATATGTTCTGGAGCAAACCAAAGAGTAGGCTATACTAGACCTGGTATTGTGCAACAAGATAGGATTAATTAATGACCTCATAGTGAAGGTGCCCCAAGGCAGCAGCGATCATAATATGATTAAATTTTACATTCAATTTGAGGGAGAGAAGAATGGATCCAAGACTAGTATTTTAAACTTAAATCAGGGCAATTATGAGGGAATGAAAACAGAGCTAGCTAAAGTGAACTGGCAAATCAGGTCAATAGAGATGCAGTGGCAGACATTTAAGGGGATATTTCAGAATACACCGAATAGATATATTTCAACGAGAAAGAAAAATTCCAAGGGTGGGACCCGTCGTCCATGGTTAACTAAAACAGTTAAAGATAGTATCAAACTTAAAGAAAAAGCCTATAATTACATAAAGATGGGAGGATGGACAGAAGATTGGACAGAATATAAAAAACAGCAAAGAATGACTAAAAGATTGATAAGGAGGGTAAAATTAGAGTACAAGTGAAAGCTAGCTCGAAATATAAAGACAGATAGTAAGAGTTTCTCTTCATATTTAAAAAAGAAAAGAGTTAACAAAGTGAGCGTTTGTCCTATAAAAAGTGAGTCTGGGGAAGTCATAATGGATAATAAAGAGATGGCAGATGAATTGAACAGATATTTTGCATCGGTCTTCATTATTGAGGATACAAATAACGTCCCAGTATTAGCTGTAAGTCAGGAAATGGGAGGGAGGAACTCAAGAAAATTACAATCACCAGGGAAGTGGTACTGAGCACATTGTTGGAACTGCAGGCTGACAAGTCCCCGGGTCCTGATGGACTTCATCCTAGGGTGTTAAAAAAAGTGGCTAGTGAGATAGTTGATTCATTAGTTTTAATTTTACAAAATTCCCTGGATTTGGGGAAGGTTCCTTTAGATTGGAAAATAGCGAATGCAACTCCTTTTTCAAAAAGTGAGGGAGACAGAAAGCAGGAAACTACAGGCCAGTTAGTTTAACATCTGTCTTAGGGAAAATGTTAGAAGCTATTATTAAAGATGTTATAGCAGGGCATTTAGAAAAGTTCCAGGTAATCAGGCAGAGTCAACATGATTTTGTGAAAGGGAAATCATGTTTAACCAATTTATTGGAGTTCTTTGAGGGAGTTACATGTGCTGTGGATAAAGGGTGGATGTATTGTACTTAGATTTCCAGAACACATTTGATAAGGTGCCACATCAGAGGTTATTGCAGAAAATAAAAGCTCATGGTGTAGGGGGTAACATATTGGCTTGAATAGAAGATTGGCTAGCTAACAGGAAACAGAGAGCAGGCATAAATGGGTCATTTTCTGGTTGGCAAGATGGAATGAGTGGTGTGCCATGGGATCTGTGCTGGGACCTCAACTTTTTACAATTTATATAAATGACTTAGATGAAGGGACTGATAGAGTCCCGCACAGGAGGTTGGTTATCGAGTCATAGAGTCATATAGCATAGAAACAGGCCCTTCGGCCCACCGTATGGTTGCTAAATTTGCTGCGGACACAAAGATAGGTAGGAAAGTAAGTTGTGAAGAGGACATAAGGAGGCTACAAAGGGATATAGATAGGTTAAGTGAGTGGGCAAAGACCTGGCAAATGGAGTATAATGTGGGAAAGTGGGAAATTGTCCACTTTGGCAGGAAGAATAAAAAAGAAGCATATTATCTAAATGGTGAGAGATTGCAGAGCTCTGAGATGCAGAGGGATCTGGGTGTCCCAGTGCATGAATCACAAAAGGTTAGTATGCAGGTACAGCAAGTAATTAGGAAAGATAATAGAATGTTATTGTTTATCGTGAGGGGAATTAAATACAAAAGTAGGGAGGTTGTGCTTCAGTTACACAGGGCATTGGTGAGACCACATCTGGAGTAGTGTGTACAGTACTGGTCTCCTTATTTAAGGAAGGATGTAAATGCACTGGAGGCAGTTCAGAGAAGGTTTACTAGACTAATACCTGGAATGGCTGGGCTGTCTTTTAAAGAGTGTCAAACAGTCTCAGAGAGCGACAGAGAGTGTCAGAGAGTTTCAGAGAGTTTCAGAGAGTGACAGAGAGTGTCAGTGAGTGTCTGAGTGTGACAGAGAGTGTCAGAGAGTGTGAGAGAGTTTCAGAGAGTGACAGAGAGTGTCAGAGAGTGTCAGAGAGTGTCAGAGAGTGTCACAGAGTGTGACAGAGTGTCAGTGAGTGTCAGTGAGTGTCTGAGTGTGACAGAGAGTGTCGGTGAGTGTCGGTGAGTGTCAGTGAGTGTCAGTGAGTGTCAGTGAGTGTCTGAGTGTGACAGAGAGTGTCGATGAGTGTCAGTGAGTGTCAGTGAGTGACAGAGAGTGACAGAGAGTGTCAGTGAGTGTCAGTGAGTGTGACAGAGAGTGTCAGAGAGTGACAGAGAGTGTCTGAGTGTGACAGAGAGTGTCAGAGAGTGACAGAGAGTGTCAGTGAGTGTCAGAGACTGTCTGAGAGTGTCAGAGAGTGTCAGAGAGTGTCAGAGAGTGTCTGAGTGTGACACAGAGTGTCAGTGAGTGTCTGAGTGTGACAGTGAGTGTCAGAGACTGTCTGAGAGTGTCAGAGAGTGTCTGAGTGTGACAGAGAGTGTCAGTGAGTGTCAGTGAGTGTCAGTGAGTGTCAGTGAGTGTCCGTGAGTGTCCGTGAGTGACAGAGAGTGACAGAGAGTGACAGAGAGTGACAGAGAGTGACAGAGAGTGTCAGTGAGTGTCTGAGTGTGACAGAGAGTGTCAGAGAGTGTCAGAGAGTGTCAGAGAGTGACAGAGAGTGTCTGAGTGTGACAGAGAGTGTCAGTGAGTGTCAGAGACTGTCTGAGAGTGTCAGAGAGTGTCAGAGAGTGTCAGAGAGTGTCTGAGTGTGACACAGAGTGTCAGTGAGTGTGACAGAGAGTGTCAGAGAGTGTCAGAGAGTGTCAGAGACTGTCTGAGTGTGACACAGAGTGTCAGTGAGTGTCTGAGTGTGACAGTGAGTGTCAGTGAGTGTCAGAGACTGTCTGAGAGTGTCAGAGAGTGTCTGAGTGTGACAGAGAGTGTCAGTGAGTGTCAGTGAGTGACAGAGAGTGACAGAGAGTGTCAGTGAGTGTCAGTGAGTGTCAGTGAGTGTCTGAGTGTGACAGAGAGTGTCAGAGAGTGTCAGAGAGTGACAGAG
Source organism: Heterodontus francisci (assembly GCF_036365525.1). Taxonomy (NCBI): domain Eukaryota; kingdom Metazoa; phylum Chordata; class Chondrichthyes; order Heterodontiformes; family Heterodontidae; genus Heterodontus; species Heterodontus francisci. The sequence goes on along the minus strand of NC_090375.1, from coordinate 1,708,525 downwards.
AGTGACAGAGAGTGACAGAGAGTGTCAGTGAGTGTCAGAGACTGTCTGAGAGTGTCAGAGAGTGTCAGAGAGTGTCAGAGAGTGTCTGAGTGTGACACAGAGTGTCAGTGAGTGTCTGAGTGTGACAGTGAGTGTCAGTGAGTGTCAGAGACTGTCTGAGAGTGTCAGAGAGTGTCTGAGTGTGACAGAGAGTGTCAGTGAGTGTCAGTGAGTGTCAGAGAGTGTCAGAGAGTGTCAGTGAGTGTCAATGAGTGTCAATGAGTGTCAGAGAGTGACAGAGAGTGACAGAGAGTGTCAGTGGGTGTCTGGGTGTGACAGAGAGTGACAGAGAGTGTCAGAGAGTGTCAGAGAGTGTCAGAGAGTTTCAGAGAGTGTCAGAGAGTGACAGAGGGTGACAGAGAGAGCGACAGAGAGAGCGACAGAGAGAGTGACAGAGAGAGCGACAGAGAGAGCGACAGAGAGAGCGACAGAGAGAGTGACAGAGAGTCAGAAAGCAGCTGCTTTTTCGGGAGCAGAGAGTGCGAGCGAGTGAGCAGCTGGGAAGGTCAGTTTAAAGTAAACTTAATTTCCTTTTGTTTTTGGCGGAGACCAGGGGGTTGCTGGGTAAGTAAAACACTATATATTTGGGCCGTTTCTGAACCCGAGACACTACACCTGTCGTGTCTCCCACCCGCCCTCCTCCTCTAACCAAAAAAAAAGGACTCGGTGGGGTGTATATAAGGTAAGGCTTTTTCTACTTCTGTGGTTTTATTGTGATTGGTAAAAACTTTTCGTTCCTTTTTCATTTAACTAAGTTTAAGCTTAAGATTAAAAATGGCAGGAGATCTCAGACCCGTATCATGCTCCTCTTGCTCAATGTGGGAGCTCAGGGACACGGCTGATGTCCCTGACTCCTTCACGTGCAGGAAGTGTGTCCAACTGCAGCTCTTGTTAGACCGCATGACGGCTCTCGAGCTGCGGATGGACGCACTTTGGAGCCTCCGCGATGCTGAGGAGGTCGTGGATAGCACATTTAGTGAATTGGTCACACCGCAGATTAGGATTGCTGAGGGAGAAAGGGAATGGGTGACCAAAAGGCAGAGAAAGAGCAGGAAGGCAGCGCAGGTGTCCCCTGCGGTCATCTCCCTCCACAACAGGTATACCGTTTTGGATACTGTTGAGGGAGATGGCTCACCAGGGGAAGGCAGCAGTGGCCAGGTTCATGGCACCGTGGCTGGCTCTGCTGTTCAGAAGGGCGGGAAAAAGAGTGGAAGGGCGATAGTCATAGGGGATTCGATTGTAAGGGGAGTAGATAGGCGGTTCTGTGGTCGAAAACGAGACTCCCGAATGGTATGTTGCCTCCCAGGTGCACGGGTCAGGGATGTCTCAGATCTGCTGCAGAACATTCTGAAGGGGGAGGGTGAACAGCCAGTTGTCGTTGTGCACAGAGGCACCAATGATATAGGTAAAAAACGGGATGAGGTCCTACAAGCAGAATTTAGGGAGTTAGGAGCCAAGTTAAAAAGTAGGACCTCAGAGGTAGTAATCTCAGGATTGCTACCAGTGCCACGTGATAGTCAGAGTAGAAATGAAAGAATAGTCAGGATGAATGCGTGGCTTGAGAGATGGTGCAGGAAGGAGGGGTTCAGATTTTTGGGACATTGGGACCGGTTCTGGGGGAGGTGGGACTATTACAAATTGGACGGTCTACACCTGGGCCGGACTGGAACCAATGTCCTTGGGGGTGCTTTTGCGAACGCTGTTGGGGAGGGTTTAAACTAATGTGGCAGGGGGATGGGAACCAAATGAGGTCAGTGGACAGTAAGGAGGTAGTAACAAAAGCCTGTAAGGAACTAGATAATGAAGTCAGTGTGACTAAGGGGAAGAGTAGGCAGGGAGCAGATGATGAAAGCAAAGGGACTGGTGGTCTGAGGTGTATTTGTTTTAATACAAGAAGTGCAGTAGGTAAGGCAGATGAACTTAGGGCTTGGATTAGTACCTGGGAGTATGATGTTATTGCTATTACTGAGACTTGGTTAAGGGAAGGGCATGATTGGCAACTAAATATCCCAGGATATCGATGCTTCAGGCGGGATAGAGAGGGAGGTAAAAGGGGTGGAGGAGTTGCATTACTGGTCAAAGAGGATATCACAGCTGTGCTGAAGGAGGGCACTATGGAGGACTCGAGCAGTGAGGCAATATGGACAGAACTCAGAAATAGGAAGGGTGCGGTAACAATGTTGGGGCTGTACTACAGGCCTCCCAACAGCAAGCGTGAGATAGAGGTACAAATATGTAAACAGATTATGGAAAGCTGTGGGAGCAACAGGGTGGTGGTGATAGGAGATTTTAATTTTCCCAACATTGACTGGGATTCACTTAGTGTTAGAGGTCTAGATGGAGCAGAATTTGTAAGGAGCATCCAGGAGGGTTTTCCAGAGCAGTATGTAAATAGTCCAACTCGGGAAGGGGCCATACTGGACCTGGTGTTGGGGAATGAGCCCGGCCAGGTGGTTGAAGTTTCAGTAGGGGACTACTTTGGGAATAGTGATCACAATTCCGTAAGTTTTAGAATACTCATGGACAAAGACGAGAGTGGTCCTAAAGGAAGAGTGCTAAATTGGGGGAAGGCCAACTATACCAAAATTCGGCAGGAGCTGGGGAATGTAGATTGGGAGCAGCTGTATGAAGATAAATCTACATTTGATATGTGGGAGGCTTTTAAAGAGAGGTTGATTAGCGTGCAGGAGAGACATGTTCCTGTGAAAATGAGGGATAGAAATGGCAAGATGAGGGAACCATGGATGACAGGTGAAATTGTGAAACTAGCTAAGAGGAAAAAGGAAGCATACATAAGGTCTCGGCGGCTGAAGAAAGACGAAGCTTTGAAAGAATATCGGGAATGTAGGACCAATCTGAAACGAGGAATTAAGAGGGCTAAAAGGGGTCATGAAATATCTTTAGCAAACAGGGTTAAGGAAAATCCCAAAGCCTTTTATTCATATATAAGGAGCAAGAGGGTAACTAGAGAAAGGATTGGCCCACTCAAGGACAAAGGAGGAAAGTTATGCGTGGAGTCAGAGAAAATGGGTGAGATTCTAAACGAGTACTTTGCATCGGTATTCACCGAGGAGAGGGACATGACGGATGTTGAGGTTAGGGGCAGATGTTTGATTACTCTAGGTCAAGTCGGCATAAGGAGGGAGGAAGTGTTGGGTATTCTAAAGGGCATTAAGGAGGACAAGTCCCCAGGTCCGGATGGGATCTATCCCAGGTTTCTGTGGGAAGCGAGAGAGGAGATAGTTGGGGCCTTAACAGATATCTTTGCAACATCCTTAAACACGGGTGAGGTCCCGGAGGACTGGAGAATTGCTAATGTTGTCCCCTTGTTTAAGAAGGGTAGCAGGGATAATCCAGGTAATTATAGACCGGTGAGCCTGACGTCAGTGGTAGGGAAGCTGCTGGAGAAGATACTGAGGGATAGGATCTATTCCCACCTGGAAGAAAATGGGCTCATCAGTGATAGGCAACATGGTTTTGTGCAGGGAAGGTCATGTCTTACCAACTTAATAGAATTCTTTGAGGAAGTGACAAAGTTGATTGATGAGGGAAGGGCTGTAGATGTCATATACATGGACTTCAGTAAGGCGTTTGATAAGGTTCACCATGGTCGGCTGATGGAGAAAGTGAAGGCGCTTGGGGTCCAAGGTGTACTAGCTAGATGGATAAAGAACTGGCTGGGCAACAGGAGACAGAGAGTAGCAGTGGAAGGGAGTTTCTCAAAATGGAGACGTGTGACCAGTGGTGTTCCACAGGGATCCGTGCTGGGACCACTGTTGTTTGTGATATACATAAATGATTTGGAGGAAAGTATAGGTGGTCTGATTAGCAAGTTTGCAGACGACACTAAGATTGGTGGAGTCGCAGATACTGAAGGGGACTGTCAGAGAATACAACAGAATATAGATAGATTGGAGAGTTGGGCAGAGAAATGGCAGATGGAGTTCAATCAGGGCAAATGCGAGGTGATGCATTTTGGGAGATCCAATTCAAGAGTGAACTATACAGTAAATGGAAAAGTCCTGGGGAAAATTGATGTACAGAGAGATTTGGGTGTTCAGGTCCATTGTTCCCTGAGGGTGGCAACGCTGGTCAATAGAGTGGTCAAGAAGGCATACGGCATGCTTTCCTTCATCGGACGGGGTATTGAGTACAAGAGTTGGCAGGTCATGTTACAGTTGTATAGGACTTTGGTTCGGCCACATTTGGAATACTGCGTGCAGTTCTGGTCGCCACATTACCAAAAGGATGTAGATGCTTTGGAGAGGGTGCAGAGGAGGTTCACCAGGATGTTGCCTGGTATGGAGGGCGCTAGCTATGAAGAGAGGTTGAGTAGATTAGGATTATTTTCATTAGAAAGACGGAGGTTGAGGGGGGACCTGATTGAGGTGTACAAAATCATGAGAGGTATAGACAGGGTGGATAGCAAGAAGCTTTTTCCCAGAGTGGGGGATTCAATTACTAGGGGACACGAGTTCAAAGTGAAAGGGGAAAAGTTTAGGGGGGATATGCGTGGAAAGTTCTTTACGCAGAGGGTGGTGGGTGCCTGGAACGCGTTGCCAGCGGAGGTGGTATACGCGGGCACGATAGCGTCTTTTAAGATGTATCTAGACAGATACATGAATGGGCAGGAAGTAAAAAGATACAGACCCTTAGAAAATAGGCGACAGGTTTAGATAGAGGATTTGGATCAGCGTAGGCTTGGAGGGCCGAAGGGCCTGTTCCTGTGCTGTAATTTTCTTTGTTCTTTGAGAGTGTCAGAGAGCATCAGAGAGTGTCAGAGAGCGTCAGAGAGCGCCAGAAAGTTTCAGAGAGTGTCGGAGAGTGTCGGAGAGTGTCGGAGAGTGTCGGAGAGTGTCGGAGAGTGTCAGGGAGTGAAGGGGAGTGAAGGGGAGTGTCAGTGAGTGTGAGAGAGTGTCAGAGAGTGTCAGAGAGTGTCAGAAAGTTTCAGAGAGTGTCGGAGAGTGTCGGAGAGTGTTAGGGAGTGTCAGAAAGTGTCAGAGAGTGTCAGGGAGTGAAGGGGAGTGAAGGGGAGTGTCAGTGAGTGTGAGAGAGTGTCAGAGAGTGTCAGAAAGTTTCAGAGAGTGTCGGAGAGTGAAGGGGAGTGTCAGAGAGTGAAGGGGAGTGTCAGAGCATGAAGGGGAGTGTCAGAGCGTGAAGGGGAGTGTCAGAGAGTGTCAGGGAGTGAAGGGGAGTGAAGGGGAGTGTCAGTGAGTGTGAGAGAGTGTCAGAGAGTGTCAGAAAGTTTCAGAGAGTGTCGGAGAGTGTCGGAGAGTGAAGGGGAGTGTCAGAGAGTGAAGGGGAGTGTCAGAGAGTGAAGGGGAGTGTCAGAGAGTGAAGGGGAGTGTCAGAGCGTGAAGGGGAGTGTCAGAGCGTGAAGGGGAGTGTCAGAGAGTGTCAGGGAGTGAAGGGGAGTGAAGGGGAGTGTCAGTGAGTGTGAGAGAGTGTCAGAGAGTGTCAGAGAGTGTCAGAAAGTTTCACAGAGTGTCGGAGAGTGACGCAGAGTGTCAGAGAGTGTCAGAGAGTGTCAGAGAGTGTCAGAGAGTGTCAGAGAGTGAAGGGGAGTGTCAGAGCGTGAAGGGGAGTGTCAGAGCGTGAAGGGGAGTGTCAGGGAGTGTCAGAGAGTGAAGGGGAGTGAAGGGGAGTGTAGGGGAGTGAAGGGGAGTGTCAGAGAGTGAAGGGGAGTGTCAGAGTGTGACAGAGTGTGTCAGTGAGTGTCAGTGAGTGTAAGAGAGTTTCAGAGAGTGTCAGAGAGTGACAGAGAGTGACAGAGAGTGACAGAGAGTGTCAGAGTGTGACAGAGAGTGTCAGTGAGTGTCAGTGAGTGTCAGAGAGTTTCAGAGACTTTCAGAGAGTGACAGAGAGTGACAGAGAGCGTCAGAGAGCGTCAGAGAGTTCCAGAAAGTGTCGGAGAGTATCGGAGAGTGATGGAGAGTGTCAGAGAGTGAAGGGGAGTGTCAGAGAGTGAAGGGGAGTGTCAGGGAGTGTCAGAGAGTGCCGGAAAGTGCCAGAAAGTTTCAGAGAGTGTCGGAGAGTGTCGGAGAGTGTCGGAGAGTGACAGAGAGTGACAGAGAGTGACAGAGAGTGACAGAGAGTGTCAGAGAGTGTCAGAGAGTGACAGAGAGTGTCATAGAGTGTCAGAGAGTGTCAGAGTGTGACAGAGAGTGACAGAGAGTGACAGAGAGTGACAGAGAGTGTCAGAGAATGTCAGAGTGTGACAGAGAGTGTCAGTGAGTGTCAGTGAGTGTGAGAGAGTTTCAGAGAGTGACAGAGAGCGTCAGAGAGCGTCAGAGAGTTCCAGAAAGTGCCAGAAAGTGACGGAGAGTGACGGAGAGTGATGGAGAGTGTCAGAGAGTGAAGGGGAGTGTCAGAGAGTAAAGGGGAGTGTCAGAGAGTAAAGGGGAGTGTCAGAGAGTAAAGGGGAGTGTCAGGGAGTGTCAGAGAGTGCCGGAAAGTGCCAGGAAGTTTCAGAGAGTGTCGGAGAGTGAAGGGGAGTGTCAGAGAGTGAGGGGGAGTGTCAGAGAGTGTGAGAGAGTGACAGAGAGTGACAGAGAGTGACAGAGAGTGTCAGTGAGTGACAGTGAGTGACAGTGAGTGTGTCAGAGAGTGTCAGAGAGTGTCAGAGAGTGACAGAGAGTGACAGAGAGTGACAGAGAGTGACAGAGAGTGACAGAGAGTGTTAGAGAGTGAAGGGGAGTGTCAGAGAGTGTCAGAGAGTGTCAAAGAGTGAAGGGGAGTGTCAGAGAGTGTCAGAGAGTGAAGGGGATTGTCAGAGAGTGTCAGAGAGTGTCAGAGAGTGAAGGGGAGTGTCAGAGAGTGTCAGAGAGTGAAGGGGAGTGTCAGGGAGTGAAGGGGAGTGTCAGAGAGTGTCAGAGAGTGTCAGAGAGTGAAGGGGAGTGTCAGAGAGTGTCAGAGAGTGAAGGGGAGTGTCTGAGAGTGTCAGAGAGTGAAGGGGAGTGTCAGAGAGTGTCAGAGAGTGAAGGGGAGTGAAGGGGAGTGAAGGGGAGTGTCAGAGAGTGTCAGAGAGTGAAGGGAAGTGTCAGAGAGTGTCAGAGAGTGTCAGAGAGTGAAGGGGAGTGAAGGGGAGTGAAGGGGAGTGAAGGGGAGTGAAGGGGAGTGTCAGAGAGTGAAGGGGAGTGTCAGAGAGTGTCAGAGAGTGAAGGGGAGTGTCAGAGAGTGTCAGAGAGTGAAGGGGAGTGTCAGAGAGTGTCAGAGAGTGAAGGGGAGTGTCAGAGAGTGTCAGAGAGTGTCAGAGAGTGAAGGGGAGTGTCAGAGAGTGTCAGAGAGTGAAGGGGAGTGTCAGAGAGTGTCAGAGAGTGAAGGGGAGTGAAGGGGAGTGAAGGGGAGTGAAGGGGAGTGAAGGGGAGTGTCAGAGAGTGTCAGAGAGTGAAGGGGAGAGAAGGGGAGTGAAGGGGAGTGTCTGAGTGTGACAGAGAGTGTCAGTGAGTGTCAGAGAGTGTCAGAGAGTGTCAGTGAGTGTCAGTGAGTGTGAGAGAGTGTCAGAGAGTGTCAGAGAGTGTGAGAGAGTGTCAGAGAGTGTCAGAGAGTGTCAGAGAGTGTCTGAGTGTGACAGAGAGTGTCAGAGAGTGTGAGAGAGTGTGAGAGAGTGTGAGAGAGTGTCAGAGTGTGAGAGAGTGACAGAGAGCGTCAGAGAGCGTCAGAGAGTTCCAGAAAGTGCCAGAAAGTTTCAGAGAGTGACGGAGAGTGTCGGAGAGTGAAGGGGAGTGTCAGAGAGTGCCAGAGAGCGCCAGAGAGCGTCAGTGAGTGTCTGAGTGTGACAGAGAGTGTCAGTGAGTGTGAGAGAGTTTCAGAGAGCTTCAGAGAGCGTCAGAGAGTGTCGGAAAGTTTCGGAGAGTGTCGGAGAGTGTCGGAGAGCGTCGGAGAGCGTCGGAGAGCGTCCGAGAGTTTCAGAGAGTTTCGGAGAGTGTCGGAGAGCGTCGGAGAGCGTCGGAGAGCGTCGGAGAGCTTCGGAGAGTTTCGGAGAGCGTCGGAGAGCGTCGGAGAGTGTCAGAGAGCGTCAGAGAGTGTCGGAGAGTGTCGGAGAATGTCGGAGAATGTCGGAGAGTGAAGGGGAGTGTCAGAGAGTGAAGGGGAGTGTCAGAGAGTGAAGGGGAGTGTCAGAGAGTTAAGGGGAGTGTCAGAGAGTGACAGAGAGTGACAGAGAGTGTCAGAGAGTGTCGGAGAGTGAAGGGGAGTGAAGGGGAGTGAAGGGGAGTGTCGGAGAGTGACAGAGAGTTTCACAGAGTGACAGAGAGTGACAGAGAGTGACAGAGAGTGACAGAGAGTGACAGAGAGTGTCAGATTGTGTCAGAGAGTGTCTGAGAGGTTCAGGGAGTGACAGAGAGTGACAGAGAGTGACAGAGAGTGTCAGAGTCTTATGAGGAAAGAATGGACAGGCTAGGCTTGGATCCACTGGAATTTAGAAGAGTATACGAAAATGAGGGGTCTTGACAGGGTGGATGTGGAAAGGATGTTTCCTCTTGTGGGGGAATCTAGAACTAGGGGTCACTGTTTAAAAATAAGGGGTCTCTCATTTAAGACAGAGATGAGGAGAAATGTTTTCTCAGAGGGTCGTGAGTCTTTGGAATTCTCTTCCTCAAAGGCAGTGGAAGCAGAGTCTTTGAATATTTTTAAGGCAGAGGTAGATAGATTCTTGATAAGCAAAGGGGTGAAAGGTGAAAGGTCCCCTGTGGCCGTTCCCCTCAATAATAAGTATACCGTTTTGGATACGGTTGTGGGGGGGCGGGGGGTAACCTACCAGAGGAAAGCCACAGTGGCCAGGTCTCTGGCACTGAGCCTGGCTCTGTGGCTCAGAAGGGAAGGGGGGAGAATAGGAGAGCGATAGTGACAGGAGATTCAATGGTTTGAGGAACAGACAGGAGATTCTGTGGTCGCGAACGAGACTCCCGGATGGTATGTTGCCTCCCGGGTGCCAGGGTCAGGGATGTCTCGGATCGAGTCTACGGGATTCTTAAGGGGTAGGGGGAGCAGCCAGAAGTCGTGGTACACATCGGTACCAATGACATAGCTGGGAAAAGGGATGAGGACCTGAAAAGCAAATATAGGGAGTTAGGTTGGAAGCTAAAAGGCAGGACGAGCAGAGTAGTAATCTCAGGATTGATAACGGTGCCACGTGCTAGTGAGGCTAGAAACAGGGAGCGAGTGCAGCTGAACACGTGGCTACAGAGCTGGTGTAGGAGGGAGGGCTTCAGATATGTGGATCATTGGGATACCTTCTGGGGAAGGTGGGACCTGTACAAGAAGGACGGGTTGCATCTGAACTGGAGGGGCACCAATATCCTGGGCGGGAGGTTTGCTAGAGCTCTTCGGGAGGGTTTAAACTAGTTTGGCAGGGGGATGGGAACCGGAGCTACGGATCAGTAGATGGGGTAGCTGTTGAACAGGCAGATACCGAGTGCAGAGAGTCTGTGAGGAAGGTTAGACAGTTGACAGGGCAAAGTTGCAGCCAGTATGATGGGTTGAAGTGTGTCTATTTTAACGCAAGAAGTGTCAGGAATAAGGGTGATGAACTTAGAGCATGGATCAGTACTTGGAGCTACGATGTTGTGGCCATTACGGAGACTTGGATATCACACGGGCAGGAATGGATGTTGGATGTTCCGGGGTTTAGATGTTTCAAAAGGAATAGGGAGGGAGGTAAAAGAGGTGGGGGAGTGGCATTGCTAATCAGGGATAGTATCACAGCTGCAGAAAGGGAGGTCATCGAGGAGGGTTTGTCTACTGAGTCATTATGGGTGGAAGTCAGAAACAGGAAAGGAGCAGTCACTTTGTTGGGAGTTTTCTATAGACCCCCCAATAGCAACAGAGACACGGAGGAACAGATTGGGAGGCAGATTTTGGAAAGGTGCAGAAGTAACAGGGTTGTTGTCATGGGTGACTTCAACTTCCCTAATATTGATTGGAACCTCCTTAGTGCAAATAGTTTGGATGGAGCAGTTTTTGTCAGGTGTGTCCAGGAAGGTTTCCTGACTCAATATGTTGATAGGCCAACCAGAGGGGAGACGATGTTGGATTTGGTGCTTGGCAACGAACCAGGCCAGGTGGCAGATCTCTCGGTGGGAGAGCATTTCGGTGATAGTGATCACAACTCCCTGACCTTTACTATAGTCATGGAGAGGGACAGGAGCAGACGGAATGGGAAAATAGTTAATTGGGGGAGGGGGAATTACAATGCTATTAGGCAGGAACTGGGGAGCTTAAATTGGGAACAGATGTTCTCAGGGAAATGCACGACAGAAATGTGGAGGTTGTTTAGGGAGCACTTGCTGCGACTGCTGGATAGGTTTGTCCCGATGAGGCAAGGAAGGGATGGTAGGGTGAAGGAACCTTGGATGACAAGAGATGTGGAACAGCTAGTCAAGAGGAAGAAGGAAGCTTACTTAAGGTTGAGGAAGCAAGGATCAGACAGGGCTCTAGAGGGTTACAAGGTAGCCAGGAAGGAACTGAAGAATGGACTTAGGAGAGCTAGAAGGGGACATGAAAAAGTCTTGGCGGGTAGGATTAAGGAAAATCCCAAGGCGTTCTACACTTATGTGAGGAACAGGAGGATGGCCAGAGTGAGGGTAGGGCCGATCAGGGATAGTGGAGGGAACTTGTGCCTGGAGTCGGAGGAGGTAGGGGAGGTCCTAAATGAATACTTTGCTTCAGTATTCACTAGTGAGAGGGACCTGGTCGTTTGTGAGGACAGCGTGGAACAGGCTGATATGCTCGAACAGGTTGAGGTGAAGAGGGAGGATGTGCTGGGAATTTTGAAAGACATGAGGATAGATAAGTCCCCGGGGCCAGACGGGATATACCCAAGGATATTCCGGGAAGTGAGGGAAGAGATTGCCGCGCCTTTGGCGATGATCTTTGCGTCCTCACTGTCCACTGGAGTAGTACCAGATGATTGGAGGGTGGCAAATGTTATTCCCTTATTCAAGAAAGGGAATAGGGATAACCCTGGGAATTACAGACCAGTCAGTCTTACGTCGGTGGTGGGCAAATTATTGGAGAGGATTCTGAGAGACAGGATTTATGATTATTTGGAAAAGCATGGTTTGATTAGAGACAGTCAGCATGGCTTTGTGAGGGGCAGGTCATGCCTCACAAGCCTTATTGAATTCTTTGAGGATATGACAAAACACATTGATGAAGGAAGAGCAGTGGATGTGGTGTATATGGATTTTAGCAAGGCGTTTGATAAGGTTCCCCATGGTCGGCTCATTCAGAAAGTAAGGAGGCATGGGATTCAGGGAAATTTGGCTGTCTGGATACAGAATTGGCTGACCCATAGAAGACAGAGGGTGGTAGTAGATGGAAAGTATTCAGCCTGGAGCTCGGTGACCAGTGGTGTTCCGCAGGGATCTGTTCTGGGACCTCTGCTCTTTGTGATTTTTATAAATGACTTGGATGAGGAAGTGGAAGACTGGGTTAGCAAGTTTGCCGATGACATGGAGGTTGCTGGAGTTGTGGATAGTGTGGAAGGCTGTTGTAGGTTGCAACGAGACATTGACAGGATGTAGATCTGGGCTGAGAAGTGGCAGATGGAGTTTAACCTGGAAAAGTGTGAAGTGATTCATTTTGGAAGGTCGAATTTGAATGCGGAATACAGGCTTAAAGACAGGATTCTTGGTAGTGTGGAGGAACAGAGGGATCTTGGGGTCCATGTCCATAGATCGCTCAAAGTTGCCACCCAAGTTGATAGGGTTGTTAAGAAGGCGTATGGGGTGTTGGCTTTCATTAACAGGGGGATTGAGTTTAAGAGCCGCGAGGTTATGCTGCAGTTCTATAAGGCCCTGGTTCGACCACACTTGGAATATTGTGTTCAGTTCTGGTCGTCTCATTATAGGAAGGATGTGGAAGCTTTAGAGAGGGTGCAGAGGAGATTTACCAGGATGCTGCCTGGACTGGAGGGCATGTCTTATGACGAACGGTTGAGGGAGCTAGGGTTTTTCTCATTGGAGCTAAGAAGGATGAGAGGTGACTTGATAGAGGGGTACAAGATGATGAGAGGCATAGATAGAGTGGATAGTCAGAGACTTTTTCCCAGGGCGGAAAGGGCTATCACCAGGGGGCATAATTTTAAGGTGAATGGAGGAAGGTTTCGGGGAGATGTCAGAGGTAGGTTCTTTACACAGAGAGTGGTGGGTGCGTGGAATGCACTGCCAGCGGTGGTAGTAGAAGCAGATACATTAGGGTCATTTAAGCGACTCTTGGATAGGTACATGGGTGATAGTAGAATGAAGGGTAGGTAGTTAGTTTGATCTTAGAGTAGGTTAAAGGTTCGGCACAACATCGTGGGCTGAAGGGCCTGTACTGTGCTGTACTGTTCAATGTTTTATGTTCTATGTTCTCGGGGGTAGGTGGAAATGTGGAGTAATCAGTTCAGCCATGAACTTATTGAATGGTGGAGCAGGCTCGAGGGGCCGAGTGGCCTACTCCTGCTCCTAATTTGAATGTTTGTGTGTAAGTAAGTAATCAAACACCTACTGAATTGGCCAGTACATCCACTTTAAGAAAGAATTCAACGTGTTGTAGTCAAAGATGGAGAGGAAAAAGAGGAAATCCCTTCTACATCTCCTCACTTGACCATAACAGAAATTTGGGGGCTCACGTCTGGGACCAAACCCAAAGACAAATGGGAAATTGGAAACGGGAAACCAAATTGATCTCGAGTAATAATTGAAAAACTTCGGCAGAGGTTTTCTTGTGGTTTTCAGTGGTCGAGGACTAAAATGACCACATTCGAGGCCGTACCTTCCTGGGACAGAGTGAAGTAACTTGGGCCAGGTTAAAAGCCCTATCTGTTGAAGAGTTGAAGAATGTAGCTGGGCAGTTGGAGCTTCGTATCTATCCAAAAGCTAGGAAACCTGCAATCCTAAAACTTTTGGCTGACCATTTTAAAATTGACACTCAAGCACTGGAGACAGGCATAGAACCTGAAACAGACAAAGTAACATTCGCTAGAACAGAGGAGACTAGAATTAGAATTCCAGAAAGAGAAATAACAGAGAGAGTTTCAGGAAAGGGAAAAAGAAAGAACTTTCCAAAGGGAGTTAAGGCAGGTCAAACTGAACAGGGGAAGATCCAAAATAAAAACAATTAATGCTGGAACCACTCAGCAGGTCTGGCAGCATCTGTGAAAAGAGAAGCAGAGTTAACCTTTCGGGTCAGTGATTCTTCTTCGGAACTGACCCGAAACGTTAACTCTGCTTCTCTTTTCACAGATGCTGCCAGACCTGCTGAGTGATTCCAGCATTTCTTGTTTTTATTTCAGATTTCCAGCATCCGCAGTATTTTGCTTTTATTTTCGGGGAAGATCCAATATACCCAGAGAAGTCACCGCTAGTGGAAGAGTTACCCTTAGCTCAGGACCTAGTGCTGAGCTCTTAAAGGTCCCCTAGTTAATACAAAAGTTCAATCGGGGGATGTGGAAGCATTTTTTGGATCTTTTGAAAAGCTTACAAAACAGTTGAAGTGGCCGGCTGAGAGCTGGACACTGTTATTGCAAAGCAAACAAACAGGAAAAGCCCATGAGGGTTAGTCACTGTTGCCTGATGAGAGTTGATCAGATTATGAGATGGCTAAAAGTGCTATCCTGAGTGCAGACAAACTAGTACCAGAGGCATACCGCCAAAAATTCCGAACTGATCGAAAGCAGCCGGAACAAACTTCGAAAGGGTTAAGCAACTCGTTCTTGACAGATGAATACGGCAACAAGAATTGAGGGAGCTAGGTAGCAGGTTGAAAAGCAAGACCTCTAAGGTTGTATTCTCTGGATTACCCCCAGTGCCACGTGCTAGTGAGTTTAGAAATAGGAGGACAGAGCAGATGAAAGCGTGGCTGAGATGGTGCAGGAGATCCTTCCTGCATCTACCCTGTCAAGTCCTGTTAGAATTTTATAGGTTTCTATGAGATCCCCCCTCACTGTTCTGAACTCCAGCGAATATAATCCTAACCGACTCAATCTCTGTTCATATGTCAGTCCCACCATCCCAGGAATCAGTCTGGTAAACCTTCGCTGCACTCCCTCCATAGCAAGAACATCCTTCCTCAGATAAGGAGACCAAAACTGCACAAAATATTCCAGGTGTGGCCTCACCAAGACCCTGTATAATTGCAGCAAGACATCCCTGCTCCTGTACTCGAATCCTCTCACTATGAAGGCCAACATACTATTTGCCTTTTTTACCGCCTGTTGCACCTGCATGCTTACCTTCAGTGACTGGTGTACGAGAACACCCAGGTCTCGCTGCATATTCCCCTCTCTCAGTTTATAGCCGTTCAGATAATAATTTGCCTTCCTGTTTTTGCTACCAAAGTGAATAACCTCACATTTATCCACATTATACTGCATCTGCCATGCATTAGCCCACTCACTCAACTTGTCCAAATCACCCTGAAGCCTCTCTGCATCCTCCTCACAACTCACCCTCCCACCCAGTTTTGTGTCATCTGCAAATTTGGAGATATTACATTTAGTTCCCTCATCTAAATCATTAATATATATTGAAAATAGCTAGGGTCCTAGCACCGATCCCTGCGGTACCCCACTAGTCACTGCCTGCCATTCGGAAAAAGACCCATTTATCCCTACTCTTTGTTTCCTGTCTGCCAACCAATTTTCTATCCATCACAATACACTATCCCCAATCTCATGCACTTTAATTTTACATGCTAATCTCTTATGTAGGACTTTGTCGAAAGCCTTCTGAAAGTCCAAATAAACAACATCCACTGGCTCCCCCTCATCAACTCTACTAGTTACATCCTCGAAGAATTCGAGTAGATTTGTCAAGCATGATTTCCCTTTTGTAAATCCATGTTGACTCTGTCCGATTCTACCACTGTTCTCCAAATGCTCTGCTATAAAATCTTTGATAATGGACTCTAGAATTTTCACCACTACCAACGTCAGGCTGACTGGTCTATAATTCCCTGCTTTCTCTCTACCTCCCTTTTTAAATAGTGGGGTTACATTAGCTACCCTCCAATCTGTAGGAACTGTTCCAGAGTCTATAGAATCTTGGAAGATGACCACCAATGCATCCACTATTTCTAGGGCCACTTCCTTAAGTACTCTGGGATGCAGACCAGCAGGCCCTGGGGATTTATCGGCCTTCAATCCCATCAATTTCCCCAACACCATTTCTCTACTAATACTGATTTCTTTCAGTTCCTCTCTCTCACTAAGCCCTGTGTTCCCCAACATTTCTGGTATGATATTTGTGTCCTCCTTTATGAAGACAGAACCAAAGTATTCATTTAGTTGGTCAGCCATTTCTTTATTCCCCATAATAAATTCCCCTGTTTTTGACTGTAAGGGACCTACATTTGTCTTCACCAATCTTTTTCTTTTCACATACCTATAGAAACTTTTACAGTCAGTTTTTCTGTTCCCCGCAATCTTGCTCTCGTACTCTATTTTCTTCTTCTTAATCAATCCCTTTGTCCTCCTTTGCTGAATTCTAAACTGCTCCCAATCCTCAATGCTGGGAGATTTGCTGGTGCTGTTGGGGGGGGGTTTAAACTAATTTGGCAGGGGATGGGATACAGAGTGGAGGTACAGTAGGGGTTAATATTGAACAGAAAGTGAGTCTGTCTGGAAGGATGAGCAAATATAGACCTGGTAAGGTACAAGGGAAAAATGCAAGGTTGGATTGCATCTATTTCAATGCAAGGAGTATCACTCGTAAAGCAGATGAATTGAGGGCGTTGATTAACACATGGGATTATGATATTATTGTTATCACAGAGACATGGTTGAGGGAGGGACAGGACTGGCAGCTCAATATTCCAGGGTAGAGAATCCCCAGGCGCGACAGGGGAGGGGGTAAAAGCTGAGGTGGCATTGCACTGTTGATCAAGGAGTCAATTACTGCAGTACTACATTCACGGAGAAGACTCAGAGGGCAGAGTTCCAGACCGGTAAGTATAAAAACCTTACCTCGGGGATTCGCGGCCTTCATCCAGGGAGAAGACTCGGAGGGCGGAGTTCCAGACCGGTAAGTATAAAAAACTTACCTCGGGGATTCGCGGCCTACATCCAGGGAGAAGACTCGGAGGGCGGAGTTCCGGACCGGTAAGTATAAAAAACTTACCTCTGGTAAGAAAAAAACTGAAAAATGACGTCAGAGGAAAGCTGTGACCTGATTGGCTGGTAGGGAATTTGTACTGAATTTGAAAATAAAACATTGGTAAAAATTGATTAAAACCCTAATTAACTAATTAATAAGTAAAGTAACTAAACCAGAGGGAGGAGATGACTGTATTTAGTTAGCATTTAATATTTATAGTAGAAATCTCGCACGAGGGACGAGGTAGTTAATTATAACAACTTAGGAAGGATATAATAAGTATTTATTTATTTTATATTAATTAACTAATTAGTGCCAGAAATGTCAGTTAGAGGGGTGAAGTGCTTCACCTGTGAGATGTGGGAGGTCCGCGACACTCTACATCTGCAGGAAGTGTACCCAGTTGCAGCTCCTCACAGACGGCATGGATCAGTTGGAGCAGCAACTGGATGCACTTAGGAGCATGCAGGTGGCAGAAAGCGTCATAGACAGGAGTTTTAGAGAAGTGGTTACACCCAAGGTGCAGGCAGATAGATGGGTGACCGCTAGAAGGGGCAGGCAGTCAGTGCAGGAATCCCCTGTGGCTCTCCCCCTCTCCAACAAGTATACCGTTTTGGATACTGTTGGGGGGGATGGCCTATCAGGGGAAAACAGCAGCAGCCAGAGCAGTGGAACCACGGCTGGCACTGTTGTTCAGCAGGGAGGGACAAAGCACAGAAGAGCAATAGTTATAGGGGACTCTATAGTCAGGGGCACAGATAGGCGCTTCTGTGGACGTGAAAGAGACTCCAGGATGGTATGTTGCCTCCCTGGTGCCAGGGTCAAGGATGTCACTGAACGGACAGGGGGCATTCTGAAGGGGGAGGGTGAACAGCCAGAGGTTGTGGTACACATCGGTACCAACGACATAGGCAGGAAGAGGGAGGAGGTCCTGCAGGGGGAGTTCAGGGAGTTAGGTAGAAAGTTAAAAAACAGGACCTCTAGGGTTGTAATCTCGGGATTACTCCCTGTGCCATGTGCCAGTGAGGCTAGAAATAGGAAGATAGTGCAGCTAAACACGTGGCTGAACAGCTGGTGTAGAAGGGAGGGTTTCAGATATCTGGACCATTGGGCTCTCTTCAGGGACAGATGGGACCTGTACAAGAAGGAGGGGTTGCATCTAAACTGGAGGGGCACAAATATCCTGGCTGCGAGGTTTGCTAGCGTCACTCGGGAGGGTTTAAACTAGTGTGGCAGGGGGGTGGGAACCAGAGCAGTAGGACAGCAAGTGAAATAAATGAGGGGGAACGAGTAAATAAGGCCAGTAAGACTGAGAGGAAGAGCAGGCAGGGAGATGTTGCTGAGCACAGCGGGACTGGTGGTCTGAAGTGCATTTGTTTCAATGTGAGAAGTATAACAGGTAAGGCAGATGAACTCAGAGCTTGGATTGGTACTTGGAACTATGATGTTGTTGCTATTACAGAGACTTGGTTGAGGGAAGGACAGGATTGGCAGCCAAATGTTCCAGGATTTAAAAGCTTCAGGCGGGATAGAGGGGGATGTAAAAGGGGTGGGGGAGTTGCATTACTGGTTAAGGAGAATATCACAGCTGTACTGCGGGAGGACACCTCGGAGAGGTCATGCAGTGAGGCAATATGGGTGGAGCTCAGGAATAGGAAGGATGCAGTCACGATGTTGGGGGTTTACTACAGGCCTCCCAACAGTCAGCGGGAGGTAGAGGAGAGGATATGTAGACAGAATTTGGAAAGATGTAAAGGTAACAGGGTTGTAGTGGTGGGTGATTTTAACTTCCCCAATATTGACTGGGACTCACTTAGTGCGAGGGGCTTGGATGGGACACAATTTGTGAGGAGCATCCAGGAGGGCTTCTTGAAACAGTATGTAGATAGTCCAACTTGGGACGGGGCTGTACTGGACCTGGTATTGGGGAATGAGCCTGGCCAGGTAGTTGAAGTTTCGGTAGGGGAGCATTTCGGGAACAGTGACCATAATTCCATAAGTTTTAAGGTACTTGTGGATAAGGATAAGAGTAGTCCTCGGGTGAAGGTGCTAAATTGGGGGAAGGCTAATTATAACAATATTAGGCAGGAACTGAAGAATTTAGATTGGGGGCAGCTGTTTGAGGGTAAATCAACATCTGACATGTGGGAGTCTTTCAAACATCAGTTGATTAGAATCCAGGACCAGCATGTTCCTGTGAGGAAGAAGCATAAGTTTGGCAAGTTTCGGGAACCTTGGATAACGCGGGATATTGTGAGCCTCGTCAAAAAAAAAGGAAGCATTCATAAGGGCTGGAAGGTTAGGAACAGACGAATCCCTTGAGGAAAATAAAGACAGTCGGAAGGAACTTAAGCAAGAAGTCAGGAGGGTTAAAAGGGGTCATGAGAAGTCATTGGCAAACAGGATTAAGGAAAATCCCAAGGCTTTTTATACGTATATAAAGAGCAAGAGGGTAACTAGGGAAAGGGTTGGCCTACTCAAGGACAGAGGAGGGAATCTATGTGTGGAGCCAGAGGAAATGGGCGAGGTACTAAATGAGTACTTTGCAACAGTATTCACCAAGGACAAGGACTTGGTGGATGATGAGCCGAGGGAAGGGAGTGTAGATAGTCTCAGTCATCTCATTATCAAAAAGGAGGTGGTGTTGGGTGTCTTGCAAAACATTAAGGTAGATAAGTCCCCAGGGCCTGATGGGATCTATCCTGGAATACTGAGGGAGGCAAGGGAGGAAATTGCTGGGGTCTTGACAGAAATCTTTGTATCCTCATTGGCTACAGCTGAGGTCCCAGAGGACTGGAGAATAGTCAATGTTGTTCCTTTGTTTAAGAAGGGTAGCAAGGATAATCCAGGAAATTATAGGCTGGTGAGCTTTACGTCAGTGGTAGGGAAATTATTAGAGAGGATTCTTCGGGACAGGATTTACTCCCATTTGGAAACAAATGGACTTATTAGCGAGAGACAGCATGGTTTTGTGAAGGGGAGGTTGTGTCTCACTAATTTGACTGAATTTTTTGAGGAAGTGACGAAGATGATTGATGAAGGAAGGGTGGTGGATGTTATCTATATGGACTTCAGTAAAGCCTTTGACAAGGTCCCTCATAGCAGACTTATACGAAAGGTGAAGTCACACGGGATCAGAGGTGAGCTGGCAAGATGGATACAGAACTGGCTCAGTCATAGAAGACAGAGGGTAGCAGTGGAAGGGTGCTTTTCTGAATGGAGGAATGTGACTAGTGGTGTTCCGCAGGGATCAGTGCTGGGACCTTTGCTGTTTGTAGTATATATAAATGATTTGGAGGAAAATGTAGCTGGTCTGATTAGTAAGTTTGCGGACGACACAAAGGTTGGTGGAGTTGTGGATAGTGATGAGGATTGTCAGAGGATACAGCAGGATATAGATCGGTTGGAGACTTGGGCGGAGAAATGGCAGATGGAGTTTAATCCGGACAAATGTGAGGTAATGCATTTTGGAAGATCTAGTGCAGGTGGGAAGTATACAGTGAATGGCGGAACCCTTAGGAGTATTGATAGGCAGAGAGATCTGGGCGTACA
This sequence comes from Heterodontus francisci, assembly GCF_036365525.1. Classification (NCBI taxonomy): domain Eukaryota; kingdom Metazoa; phylum Chordata; class Chondrichthyes; order Heterodontiformes; family Heterodontidae; genus Heterodontus; species Heterodontus francisci. The sequence goes on along the minus strand of NC_090375.1, from coordinate 1,688,855 downwards.
GGTCCACAGGTCACTGAAAGTGGCAACGCAGGTGGATAAGATAGTCAAGAAGGCATACGGCATGCTTGCCTTCATCGGTCGGGGCATAGAGTATAAAAATTGGCAAGTCATGCTGCAGTTGTACAGAACCTTAGTTAGGCCACACTTCGAATATTGCGTGCAATTCTGGTCGCCACACGACCAGAAGGACGTGGAGGCTTTGGAGAGGGTACAGAAGAGGTTTACCAGGATGTTGCCTGGTCTGGAGGGCATTAGCTATGAGGAGAGGTTGGAAAAACTCGGATTGTTTTCACTGGAACGACGGAGGTGGAGGGGCAACATGATAGAGGTTTACAAAGTTATGAGTGGCATGGACAGAGTGGATAGTCAGAGGTTTTTTCCCAGGGTGGAAGAGTCAGTTACTAGGGGACATAGGTTTAAGGTGAGAGGGGCAAAGTTTAGAGGGGATGTGCGAGGCAAGTTCTTTACACAGAGGGTGGTGAGTGCCTGGAACTTGCTGCCGGGGGAGGTGCTGGAAGCAGGTACGATAGCAACGTTTAAGAGACATCTTGACAAATACATGAATAGGATGGGAATAGAGGGATACGGACCCCGGAAGTGCTGAAGGTTTTAGTTTCGGCTGGCATCAAGATCGGCGCAGGCTTGGAGGGCCGAATGGCCTGTTCCTGTTCTGTACTGTTCTTTGTTATTTGTTGTGTTTGTAAGGAGGGATGACATCTTCGAAGGTTCTTCAAATGAGGCCATTTGGGTAGAACTTAAAAACAAAAAGGGAGGCAATCTCTTTGCTGGGAGTGTACTACAGGCCTCCAAACAGTCAGGGAGAGGTTGAGGAGCAGATATGTAAGCAAATCTCTGAGAGGTCTAAAAATAATAGGGTAATAATAGTAGGTGATTTCAACTTCCACAATATTAACTGGGATAGTCTTTGTGCAAAAGGCAGAAGGGGGCAGAATTCCTAAAATGTGTACAGGAGAGCTTTTTGAGCCAGTACGTAGAAAGTCCAATAAGAGGAGGGGCAGTACTGGACCTAATCCCAGGGAATGAAACTGGACAATTGTTAGAAGTGTCAGTGGGGGAACATTTCGGGGATAGTGACCATAACTCTAAGATTTAAGGCAGTTATGGAAAAGGACAAAGACGGGCTGGAAATAAAGGTACTGATTGGGGGAAGGCCGATTTCAATATGATAACACAGGATCTGGCCAAAGTGAACTGGGAGCAGCTCCTTATAGGAAAGTCTACATCAGATCAGTGGGAGTCATTCAAAGAGGAAATAGTGAGAGTTCAGAGCCAACATGTACCCGTTAGGGTGAAGGGTAGGATCAACAAGTCCAGGGAACCCTGGATGTCAAGGGATATACAGCATTGGATCAGGGAAAAAAATGAGCCTTATGGCAGATTCGGAGTGCTGAAAACAGCGGAGGCACTAGAGGAGTATAGAAAGTGTAGGGGGACACTTAAAAAAGTAATTAGGAGAGCAAAGAGGGGGCATGAAAAAACACTGGCGGGCAAGATAAAGGAAAATCCTAAGGCGTTTTATAAGTATATTAAGGGCCAGAGGATAACCAGGGAAAGAGTAGGGTCCATTAGGGACCAAAGTGGCAATCTGTGTGTGGAGCCGGAGGACATAGGTGAGGTTTTAAATGATTACTTTTCATCTGTGTTCACTATGGAGAAGGACGATGTAGGTATAGCGATCAGGGAGGTGGATTGTGATATACTTGAACAAATTAGCATTGAAAGGGAGGATGTATTAGCTGTTTTAGCGGGCTTAAAAGTGGATAAATCCCCAGGCCCAGATGAGATGTATCCCAGGCTGTTATGTGAGGCAAGGGAGGAGATAGCAGGGGCTCTGACACAAATTTTCAAATCCTCTCTGACCACAGGAGAGGTACCAGAGGACTGGAGGACAGCGAATGTGGTACCATTATTCAAGAAGGGTAGCAAGGATAAACCAGGTAATTACAGGTCGGTGAGTCTAACATCAGTGGTTGGGAAACTATTGGAAAAAATTCTGAGGGACAGGATTAATCTCCACTTGGAGAGGTCGGGATTAATCAGGGACAGTCAGCATGGCTTTATCAGCAGAAGATCGTGTCTAACTAACTTGATTGAATTTTTCGAGGAGGTGACTAGATGTGTAGATGAGGGTAAAGCAGTTGATGTAGTCTACATGGACTTCAGTAAGGCTTTTGATAAGGTCCCACATGGGAGATTGGTTAAGAAGGTAAGAGCCCATGGGATCTCGGGCATTTTGGCAAATAGGATCCAAAATTGGCTTAGTGGCAGGAGGCAGAGGGTGATGGTCGAGGGTTTTTTTGCGACTTGAAGCCTGTGACCAATGGTGTACCACAGGGATCGGTGCTGGGACCCTTGCTGTTTGTACATTAATGATTTAGACATGAATATAGGAGGTATGATCAGTAGGTTCGCAGATGACATGAAAATTGGTGGTGGTGTAAATAGTGAGGAGGAAAGCCTTAGATTACAGGACAATATAGATGGGCTGGTAAGATGGGCGGAGCTGTGGCAAATGGAATTTAATCCTGAAAAGTGTGAGGTAATGCATTTTGGGACAAGGCAAGGGAATATACAATGGATGGTAGGACCCTCAGAAGTACAGAGGGTCAGAGGAACCTTGGTGTACTTGTCCATAGATCACTGAAGGCAGCAGCACAGGTAGATAAGGTGGTTCGGAAGGCATATGGGATACTTGCCTTTATTAGCCAAGGCATAGAATATAAGAGCAGGGAGGTTATGATGGAGCTGTATAAAACGCTAGTTAGGTCACAGCTGGAGTACTGTGTACAGTTCTGGTCACCACACTATAGGAAGGATGTGATTGCACTGGAGAGGGTGCAGAGGAGATTCACCAGGATGTTGCCTGGGCTGGAGCATTTCAGCTATGAAGAGAGTCTGAAAAGGCTAGGGTTGTTTTCCCTTAGAGCAGAGAAGGCTGAGCAGGGACATGATTGAGGTATACAAAATTATGAGGGGCATTGATAGGTTAGATAGGAAGAAACTTTTTCCCTTAGTGGAGGAGTCAATAACCAGGGGACATAGACTTAAGGTAAGGGGCAGGAGGTTTAGGGGGGATTTGAGGAAACATTTTTTCACCCAGAGGGTGGTTGGAATCTGGAACACACTGCCTGAAGAGGTGGTAGAGGCAGGAACCCTCACAACATTTAAGAAGTATTTAGATGAGCACTTGAAACACCATAGCATACAAGGCGACGGACCAAGTGCTGGAAAATGGGATTAGAATAGTTGGGTGCTGGATGGTCAGCACAGACACGATGGGCCGAAGGGCCTGTTTCTATGCTGTATAACTCTATGACTCTATGAATTAAGATAGAGTCCACGTATGAAAACCTCAGAGGGATGATTCTCCTCGAGGAGTTCAAAACTCACTTCCCCTTTCCATAAGAAACCATGTCGGGGAGTAAAAGGTTCCAACAGCCAGGCAGGCACGCAGCAATCCTGGCTGATGATTATACACTTATTCACAACACTTGCCCCAAGAGAAACCCTTCCCTAGTCACCTCCAAAAACCTGACAAGGATAGAAGGTGGGAGAGTGATAGGAGGATGAACAGCCATAAGCGAGAAGGGAAAGCTGGCAACACAGGGGGCCCTCCTCAGGCCAAAAAGGAAGGTGCAGAGAATAGGAGTGACAGCAGAAGCTTGTATGTTTCCATTGTAACAAGGCAGGTCACCTTCCAGCTGACTGCCGGACGTTACAGGGAAAACCCATAGGTTTAGTCGGGGTACAGTAGACCAGTGCAGGAAAAGGGGCACTGATGGAAAGCACAGCAGACCAGGCTGTGGCTTTAACTGCAGCAGTGAAACCCAGTAAACCTACCATTGTGAATGCAGGAAACATTAACAAAATCCCTGAGAGTTACCAGGATTTTGTGTCCAGAGGAAATGTGACCCCATACCCCTCGAGTGCGGCAAGTATTGGAGAACAGTGGTAGAATCGGACAGAGTCAGCATGGATTTACGAAAGGGAAATCATGCTTGACAAATCTACTCGAATTCTTCGAGGATGTAACTAGTAGAGTTGATGAGGGGGAGCCAGTGGATGTTGTTTATTTGGACTTTCAGAAGGCTTTTGACAAAGTCCCACAGAAAAGATTAGCGTGTAAAATTAAAGCGCATGGGATTGGGGATAGTGTATTGTGATGGATAGAAAATTGGTTGGCAGACAGGAAACAAAGAGTAGGGATAAATGGGTCTTTTTCCGAATGGCAGGCAGTGACTAGTGGGGTACCGCAGGGATCGGTGCTAGGACCCTAGCTATTTTCAATATATATTAATGATTTAGATGAGGGAACTAAATGTAATATCTCCAAATTTGCAGATGACACAAAACTGGGTGGGAGGGTGAGTTGTGAGGAGGATGCAGAGAGGCTTCAGGGTGATTTGGACAAGTTGAGTGAGTGGGCTAATGCATGGCAGATGCAGTATAATGTGGATAAATGAGAGGTTTTCCACTTTGGTAGCAAAAACAGGAAGGCAGATTATTATCTGAACGGCTATAAACTGAGAGAGGGGAATATGCAACGAGACCTGGGTGTTCTCGTACACCAGTCGCTGAAGGTAAGCATGCAGGTGCAACAGGCGGTAAAAAGGGCAAATAGTATGTTGGCCTTCATAGCGAGAGGATTCGAGTACAGGAGCAGGGATGTCTTGCTGCAATTATACAGGGCCTTGGTGAGGCCACACCTGGAATATTGTGTGCAGTTTTGGTCTCCTTATCTGAGGAAGGATGTTCTTGCTATGGAGGGAGTGCAGCGAAGGTTTACCAGACTGATTCCTGGGATGGTGGGACTGACGTATGAGGAGAGATTGAGTCGGTTCAGATTATATTCGCTGGAGTTCGGAAAAGTGAGGGGGGATCTCATAGAAACCGATAAAATTCTAACAGGACTTGACAAGGTAGATGCAGGAAGGATGTTCCCGTTGGTGGGGAAGTCCAGAACCAGGGTCGTAGTCTAAGGATACAGGGTTAACTTTTCAGGACTGAGATGAGGAGAAATATCTTCACCCAGAGAGTGGTGAGCCTGTGGAATTCACTACCACAGAAAGCAGTTGAGGCAAAAACATTGTATGTTTTCAAGAAGGAGTTAGATATAGCTCTTGGGTCTAAAGGATGAAAGGATACTGGGGGAAAGCGGGAACGAGTTACTGAGTTGGATGATCAGCCATGATCCTAATGAACGGCGGAGCAGGCTCGAAGGGCCAAATGGCCTACTCCTGCTCTTATTTTCTATGTTTCTATGTTTCTATGTCATACTTAGGGATACAGGGACCACCCAATCTCTTCTGCTGGGAAAAGGCATGACCTTTCCCCCAGAGAATGCATTGAATGCGTGAGTGCTCGTAAACGGTATCGGAGGAAAGTATATACCCATACCATTATACCGGGTGGACCTGGAGTACGACCTTGTTTCACGACTGGTGACCATGGGGAATGTCCCTAGTTTACATGTGGATGGGGTTGACCTGTTCCAGGGTAATGATCTGGCGGCGGTGAAGGTGGTAGCTTCCCCAGTGGCTTTAGAGAGACCAAAAGAGGTCAGGGAATGCAGTTAGAGGAAAAGGTCCCTGGCATTTTTCTGACTGTGTTGTGACCCGGTACATGGCCAAACAAGGTCTGTCAGAGGAGACTGAACTGGCACTGCAGACCAACGGCCCTACTTCCTGGTTATTTAAAACAGCTCTTCCTTGGTCGAAGCTCAGCCATTGACCCAGAGTTTTGATGAAGGCAGTTTTGATGAAGGGTCACTGACCTGAAACGTTAACTCTGCTTCTCTCTCCACAGATGCTTCCAGACCTGCTGAATATTTCCGTCATTTCTTGTTTTTATTTCAGATTTCCATCGTCTGCAGTATTTTGCTTTTATTAAAAAAGTTAGCACAGACTGCCCAAACTGAAGCTGAAACAGAGGGATTTCCAGAGTGTTACTATTTAGAGAATGAGATGCTGATGAGGAAGTAGAGACCCCCTCACAGACCTGCAGACTAAGAGTGGACAGTGGTTCACCAGGTAGTGGTGCGGCCGAGGTACCATAGGGAAATATTGAGAATAACCCACGAGATTCCAGTGGCTGGACATGTCTGTATAAGAAAAACCCAAGCCTGCATCAAGACAGCATTTTCACTGGCCACAACTCCACAAGGATGTGGGGAGTTCTGTATGACTTGCTACAGGTGCTAGGTTGTGGGGAAGCCTGCACCTCAAAGTCCTCAACCTGCAATAAAACCTGTCCCTCTAATTCCCATATTGACTTTTGGGGAACCATTCAGCAGAGTGCTGGCAGATTGATTTGGGACCCTTGCCAAAAACAAAAAGGGGTTACCAGTATCTTCTCACTAATATGGACGTGGCTACTCGATTTCCAGACACCATCCCTCCAAGAACTATCTCTGCCAAGGTAATATAACCCAATTCTTCGCCCGATAATGGGCTGCTTGCTGAGATCCAATCAGGGCAGAAATTTTATGTCAAGTATTTTTCAAAAGGTAATCTGGGCATAACCCAGCGAAAGTCCTCAGCCTACCACCCACAGTCACAAAGGACTTTGGAACGGTACCACCAGACCCTGAAGACAATGATCAGGACATACTGCTACGAGTACCCCCATGACTGGGATAAAGGACTGGGATTTCTTCTGTTTGCTGCCAGGAACTCGCCCAATGGCTTTAGTCCCTTTGAATTAATTTATGAACACGAGGTGATAGGTCCTTGACAGCTAATCAAGGAGAGGTTTTTGGGACACAGGGATGAATCTTCTGTTAGACTACATCTCCATGTTCTGAGAACGGCTCACGAGAGCCTGTGCAATGGCTCAGGAACACCTAAAAACCTCCCAGACAGCTATGAAAAAGCAGGCTGATAAACACACCAGGGCCAGAACATTTCAGCCCAGAGACCATGTGTTAGTGCTATTCCCAATACACCGTTGGTTTCCTGTTGAAAGCCTAGTTCAGTAGCCTGTACAGAGTAATAAAGAGAATTAACCAGGTGAATTATATAATTGACACCCCAGATCGTAGGATAAAGCAAAGGCTGTACCACATCAATATGTTAAAACGGTATCACAGCCGGGAAGGAGACAAACAAGTACAGGTCTGTCAGGCAGTCAGGAAAGAGGAGGGTGAAAGGGACAGTGAGGATGAGTTAGATGGAGGCCTGGAGGATTCCAAAATTAAAGCCCCTACCTTCCGGTTTGCTAACACTGAAATGTCAGGGAAATTAGACACCATACTCTTTCCTTAATTATCCTCTTACTCTTTACCTATTTATAAATCTTTTTTTGAGTTTTCCTTGATTGTACTTGCCAATATTTGGTCATGCCCTCTCTTTGCTTTTCTAATATCCTTTTTAATTTCTCCCCTGCACTTCCTATATTCCTCCAGGCTTTCTGCAGAACTGAGCTCTTAGCATCTGACATACACTTTCTTTGCCTTGATGAAAGATTGGCTCCTGATTGGCTGTTAGCTGATAGGAGATTGACTGATTGGGGATTGGCTGCTGATAGGAGATTGACTGATTGGTGATTGGCTGCTGATTGGGGATTGGCTGTGAGCTGATAGGAGATTGACTGATTGGGGATTGGCTGCTGATTGGGGATTGGCTGATTGGGGATTGGCTGATTGGGGATTGGCTGATTGGGGATTGGCTGCTGATTGGACGGTGATCTGACCTGCCCCAGGTGATTGCCTTCTCCTCCTTCCAATCCCTTGGCAGCAAGCGGTCAGCATGAGAGTTGAACTGGATGCGATAGGCTCGCTGGTTTTGCCACTTGTTCTGCTGGTTGGGGTTATAGAAGACCAGGTATCTGGGCAGTGTTTTCTTGAAGGGGAACGCTGCGGATCTCTCTCTATCTCGTCGCACCCTCTCCAGTCTCGGCTGCACAATGTAATCTCCCGGAATCCATGGATTACTGATGTTTTCAAACTTCAGTCCAACTGTTTCAAAACTGTTCTCTGTTCCTACATAAAAATATAAATTCAACAAGTAAAAGCTGCTTCCAAATACAAAGCTCCCACTTTAACATTCTTAACCTTGCCTTGAAATATTTATTCAATGAACAACCTCCAGGATCCCTTTCACAAGTACATTAAAAGCAGAACCTCAACTGGATAATACCATAAAAAGGTGAATGTAATTGCCAGTTTTACGACCATACGAACATACAAATTAGGAGCAGGAGTAGGCCATTCAGCCCCTCGAGCCTGCTCCTCCATTCAATAAGATCATGGCTGATCTGTTTGTGTCTCATCCTATCTAACCCCGATAACCTTTGATCCCCTTGCCTAACAAGAATCTATCTGCCCCCGCCTTAAAAATATTCAATGACCCCGCCTCCACCACCTTCTGAGGCAGAGAGTTCCAAAGTCACACAACCCTCTGAGAGAGAAAAATTTCTCCTCATCTCTGTCCTAAAAGGCCAACCCCTAATTTTAAAACAGTGTCCCCTAGTTCTGGACTCCCCCACAAAAGGAAACATCTTTTCCACATCCACCTTGTCTAGACCGTTCAAGATCTTATAAACTTCAATCAAGTCCCCCCTCACTCTTCTAAACTCCAGTGAAAACAAGCCCAATCTGTCCAACCTTTCCTCATAAGACAACCTGCTCATTCCAGGTATCAATCTAGTAAACCTCCTCTGAACCGCCTCCAACGCATTTACATCCTTGCTTAAATAATGAGACCAAAACTGCACACAGTATTCCAGATGTGATCTCACCAATGCCCTGTATAACTGAAGCATAACATCCTTACTTTGATTTTCAATTCCTATTTTAATAAAGGATAGCATTCCATTAGTCTTCTTTATGACTTGCTGTACCTGTATACTAACTTTTTGTGACTTATGCACTAAAATACCCAGATCCCGCTGCAACTCGGAATTCTGCAGTCATTCTCCATTTAAGTAATACTCTGCTTTTTTATTCTTCCTGCCGAATTGAACAACTTCACATTTTCCCACATTATACTCCATCTGCCTGATTTTTTTCCCACTCACTCGACCTATCTGTATCAGTCCACAACCTCCTTATGTCCTCTTCACAACATACTTACCTACCTACCTTTGTGTCATCTGCAAATTTAGCTACCATGCCATCATTCCCCTCATCTAAGTCATTGATATAAATGTTGATGCCCCAACACAGACCCCTGCGGAACTCCAATCATCACATCCTGCCAATCAGAAAAGGACCCATTTATGAATACTCTCTTTTTTCTGCCAGCCAGCCAATCTTCTGTCCATGCTAATATGTTACCCCCTACACCTACTTTGCATAATAACCTTTTATGTGAGACCTTGTCTCATGCGGAAAAGTGCGAGGTGATTCACTTTGGAAGGAGTAACAGGAATGCAGAGTACTGGGCTAATGGGAAGATTCTTGGTAGTGTAGATGAACAGAGAGATCTTGGTGTCCAGGTGCATAAATCCCTGAAGGTTGCTACCCAGGTTAATAGGGCTGTTAAGAAGGCATATGGTGTGTTAGCTTTTATTAGTAGGGGGATCGAGTTTCGGAGCCACGAGGTCATGCTGCAGCTGTACAAAACTCTGGTGAGACCGCACCTGGAGTATTGCGTGCAGTTCTGGTCACCGCATTATAGGAAGGATGTGGAAGCTATGGAAAGGATGCAGAGGAGATTTACTCGGATGTTGCCTGGTATGGAGGGAAGGTCTTACGAGGAAAGGCTGAGGGACTTGAGGTTGTTTTCGTTGGAGAGAAGGAGGAGGAGAGGTGACTTAATAGAGACATATAAGATAATCAGAGGGTTAGATAGGGTGGATAGTGAGAGTCTTTTTCCTCGGATGGTGATGGCAAACACGAGGGGACATAGCTTTAAGTTGATGGGTGATAGATATAGGTATAGGTGCTGTGTCCTCAGCACCTTGCTCTACGGCAGCGAGGCCTGGACAACGTATGCCAGCCAAGAGCGACGTCTCAATTCATTCCATCTTCGCTGCCTTCGGAGAATACTTGGCATCAGGTGGCAGGACTATATCTCCAACACAGAAGTCCTTGAAGCGGCCAACATCCCCAGCTTATACACACTACTGAGTCAGCGGCGCTTGAGATGGCTTGGCCATGTGAGCCGCATGGAAGATGGCAGGATCCCCAAAGACACATTGTACAGCGAGCTCGCCACTGGTATCAGACCCACCGGCCGTCCATGTCTCCGTTATAAAGACGTCTGCAAACGCGACATGAAATCGTGTGACATTGATCACAAGTCGTGGGAGTCAGTTGCCAGCATTCGCCAGAGCTGGCGGGCAGCCATAAAGACAGGGCTAAATTGTGGCGAGTCGAAGAGACTTAGTAGTTGGCAGGAAAAAAGACAGAGGCGCAAGGGGAGAGCCAACTGTGCAACAGCCCCAACAAACAAATTTCTCTGCAGCACCTGTGGAAGAGCCTGTTACTCCAGAATTGGCCTTTATAGCCACTCCAGGCGCTGCTTCACAAACCACTGACCACCTCCAGGCGCGTATCCATTGTCTCTCGAGATAAGGAGGCCCAAAAGAAGATAGATATAGGACAGATGTCAGAGAGTAGTAGGGGCGTGGAACGCCCTGCCTGCAGCAGTAGTAGACTCGCCAACTTTAAGGGCATTTAAGTGGTCATTGGATAGACATATGGATGAAAATGGAATAGTGTAGGTCAGATGGTTTCACAGGTCGGCGCAACATCGAGGGCCGAAGGGCCTGTACTGCGCTGTAATGTTCTAATTCTAATTCTAAAAGCCTTCTGGAAATCCAAGTACAGTACATCAACAGGCTTCCCTTTATCCACAGCGCATGTTACTCCTTCAAAGAACTCCAATAAATTGGTTAAACATGACTTCCCTTTCACAAAACCATGCTGACTATTCCTGATTACAAAAAACAAAGAACAAAGAACAGTACAGCACAGGAACAGCCCATTCGGCCCTCCAAGCCTGCGCCGATCTTGATGCCTGCCTAAACTAACACCTTCTACATTTCCGGGGTCCGTATCCCTCTATTCCCATCCTATTCATGTATTTGTCAAGATGCCTCTTAAACGTCTCTATCGTACCTGCTTCCACCACCTTCCCCGGCAACAGGTTCCAAGCACTCACCACCCTCTGTGTAAAGAACTTGCCTCTCACATCCCCTCTAAACCTTGCCCCTCTCACCTTAAACCTATGTCCCCTAGTAACTGACTCTTCCACCCTAGGAAAAAGCTTCTGACTATCCACTCTGTCCATGCCGCACATAACTTTGTAAACCTCTATCATGCCGCCCCTCCACCTCCGTCGTTCCAGTGAAAACAATCCGAGTTTTTCCAACCTCTCCTCATAGCTAATGCCCTCCAGACCAGGCAACATCCTGGTAAACCTCTTCTGTACCCTCTCCAAAGCCTCCACATCCTTCTGGTAGTGTGGCGACCAGAATTGCACACAATATTCTAAGTGTGGCCTAACTAAAGTTCTGTACCGCTGCAGCATGACTTGCCAATTTTTATACTCTATGCCCCGACCGATGAAGGCAAGCATGCCGTATGCCTTCTTGACTACCTTATCCACCTACGTTGCCACTTTCAGTGACCTGTGGACCTGTACGCCCAGATCTCTCTGCCTGTCAATACTCCTCAGGGTTCTGCCATTTACTGTATACTTCCCACTTGCATTAGACCTTCCAAAATGCATTACCTCACATTTGTCCGGATTAAACTCCATCTGCCATTTCTCCGCCCAAGTCTCCAACCGATCTATATCCTGCTGTATCCTCTGACAATTACCTTGAGTTTTTCTACATGCCCAGCTATAGCCTCCTTAATGATCAATTCTAACACCTTCCCCAGGACAGACATCAAGCTAACTGGCCATAAGTTACCTATTTTCTGCCCACTCACTAAGTCTGTCCGAATCCCCTTGAAGCCGCTTTGCATCTTCCACACAACACACATCCACCTAGTTTTCTGTCATCCGTGAACTTGGAAATACTACATTTGGTCCCCACATCCCAATCATTGAACAGCTGGGGCCCAAGCACTGATCCCTGTGTTACCCCATTAGTCAAATCCTGCCAATGTGAGAATGACCCGCTTATTCCTCCACTCTGTTTTCTTCCTATTAACCTATCCTCAATCCATGCCCGTATATTACCCCCTATCCCATGTGCTTTAATTTTGCTAACCAACCTCCTCTGGGGGACTTTATCAAAAGACTTCTGAAAATCCAGGTATACCACATCTACTGACTCCTCATTATCAATTCTGTTAGTAACATCCTCAGAAAACTCCAACAAGTTTGTCAAAAATGATTTCCTATTCATAAATCCATGTTGACTATGCCCAATCATAGAGTCATCGAGTTATACAGCAAAGAAATAGGCCCTTCGGCCCATCGTGTCTGTGCTGGCCATCCAGCACCTTTCTATTCTAAACCCATTTTTCAGCACTTTGTCCGTAGCCTTGTATGCTATGGCGTTTCAAGTGCTCATCTAAATACTTCTTAAATGTTGTGACGGTTCCTTCCTCTACCACCTCTTCAGGCAGTGTGTTCCAGATTCCAACCACCCACTGGGTGAAAAAAACTTTACTCAAATCCCCTCTAAACCTCCTGCCCCTTACCCTAAATCTATGCGTCAGATCATTATTATCCAAGTGTCCATTTATCACATGCTTTAGAATAGATTCTAGCAATTTTCCCAACGACCGGTGTAATGCTAACAGGTCTGTAATTCCCTGTTTTCTCTCTCCCTCCCTTCTTAAATAGTGGGGTGACATTTGTCATCTTCCAATCTGCAGGAGCTGCTCCAGAATCTATAGAATTTTGGAAGATGATCACCAATGCATCCACTATTTCCATAGTTACCTCTTTCAACACTCTGGGATGTAGAATATCAGGTCCTGGGGACTTATCAACCTTCAGACCCATTAATTTCTCCAATACAACCTTCTTACCAATACGAATTTCCTTCAATGCTTCATTCCCCCTAATCCCTTGGATCTCTAATTCTGGGATCGTTAATTCTGGGAGATTTCTTGTCCCTTCCTCAGTGAAGTCAGACACAAAGCAATTATTTAGCTTCTCTGCCATTTCTCTATTCCCCATTATAAATTCTCCTGACTCTGCCTGTAATGGATCCACATTTGTCTTAGCCAAATGTTTCCTTTTTTACAGTCCATTTTTATATTTGTATATTTTTTGCTAGTTTCCATTCATATTTTATTCTCCCTTTCTTTATCAGTTTCTTTATCCTCCTTTGCTGTATTCTAAAATCCTCCCAATCCTCAGGTTTACTATTTCTGGCAACTTTATTGGCCTTTTCTTTTAATCTTATACAATCATTAACTTCCTTTGTTATCCACAGTTGACTGCCTTTTCTTTTGGGGTTTTTGTTCCTTGAAGGAATGTATAGTTTCTGTAAACTATGTAATATTTCTTTAAAGACTATCCATTGTCTATGTACTGTCAAACCTTTTAATGTATTTTCCCAATCTACCTCAGCCAATTTGCCCCTCATACCTTCATCATTTCCTTTGTTCAAATTTAACACCCTGACCCCTAACTACCTCACTTTCAAACATCATGTAAAATTCGATTCTATAGTGGACAGTGAAGAAGGTTGTCTAAGGTTACAACAGGAAAAAGATCAACTGGGAAAGTGAGCAAGGGAGTGGCAAATGGAATTTAATGCAGACAAGAACAAAGAACAAAGAACAGGACAGCACAGGAACAGGCCATTTGGCCCTCCAAGCCTGCGCCGATCTTGATGCCTGCCAAAACTAAAACCTTCTGCACTTCCAGGGACTGTATCCCTCTTCCAAAATCCATTACCTCACATTTGTCCGGATTAAACTCCATCTGCCATTTCTCTGCCCAAGTCTCCAACCGATCTATATCCTGCTGTATCCTCTGACAATCCTCATCATTATCTGCAACTCCACCAACCTTTGTGTCATCCGCAAACTTACTAATCAGACCAGCTACATTTTCCTCCAAATCATTTATATATACTACAAACAGCAAAGGTCCCAGCACTGATCCCTGCGGAACACCACTAGTCACAACCCTCCATTCAGAAAAACACCCTTCCACTGTTACCCTCTGTCTTCTGTGACTGAGCTAGTTCTGTTTCCATCTTGCCAGCTCACCTCTGATCCCATGTGACTTCACCTTTTGTACCAGTCTGCTATGAGGGGCCTTGTCAAAGGCTTTACTGAAGTCCATATAGATAACATCCACTGCCCTTCCTTCATTAATCATCTTCGTTAGTTTCTCAAAAAACTCAATCAAATTAGTGAGACATGACCTCCCCTTCACAAAACCATGCTGCCTCTTGCTAATAAGTTTGTTTGTTTCCAAATGGGAGTAAATCCTGTCCCGAAGAATCCTCTGGGACCTCAGCTGTAGCCAATGAGGATACAAAGATTTTTGTCAAGGCCCCAGCAATTTCTTCCCTTGCCTCCCTCAGTATTCTGGGGTAGATCCCATCAGGCCCTGGGGACTTATCTACATTAATGCTTTGCAAGACACCCAACACCACCTCCTTTTTGATAATGAGATGACTGAGACTATCTACACTCCCTTCCCTAGGCTCATCATCCACCAAGTCCTTCTCTTTGGCGAATACTGATGCAAAGTACTCATTGAGTACCTCACCCATTTCCTCTGGCTCCACACATAGATTCCCTTCTCTGTCCTTGACTGGGCCAACCCTTTCCCTGGTTACCCTCTTGCTCTTTATATATGTATAAAAAGCCTTGGGATTTTCCTTAATCCTGTTTGCCAATGACTTTTCATGACCCCTTTTAGCCCTCCTGACTCCTTGCTTAAGTTCCTTCCTACTGTCTTTATATTCCTCAAGGGCTTTGTCTGTTCCCAGCCTTCCAGCCCTTATGATTGCTTCCTTTTTCCTTTTGACGAGGCTCACAATATCCCGCGTTATCCAAGGTTCCCGAAACTTGCCAAACTTATCCTTCTTCCTCATAGGAACATGCTGGGCCAGGATTCTAATCAACTGATGTTTGAAAGACTCCCACATGTCAGATGTTGATTTACCCTCAAACAGCCACCCCCAATCTAAATTCTTCAGTTCCTGCCTAATATTGTTATAATTAGCCTTCCCCCAATTTAGTACCTTCACCCGAGGACTCCTCTTATCCTTATCCACAAGTACCTTAAAACTTATGGAATTATGGTCACTGTTCCTGAAATGCTCCCCTACTGAAACTTCAACCACTTGGCCGGGCTCATTCTCCAATACCAGGTCCAGTACGGCCCCATCCCTAGTTGGACTATCTACATATTGTTTCAAGAAGCCCTCCTGGATGCTCCTTACAAATTCCGCCCCATCCAAGCCCCTAGCACTAAGTGAGTCCCAGTCAATATAGGGGAAGTTAAAATCACCCACCACTACAACCCTGTTACCTTTACATCTTTCCAAAATCTGTCTACATATCTGCTCCTCTACCTCCTGCTGGCTGTTGGGAGGCCTGTAGTAAACCCCCAACATCGTGACTCCACCCTTCCTATTCCTGAGCTCCACCCATATTGCCTCGCTGCATGACCCCTCTGAGGTATCCTCCCGCAGTGCAGCTGTGATATTCTCCTTAACAAGTACTGCAACACCCCCACCCCTAGCCAAGTGCGAAGTGATGCATTTTGGGAAGTTAAACCAGGGCAGGACATATACAGTGAATGGCAGGGCCCTGGGGAGTGTTGTTGAGCAGAGAGTCCTTGGGGTGCAACTACATAGTTCCCTGAAAGTGGCAACACAGGTAGACAGGGTGGTGAAGAAGGCGTATGGCATGCTTGCCTTCATCGGCCGAGGCATTGGGTACAAGAGTTGGGACGTCATGTTACAGTTGTACATAACGTTGGTTAGGCCGCATTTGGAGTACTGTGTGCAGTTCTGGTCGCCGCACTACAGGAAAGATGTGATGAAGAGGGTGCAGAAAAGATTCACAAGGATGTTGCCTGGTTTGGAGGGCTTGAGTTATAAAGAGAGATTGGATAGGTTGGGTCTGTTTTCCCTTGAGCGAAGGAGGCTGAGAGGGGACATGATAGAGGTATATAAAATTATGAGAGGCATAGATAGGGTAGATAGCCAGAGTCTGTTTCCCATGGTAGGGATGACTAAAACTAGAGGGCATAGCTTTAAGGTGAGAGGGAGGTGGTTTAAAGGGGATCAAAGGGGTAAATTTTTCACACAAAGAATAGTGGGTATCTGGAATGAGCTGCCTGAGGAGGTGGTGGAGGCAGCAACAGTAGCGAACATTTAAGAGGCATCTGGACAGGTACCTGAATGAGCAAGGCATAGAGGGATATGGAATTAATGCAGGCAGGTGGGATTAGTATAGATAGACATTATGGTCAGCATGGACGCGGTGGGCTGAAGGGCCTGTTTCTATGCTGTACGACTCTATGACTCTATCGTATTATGGTCACTCATCCCAAAAGATTCTTTTGCAACAAGATTATTAATTAGCCCTTTCTCATTACATAGAACTAGATCTAAAATAGCCTGTTCTCTAGTCAGTTCCTCAACATACTGCTCTCGAAAACCTTCCCTAACACATTTGAAAAACTCATCCTCCACATCGTTGCTGCTGTTTAGGTTTACCCAGTCTATATGCAGATTGAATTCACCCATGATTACTGTATTACCCATGCTACATGCTTCTCTAATCTCCTGATTAATGTCATGCCCCACACTACCACTACTGTTTGGTGGCCTATAAACAACTCCTACCAATATTTGCTGCCCCTTGCTGTTTCTCAGCTCCACCCAGACAGATTCCACATTTTAATAAAAGCAAAATACTGCAGATGCTGGAAATTTAAAATAAAAACAAGAAATGCTGGATTCACTCAGCAGGTCTGGCAGCATCTGTGGAGAGAGAAGCAGAGTTAACGTTTCAGGTCTGTGACCTTTCATCAGAACTGGCAAAGGTTAGACAAGAATTAGGTTTTAAGCAAGTGAAGGGGCGCAGGTGTGGGGGAGAGAACAAAGAGGAAGTGTTTGACAGGCCAGAGGGCAGGAGAGATTAAATAGCAAAGCTGTTCTGGGACAAAGGCAGAGTGTGTGAATGATTCCACATTTTGTTTTTCCGATCGGCGATCCTCCCTTACTAATGTACTGATTCCATCCCTTATTATCAGCACAACACCACCTCCTTTTCATTTTTTTCTGTCCTTCCTAAATGTCGAATATCCTTGAATATTCAGTTCCCAGTCTTGGTCACCCTGTAGCCACGTTTCCGTTATAGCAATTAGATCAAACCCATTTACCTCTGTTTGAACTTTAAATCATCTACCTTGTTGTGAATGCTGTGTGCATTCAGGTAGAGTGCCCTTAACCGTCTCGTCTTGACATTATTCTGCATTCTAAGTCTAGTTGATGCTCGCCTTTGTTTTGTCTGCCTTCTAATGTCACTTGCTCCTTTTCTACCTCCTATTAACCGCTTTACTTCTTTCCAATTTGAGCTACCCCTCAGGTTCCCATCCCCCTGACAATCTAGTTTAAACCCTCCCCAACAGCACTAGCAAATCTCCCTGTGAGGATGTTAGTTCCGGTCCTGTTAAGGTGTAACCTTGTACATCTTGTACAGGTCCCACTTGCCCCAGAACCAGTCCCAATGCCTCAGGAATCTGATGCCCTCCCTCCTGCACCAATTCTCCAGCCACGTGTTCAATCGATCAATCCTCCTATTCCTGTGCTCACTAACATGTGGCACTGAGAGTAATCCTGAAGTTACTGCTCTTGAGGTCCTGCTTTTTAATTTCCTTCCTAACTCCCCAAAATCTGCTTTCAGGACCTCATCCCACTTCCTACCTGTGTCATTGGTACCATTGTAGACCACGACCTCTGGCTGTTCACCTTCCCCCAAAAGGATGTCCTGTAGCCGCTCCGTGACATCCTTGACCCTGACACCAGGGAGGCAACACATCATCCTGGAGTCACGTTTACTGCCGCAGAAACGCCTGTCTGGTCCCCTGACTATCGAATCCCCTATTACTACTGCTCTTCCACTCTTCTTCTCCTCCCCTCCTGTGCAGCTGAGCCACCCGTGGTGCCATAGACTTTGTTCTGGCTGCACTCCCCTGAGGAACCATCGCTCTCACTAGTATTCAAAATGGAAAACTGATTAGCAAACAAGATAGACTCAGGGTACTCCTGCAATGCCTGCCTGGTTCTCTTAGACTGCCTGGTGGTCACCCATTCCCTCTCTACCTGCATGCTCCTAACCTGCGGTGTGACCACCTCCCTGAAGGTGCTATCCACGTAGTCCTCAGCCTCGTGGATGCACAACAGTGACTCCAGCCACCGCTCGAGTTCTGAAACTGGGAGCTCAATCTTCTGCAGCCGGTGTCACTTCCTGCAGATGTGTTCATCCAGGACACATGGTGTGTCCAAGACTTCCCACATACCACAGGATGTACATTCCACTTGGCTGAGCTGACCTGTCATAATGTAACTTTAAAAACATTTTATCATAATGAGAAGGAAAATAATTTACCAGTTACTCACCAATCAACTTTTTCCCCCTGTACAGAAGAGAGAGGTAGCTACCGGAGGCTGAGAAAAGGTAGAATAAAGAAAGAAAGAAAGGAGCCCCTCCCTCACGTACTGTGTTCGGCCAGTTTCATTCCAACCTGTTGCACAAGTCACCATCTAACACACTTGGATTTTGATGTATCCTAATGGATTGGGATCATTTCCACTCACAATCACTGATGTCATCCCCCACCTCACACCTGTTAATATCCCCATCTGAGAAATATTTATCCATCGCCTCACTGCTCAATTTATAAGATGTGCTGTTTACACTGCCTCCCAGGGTGGAATATCCTGCAATCACCTCCCCCACACCTTCCCCCCACAACCCTAGCCCTTGTACAGACTGTGCTAAAGTTCATCTGCTCACTGTTTATCTCTTCCCATTTGGATCTTAGTGAATCTTACAATCATAGAATAATCGACTGGTTAGAGCACTGGAGAAGGCCATTCAGCCTGTCATGCCTGTGCTGGCTCTCTGCAAGAACAACTTAGCTAATCCCACCACCCTGCCGTTTCCCTAAAGCCCTGAAATCTTTTCCCTTCCAGTACTTATCTATTTCCAGTTTGAAGACCATGGTTGAATCGGTCTCCACCACGTTCTCAGGCAGTGCATTCCAGACCTGAACCACTTGCTGTGTAAAAATGTTTTCCTCATGTTGCCTGGTGGTACTTTTGTTGTTCACCTTAAATCAGTGCCCTCTGGTTTTTGATCCTTCCACCAATAGGAACAGTTACTCCCTATCTACTCGGTTCAGACCCGTGTTGTTAAGTTTGCCCTGATTATCATTTCTAAACGTTTTCCCACCACCGAGGTTGAACTGACTGGCCTGTAGTTGCTGGGTTTATCCTTACACCCTTTATTGAACAATGGTGTAATGTTTACAATTCTCCAGTCCTCTGGCACCACACTTGTATCTCAGGAGGATTGGAAGATTATGGCCAGTGTCTCCGCAATTTCCACCCTTACTTCCCTCGGTATCCTCAGATGCATCTCATCCAGTCCTGGTGACTTATCAACTTTAAGTGGAGCCAGCCTTTCTAATACCTCCTCTTTATCAATATTTAGCCCATCCAGTGTGTCATGCCAAGATTGAGGCATATTCATTTCTCCACATGGATATTACATTTCAAATTATTGCTGGGAAGAAGAGAAGGCCTGTTACAAGGATTGCTAGAACTTGGCTGGAAAAAACACATTTACATACTGACAGACATTGAATGCAGGGAAGCAGATTCCAATCCCTGCTAAGATGCTATAGGAAGGATGTGATTTGCACTGGAGAGGGTGCAGAGGAGATTCACCAGGATGTTGCCTGGGCTGGAGCATTTCCGCTATGAAGAGAGACTCGAAATGCTAGGGTTGTTTTCCTTGGAGCAGAGAAGGCTGAGGGGGGACATGATTGGAGGTATACAAAATTATGAGGGGCATTGATAGATTAGATAGGAAGAAACTGTTTCCCTTAGCGGAGGGGTCAAAAACCAGAGGGCTTAAATTTAAGGTAAGGGGCAGGAGGATTAGGGGGGGTTTGAGAAAAATGTTTTTCACCCAGAGGGTGGTTGGAATCTGGAACACACTGCCTGAAGAGGTGGTAGAGGCAGGAACCCTCACAACATTTAAGAAGTATTTAGATGAGCACTTGAAATGCCATAGCATACAAGGCTACGGGCCAAGTGCTGGAAATGGGATTAGAATAGTTAGGTGCTGGATGGCCGGCACAAACACGATGGGCCGAAGGGCCTGTTTCTGTGCTGTATAACTCTATGACTCTATGACTAATACACAGAGCCAAGATGTGGTCAGTCCAGTTAGTCACATGACTAACCTGCTTGGCAACCTGGGGGTTCCTGAATTGTACAGTTTGAACTGAGAGTCTGCAGAAAACAGAATGCTCCTGGACTGAAGAAGACCTCCTGTCTGTCTGCCTGCTTCCATCTCTTTCTCACAGAACTGAATCCACTGAAGACACATGATCCCCAAGAGAGAGTAATCTCCTGCAGCAAACAATACTGGGCCTCAGTGAAAAGCAAGATCTACCTACAATCAGGGACTTTAGAGTGAGCTCGAAGAACCGGAACAGAAACTCTTCAGGTATTGCCTCAAACTTTTCCACTTTATTTTTCTTCTGCTCTTTTCTGTTTCTATTTGCATGTGTGTATTGCGTGTTCATGCCAGCGTGGGCGTGTCGTGTATCCATAGGCGTTAACTGAAATAGAGTTTAAGTTTAATATAATTTCACTTTTCCGCTTCATTAAACCTGAGAAAGCCTGTTTGTGCTGGTTTCTTTGCCTTATAATTGGAAAGCAGTGAACAAGGATTCACTAAGGGGGAGCTAAAAACACAGTGTGTTTAAAATAAAACCCTGTTACAGTAAGACCAGGTGAAGGCTGAAAGGGAACCCGAGACCTCTTTCTCTCCTGGTTGCAACAAGTGTCTCACCTACCTTGGTGGTGTTGGTGGGGGTGCATTTTGGTGATAGCGACCACAACATGGTACAATTTAAAGAAATAGACAAGTTGCAAAAAAAGGTTTTGGATTGGGGGAGAGCGAATTTAAGTAAAATAAGGCAGAATCTGTCCAAGGTAGACTGGAAAGAGTTTTTGTCGGGAAATCTACAGAAGAGCAGTGGGGGGCATTCAAAAAGGAAATGGGGAGGGTACAGGCCCAACATGTTCCCTCTAGAGTAATAGGTAGGAGCAACAAGCCCAGAGCACCATGGATGACCAGAAACATTCAGGGTACGATGAGAAGGAAAAGAGAGGCTTTTAGCAAATACAAGGAGAGCAAATCAACGGAAGCATGAGTGGAGTACAGAAAGTGTAGGATGGAGCTTAAGAAAGCAATTAGGAGAGCCAAGAGGGGATATGAGAAAGCTCTGGCTGGTAAAAGTAGGGAAAATCCCAAGATATTCTATAAGTATATCAATGGGAAGAGGATAACCAGGGAAAGAGTAGGACCCATTAGGGACCAAGGGGGAAATTTGTGGGTGGAGCCAGAGGACATTGGTAGGGTGTTGAATGAATACTTCACATCTGTCTTCACCCAAGAGAAAGAGTATGTAGATATGGAACTTAGAGAGAGAGACTGTGAGGTTCTTGAGCAAATTGTCAAAGGGAGTGACAAGGTATTGGAGGTTTTGGAAGGCTTAAAAGTGGACAAATCTCCAGGTCCGGACGATTTGTGTCCCAGGATGCTATGGGAGGTGAGGGTGGAGATTGCAGGGGCTTTGACCCTAATTTTTAATTCCTCTCTGGCCACGGGGGAGGTGCCAGAGGACTGGAGAACAGTTAATGTGGTCCCACTATTTAAGAAAGGTTGTAGAGATAAGCCAGGGAACTACAGACCAGTGAGTCTCACGTCAGTGGTAGGGAAACTATTGGAGAAAATTCTGAAGGAGAGAATCTATCTCCACTGAAGAGGCAAAATTTGATTAGGAATAGTCAGCATGGCTTTGTCAGAGGGAGGTCATGCCGAACAAATTTGAGTGAATTTTTTGAGCATGTGACCAGGTGTGTAGATGAGGGTAGTGCAGTTGATATAGTTTACATGGATTTCAGCAAAGCAAACAAAGAACAAAGAGCAAAGAACAGTACAGCACAGGAACAGGCCATTCGGCCCTCCAAGCCTGCGCCGATCTTGATGCCTGTATAAACTAATACCTTCTGCACATCCAGGGACCGTATCCCTCTATTCCCATCCTATTCATGTATTTGTCAAGATGCCTCTTAAACGTCTCTATCGTACCTGCTTCCACCACCTCCCCCGGCAACAAGTTCCAAGCACTCACCACCCTCTGTGTAAAGAACTTGCCTCGCACATCCCCTCTAAACTTTGCCCCTCGCACCTTAAACCTATGTCCCCCAGTAACTGCCTCTTCCACCCTGGGAAAAAGCTTCTGACTATCCACTCTGTCCATGCCGCTCATAACTTTGTAAACCTCTATCATGTCACCCCTCCACCTCCGTCGTTCCAGTGAAAACAATTCGAGTTTATCCAACCTCTCCTCATAGCTAATACCCTCCAGACCAGGCAACATCCTGGAAAACCTCTTCTGTACCCTCTCCAAAGCCTCCACGTCCTTCTGGTAGTGTGGCGACCAGAATTACACACAATATTCTAAGTGTGGCCTAACTAAAGTTCTGTACAGCTGCAGCATGACTTGCCAATTTTTATACTCTATGCCCCGACCGATGAAGGCAAGCATGCCGTATGCCTTCTTGACTACCTTATCCACCTGCATTGCCACTTTCAGTGACCTGTGGACCTGTACGCCCAGATCTCTCTGCATGTCAATACTCCTAAGGGTTCTGCCATTTACTGTATACCTCCCACCTGCATTAGACCTTCCAATATGCATTACCTCACATTTGTCCGAATTAAACTCCATCTGCCATCTCACCGCAGTCTCACAGCTCCAGGGACCCGGGTTCGATTCCGGGTACTGCCTGTGTGGAGTTTGCAAGTTCTCCCTGTGTCTGCGTGGGTTTTCTCCGGGTGCTCCGGTTTCCTCCCACAAGCCAAAAGACTTGCAGGTTGATAGGTAAATTGGCCATTATAAATTGTCACTAGTATAGGTAGGTGGTAGGGAAATATAGGGACAGGTGGGGATGTGGTAGGAATATGGGATTAGTGTAGGATTAGTATAAATGGGTGGTTGATGTTCGGCACAGATTCGGTGGGCCGAAGGGCCTGTTTCAGTGCTGTATCTCTAATCTAATCTAAAGTCTCCAACCGATCTATATCCTGCTGTATCCTCTGACAATCCTCATCATTATCCGCAACTCCACCAACCTTTGTGTCGTCCGCAAACTTACTAATCAGACCAGCTACATTTTCCTCCAAATCATTTATATATACTACAAACAGCAAAGGTCCCAGCACTGATCCCTGTGGAACACCACTAGTCACATCCCTCCATTCAGAAAAGCACCCTTCCACTGTTACCCTCTGTCTTCTATGACAGAGCCAGTTCTGTATCCATCTTGCCAGCTCACCTCTGATCCCGTGTGCCTTCACCTTTTGTATCAGTCTGCCATGAGGGACCTTGTCAAAGGCTTTACTGAAGTCCATATAGATAACATCCACTGCCCTTCCTTCATCAATCATCTTTGTCACTTCCTCAAAAAACTCAATCAAATTAGTGAGACACGACCTCCCCTTCACAAAACCATGCGGCCTCTCGCTAATAAGTTCATTTGTATCCATATGGGAGTAAATCCTGTCCCGAAGAATCCTCTCTAATAATTTCCCGACCACTGACGTAAGGCTCACCGGCCTATAATTTCCTGGATTATCCTTGCTACCCTTCTTAAACAAAGGAACAACATTGGCTATTCTCCAGTCCTCTGGGACCTCACCTGTAGCCAATGAGGATGCAAAGATTTCTGTCAAGGCCTCAGCAATTTTTTCCCTTGCCTCCCTCAGTATTTTGGGGTCGATCCCATCAGGCCCTGGGGACTTATCTACCTTAATGCTTTGGCCTTTGACAAGGTCCCACATGGGAGAGTTATCAAGAAAGCAAATGCACATGGGATACAAGGTAACTTGATAAGGTGGATTCAAAATTGGCTTGGCTGCAGGAGACAGAGAGTGATGACAGACGGCTGTTTTAGTGACTGGAGGCCAGTGTCCAGTGGCGTACCACAGGGATCTGTGCTGGGTCCCCTATTGTTTGTCATTTATATAAACGACATAGATGACTATGTGGGGGGTAGGATCAGTAAGTTCGCGGATGACACAGATTGGCCGAGCGGTTAACAGTGAGGTGGAGTGTCTTGGGTTACAGGAAGATATAGACGGGATGGTCAAATGGGCAGAAAAGTGGCAGATGGAATTTAACGCTGAAAAATGTGAGGTGATACACTTTGGAAGGAGTAATGTGACACGGAAGTATTCAATGAATGGCCTGACACTGGGAAGTTCCGAGGAACAAAGGGACCTTGGCGTGTTTGTCCATAGATCTCTGAAAGCAGAAGGGCAGGTTAATAGGGTGGTGAAAAAGGCATATGGGACACTTGCCTTTATCAATCGAGGCATAGATTACAAAAGCAGGGAGGTCATGTTGGAGTTGTACAGAACTTTGGTACGGCCACAGCTGGAGTACTGTGTGCAATTCTGGTCGCCAGATTATAGGAAGGATGTGATTGCATTGGAGGGGGTGCAGAGGCGATTCACCAGGATGTTGCCTGGGATGGAACATTTAAGCTATGAAGAGAGGTTGGATAGGCTTGGGTTGTTTTCACTGGAGCAGTGAAGACTGAGGGGTGACCTGATCGAGGTGTATAAGATTATGAGGGGCATGGACAGGGTGGATAGGGAGCATCTGTTCCCCTTAGTTGAAGGGTCAGTTACGAGGGGTCACAAGTTTAAGGTGAGGGGCAGGAGGTTTAAGGGGGATTTGAGGAAGAACTTTTTTACCCAGAGGGTGGTGACGGTCTGGAATGCCCTGCCTGGGAGGGTGGTAGAGGCAGGTTGCCTCACATCCTTTAAAAAGTACCTGGATGAGCACTTGGCACGTCATAACATTCAAGGCTATGGGCCAAGTGCTGGCAAATGGGATTAGGTAGACAGGTCAGGTGTCTTTAATGCATCGGTGCAGACTCGATGGGCCGAAGGGCCTCTTCTGCACTGTATTATTCTTTGACTCTGTGATACCTCCTCTTTCACTTTGACTTGGGCAGCATCTTCTTCCTTGGTAAAGACAGATGTAAATAGTAATTTAATACCTCGGCCATGCCGTCTGCCTCCACGTGTAAACCCACCTAATCAGCCCCACCTGTCCTTTTACTCGCCTTTTATATTCCTATCAAAGACTTTTAGATTCCCTTCCTCTCTGAATCTTTCATATTCAGCCTGATTCTCAATTATATTATTCGCCTGACATCTGTCATATGCACCCATTCTCTTCTTCGAGTCATAGAGTTATTCAGCACAGCAACAGGCCCTTCGGCCCATCGTGTCTGTGCCGGCCATCAAGCACCTAACTATTCTCATCCCATTTTCCAGCACTTGGGCCATAGCCTTCTATGCCTTCTTCATCTTCATCTCCATCTCTATTTTCATCCAGGGAACTCTGGATTTGTTTGCCCTACCTTTCCCCTTCGAGGGAATGTACCTTGCCTGTGCCAGAACCATCTCCTCTTTAAAGGCAGCCTATTGTTTAGTTGCAGTTTTTCCCTCCAATATTTGCTTCCAATTTACCTGGGCCAGATCTATTCTCCCCCACTGAAATTGCCCCTGACACTTGATCCACTTGCCCCACCTCATTCCCCAGAACCAAACCCAACAATGCCTCCTTCCTCGTTGGACTGGAAACATATTGAACAAGAATGTCCTTCTGTCCTTTACATTATTACTATCCTAGTTTATATTCGGATAATTGAATGGAAGGTAAACAGGAGAGAACAGGGAAACGGGAGCAGAAGAGTGCAGGAGGAAGAGGGAGAGGAAGGGAGAGGGTGCAGGAGGGAGGGGAGGGAGGGTGTATGGGAGGCAGTGGAGGGCATTGGTGTCAGCGGTTGGGAGAGGGGAGGGAGGGGAGTGGTGGGACATGGGAGACAATTGGTGAAGAGTAAAAAAAACAGAGTATTGCTGGGGACAGGTCAAGCCATCTGCCTCGGACTCATTGCTTTAGCATCTTCCTGTGTGGCTGTCCTTTTATCCATGTAACCAACTCTTTACAACCCACCTGCCACATCCAGATCCACTTTATAATGGATGAGGTGAGTGTGGAGATTTCCCAGGACATAGCCATAGACTTTGGATCCATAGTTTGCTCCCTCGGGTGTGAAGAAGGTAGCGTGGATATAGCCAGTGGCATGGACCTTCGTCTCTATCACGCCATTCTGGTAGAAGATGAAGTCCCAGAGATAGTCATAGTTATAGACGGTGGAGGTGGTCCTAATGACAAGTACATGATTCTCAAGACCACCATAGAAGTTGTAGCCCCCTTTGAAATTGCTGTTGAAATGCCTCCTGAGAGGGATTGCAGTGGAGTATTCAAATATACACAAAGCGTTCTTGTAGCGGATGGGCTGGTCCGTGTCCAGAAAGTGATACACATCTCTGTAGGTGGCGATTTCTGGACAGTCAATCCCTTTTGCCAGTTCATAGTTCATCGTGCCCATTCCCCAAGCACTGTCGATGTATTTGGTCTGCATTGCTGCAGGGCTGTGACCAGCATAGAATGCGATGGCTTCCTGAATGCTAATCTCGTACGCGATTGGTTCATCATTGAACCTGATATCGAAAAGTTGGATCCCAGTGGATTGTCGGATTCTAAAGGCAAAACTCCACCCTGCGTACACAACAGAATTCCCCTTCACCCTGTATCTCTTCCCCTGAGGCTCATAGTGCTTAGGCCCAGGAATGTCGGTGCGGGTTTTAAAGTGGCCTCTGGGTATATAGGTGGAGAACAGGTCCTCGCTCCTGAATTCAGGCAGCTTGGACTTATTCACAAGGCCCATGTTGTACTTCTTCACCAGCTCATCCACACTGTCAAAGTACTGCCCATTGTACCAAACTTTCTCCACTGTCCAATGCCTCGGGTCCAGAGGCTTATGGTTCAGCAGGATCTCAAAGCCAATTGGATGAATGAAATAGCCTTCCACAGCTCTTTGCAGTATGAACCATGACCTCCTATCCCCTGACCTCTGACCCCTGGGTGCAACATCGCTAAAGGTCAGACAGCGGTCAGTGCAATTGTAGTACCAGAATCCGCTGGACTCTTTCAGCAGTTGGGTCGCAGCCTTGGTGACCTCACCCAGCTTCTGATGAATGAGTGCATACTCCAGATTGGTTGTTGGTCGGGCGGTAAACTTTATGGGCTTGTTACCTTTCAGTATTATGGGACGATAATACTCGGGCACTGGTAATGGTCCTACAATATATTCAGTGACATTGGGCACTGTTTCAGCACCAAAGAAGATGACCACCTTAGCATTGCGTTTAGGGGTCGAGCTGAAGCCCTTGAGGAAATTCAGAATGTGCCGTTTCTTGGGAATTTGAAGCTCAATGAGGAAGATATAATTCTTTTTAAGTGTTTGTGTTTTTGCAGCTGACAGATTGAGGTTTTTCTGGAACAGCAGGAAGGTCCTCACCGCTTGCATCTCTGTCGGACTTAGGTCAGCAAACGTTGATGCCGTGTAACGGTAATGATCGGTACTCTGAGAATATTGGAAACTCGCTCCACTCCATATCATTACAGCCACAAAGCAGGCCCAGTGGATCCACACTTCACCTTTCATATCTCCACCTGCAAGGGAAGAAATGTGCAGACATGGAACAACACCTAGTGTACCAAAGCTCCAAAATCACAGTAATAGAGAGAAACAGAACAGCCTTCAGAGTCTTCAGAGACCAGCACAGCTGCTTACACAGCTGGATCATTCAGAGCCTTGCACCTAGCTCGTTTCCAGAACACCACAGGCAACACCTCAGAAAAAACATCACACCTTTCATCCTGGGAAATTGGGTGAAAACATTGCGAGTCCTCCCTTGGATATTGTTCAGTTCACAAGAATCGCACGAGATCTCAGGTAACTGGAAATACCAAACGCACCAGCCACCTTCAAAAAAAGGGGTGAGCAATGAACCACTGAATTATAGACTGCAAACCTTATTTCCATTGTTTGAAAGCATTCTGATGGAGAATATATTGGATTTCTACATGGAAGTGATTGACCCAAGAGATAGAGGAGAGACTGGCATGTTATCTGCCTGGACTGCAGGACAGCATTTGACACTATCACATAATCAGTTCCTGCATAAAGCCAAGCCCAGGGATAGATGGGACTGTAAATGTTTGGGTGGAAGAAGAGTCCCAGGGAGGTATCTGATGGGCAGTCAGTTACCAGTGAAATGCCACAAGGTTGAGGATGCTGTTTATAATTTTTATAATTTGCAGGAGATATCAAATTGGGAGC
The DNA here is from genome assembly GCF_036365525.1 of Heterodontus francisci. Taxonomy (NCBI): domain Eukaryota; kingdom Metazoa; phylum Chordata; class Chondrichthyes; order Heterodontiformes; family Heterodontidae; genus Heterodontus; species Heterodontus francisci. The sequence continues at coordinate 1,660,376 of NC_090375.1, read as the reverse complement.
AATGACAAATAGTGAATAATAATAGGCAGAAATTCAATCAGAGCAATTTTCCATTCATTCCTGGAATGGGCCAGCATTTATTATACACACCTAGTTACTGGCTCTGACCAACTCTATCAGTGTGTGCAGAGAGCTTAACATAGAGATCTGAGATGGCTGTGTGGTAGCACTCTCACTTCTGAGTCAGCATGTTGTAGATTCAAATCCCACTCCAGATCTTCTTTGGCCTCCTTGTCTCGAGAGACAATGGATACGCGCCTGGAGGTGGTCAGTGGTTTGTGAAGCAGTGCCTGGAGTGGCTATAAAGGCCAATTCTAGAGTGACAGACTCTTCCACAGGTGCTGCAGAAAAATTTGTTTGTCGGCGCTGTTACACAGTTGGCTCTCCCCTTGCGCTTCTGTCTTTTTTCCTGCCAACTGCTAAGTCTTTTCGACTCGCCATGCTTTAGCCCCATCTTTATGGCTGTCCGCCAGCTCTGGCGATCACTGGCAACTGACTCCCATGACTTGTGATCAATGCAACAGGACTTCATGTCGCGTTTGCAGACTTTAAAGTGGAGACATGGACGGCCGGTGGGTCTGATACCAGTGACGAGCTCGCTGTACAATGTGTCCTTGGGGATCCTGCCATCTTCCATGCGGCTCACATGGCCAAGCCATCTCAAGCGCCGCTGGCTCAGTAGGGTTTAGTTTAGTTTAGTTTAGAGATACAGCACTGAAACAGGCCCTTCGGCCCACCGAGTCTGTGCCGACCATCAACCACCCACTTATACTAATCCTACACTAATCCCATATTCCTACCACATCCCCACCTGTCCCTATATTTTCCCTACCACCTACCTATACTAGGGGCAATTTCTAATGGCCAATTTACCTATCAACCTGCAAGTCTTTGGCTTGTGGGAGGAAACCGGAGCACCCGGAGGAAACCCACGCAGACACAGGGAGAACTTGCAAACTCCACACAGGCAGTACCCGGAATTGAACCCGGGTCGCTGGAGCTGTGAGGCTGCGGTGCTAACCACTGCGCCACCGTGCCGCCCTGTATATGCTGGGAATGTATATGGGTGTATATGCTGGGAATGTTGGCCGCCTCGAGGACTTCTGTGTTGGAGATACAGTCCTGCCACCTGATGCCAAGGATTCTCCGGAGGCAGCGAAGATGGAATGAATTGAGACGTCACTCTTGGCTGACATGTGTTGTCCAGACCTCGCTGCTGGAGAGCAAGGTACTGAGGACACAGGCTTGATACACTCGGACTTTTGTGTTCCGTGTCAGTGCGCCATTTTCCCACACTCTCTTGGCTAGTCTGGACATAGGCTGAAGCATTTGCATCCATCTTCAGCCGGCAGTGCCAAGTTGATGATCCATCTCGGCTTCCTCCTGAAGTCCCCAGCATCACAGATGCCAGACTTCAGCCAATTCGATTCACTCCACGTGATATCAAGAAATGACTGAAGACACTGGATACTGCAAAAGCTATGGGCCCTGACAATATTCCAGCAATAGTACTGAAGACCTGTGCTCCAGAACTTGCCGCGCCCCTAGCCAAGCTGTTCCAGTACAGCTACAACACTGGCATCTACCCTGCAATGTGGGAAATTGCCCAGGTATGTCCTGTACACAAAAAGCAGGACAAGTCCAACCCGGCCAATTACCGCCCCATCAGCCTACTCTCAATCATCAGTAAAGTGATGGAAGGTGTCATCAACAGTGCCATCAAGCGGCACTTGCTTAGCAATAACCTGCTCAGTGATGCTCAGTTTGGGTTCCGCCAGGGCCATTCAGCTCCTGACCTCATTACAGCCTTGGTTCAAACATGGACAAAAGAGCTGAACTCAAGAGGTGAGGTGAGAGTGACTGCCCTTGACATCAAGGCAGCATTTGACCGAGTATGGCATCAAGGAGCCCTAGCAAAACTGAGGTCAATGGGAATCAGGAGGAAAACTCTCCGCTGGTTGGAGTCATACTGAGCGCAAAGGAAGATGGTTGTGGTTGTTGGAGGTCAATCATCTGAGCTCCAGGACATCACTGCAGGAGTTCCTCAGGGTAGTGTCCTGGGCCCAACCATCTTCAGCTGCTTCATCAATGACCTTCCTTCAATCATAAGGTCAGAAGTGGGGATGTTCGCTGATGATTGCACAATGTAGAACCATTGAAAAATGACAGCACAGAAGGAGGCCATTCACCTATCGTGTCTGTGCCGGCCAAAAAAACTAGCCACCCAATCTAATCCCACCTTCCAGCACCTGGTCCATAGCCTTGCAGGTTACAGCACTTCAGGTGCAGGTCCAGGTACCTTTTTAAAGAATTGAGGGTTTCTGCCTCCACCACCGATCTGGGCAGTGAATTCCAGACACCCACCACCCTCTGGGTGAAAAAGCTTTTCTTCATGTCCCCTCTAATCCTTCGACCAATCACCTTAAATCTGTGCCCCCTGGTAATTGACCTCTCCGCTAGGGGAAACAGGTCCTTCCTGTCAACTCTACCTAGGCCCCTCATAATTTTGTACAGCTCAATTAAGTCACCCCTCAGCCTCCTCTGTTCTAAGAAAAACAACCCTAGCTGATCCAATCTTTCCTCATAGCTGCAACTTTCAAGCCCTGACAACATTCTTGTAAATCTCCTCTGTACTCTCTCCAGAGCAATTATGTCCTTCCTGTAATGTGGTGACCAGAACTGTGCACAATACTCCAACTGTGGCCTAACCAGTGTTTTATACAGTTCCAGCATTACATCCCTGCTTTTGTATTCTATACCTCGGCCAATAAAGGAAAGCATTCCATATGCCTTCTTCACCACTCGATCGACCTGTCCTTCAGGGATCTGTGGACATGTTCAGCACCATTTGCAACTCCTCAGATACTGAAGGAGTCCGTGTAGAAATGCAGCAAGACCTGGACAATATCCAGGCTTGGGCTGAGAAGTGACAAGTAACATTTGCGCCACACAAGTGCCAGGCAATGACCATCTCCAACAAGAGAGAATCTAACCATCTCCCCTTGACATTCAATGTTATTACAATCTCTGAATCCCCCACTATCAACATCCTGGTGGTTACCATTGACCAGAAACTGAACTGGAGTAGCCATATAAATACCGTGGTTACAAGAGCAGGGCAGCAGCTAGGAATTCTACAGTGAGTAACTCACCTCCTGACTCCCCAAAGCCTGTCCACCATCTACAAGGCACAGGTCAGGAGTGTGATGGAATACTCTCCACTTACCTGGATGGGTGCAGCTCCAACAACACTTAAAAAGCTCGACACCATCCAGGACAAAGCAGTCCGCTTGATTGACACCCCATCTACAAACAGTCACTCCCTCCACCACTGACGCACAGTGGCAGCAGTGTGTACCATCTACAAGATGCACAGCAGCAATGCAACAAGGCTCCTTAGACAGCACCTTCCAAACCCGCGACCTCTACCAACTAGAAGGACAAGGGCAGCAAATACATGGGAACACCACCACCTGCAAGTTCTCCTCCAAGTCACACACCATCCTGACTTGGAACTATATCACTGTTCCTTCACTGTCGCTGGGTCAAAATCCTAGAACTCCCTTCCTAACAGCACCTTGGGTATACCTACCACACATGGACTGCAGCGGTTCAAGAAGGCAGCTCACCACCACCTTCTCAAGGGAAATTAGGGATGGGCAATAAATGCTGGCCTGGCCAGTGACACCCACATCCCACGAACGAATTATTTAAAAAAAAGCATATCGGGTACTATTCTAAAGGGGGTGCAGGAGCAGAGGGACCTGGGTGTATATGTGAATAAGTCATTGAAGGTGTCAGGACAGGTTGAGAGAGCTTTCAATAAAGCATACAGTATCCTGGGCTTTATTAATAGGGACATAGAGTACAAGAGCAAGGAAGTTATGTTGAACTTGTATAAGACACTAGTTCGGCCTCAGCTGGAGTATTGTGTCCAGTTCTGGGTGACACACTTGAGGAAAGACGTGAGGACATTGGAGAGAGTACAGAAAAGATTCACAAGAATGATTCCAGGGATGAGGAATTTCAGTTATGAAGATAGATTGGAGAAGTTGGGACTGTTTTCCTGAGAGAAGAGAAGGCTGAGAGGTGATTTAATAGAGGTATTTAAAATCATGAGGGGTCTGGACAGAGTAGATAGAGAGAAACTGTGAAAGGATCAAGAATGAAAGGACACAGATTTAAAGAAATTGATCAAAGAAACAAAAGTAACATGAGGGAAAGCTTTCAGGAAGTGAGTGGTTAAGGTCTGGAATGTGCTGCAGGCACGTTCAATGGAGGCATTCAAAAGACTGTTATCTAAACGGGTAGAATGTTCAGGGTTATGGGGAGGATGTAGGGGAGGGCAAAGAGTTTGTGCAGATACCATGGGCAAGATGGCCCTCCTTCTGTGCTGTAATAATTCAGTGCATTAAGTGCAAAAAGGCAATAAAACTGAGGTTTTAAAGCATGAGAGAGATCCTGGGGTTTGACAGCAAAGGTCATGGACTCGATCAGCAAAATGTTACTGAGGCTCTGAAAGCAAACAGAATGGTGAGATTTTTGGAAAAAGGATACAAGACAAAAATCCAGAGAAGTCCTTTTAAAAGAATATCTGGCCCCAGTCAGAAGACAATAAATATCCTTACTTCAGAGAATTTTTTTTTAATATTTCATGGCATGAAAGCATCATGTGGAGGGCCAGCATTTATTGTACATCCCTAATTGCCCTTGAGAAGGTATTGGAGGGGGTTCAGAGAAGGATATTCAGTTACTGGAGGGGGTACAGACCACGAGAAGGGACGGCTGTCAGTGCAGGAAACCCCTGTGGCTATCCCCCTCTCTAACAAGTATACCATTTTGGATACTGTTGGGGGGGATGGCCTATCAGGGGAAAACAGCAGCAGCCAGAGCAGTGGCACCATGGCTGGCACTGTTGTTCAGCAGGGAGGGGCAAAGCGCAGAAGAGCAATAGTTATAGGGGACTCTATAGTCAGGGGCACAGATAGGCGCTTCTGTGGACATGAAAGAGACTCCAGGATGGTATGTTGCCTCCCCGGTGCCAGGGTCAAAGAACAAAGAACAAAGATAATTACAGCACAGGAACAGGCCCTTCGGCCCTCCAAGCCTGCGCCGATCCAGATCCTCTCTCTAAACATGTCGCCTATTTTCTAAGCTTCTGTATCTCTTTTCTTCCTGCCCATTCATGTATCTGTCTAGATACATCTTAAAAGACGCCATCGTGCCCGCATCTACCACCTCCGCTGGCAACGCGTTCCAGGTGCCCACCACCCTCTGCGTAAAGAACTTTCCACGCATATCCCCCCTAAACATTTCCCCTTTCACTTTGAACTCGTGTCCTCTAGTAATTGAAACCCCCACTCTGGGAAAAAGCCTCTTGCTGTCCACCCTGTCTATACCTCTCATGATTTTGTACACCTCAATCAGGTCCCCCCTCAACCTCCGTCTTTCTAATGAAAATAATCCTAATCTACTCAACCTCTCTTCATAGCTAGCGCCCTCCATACCAGGCAACATCCTGGTGAACCTCCTCTGCACCCTCTCCAAAGCATCCACATCCTTTTGATAATGTGGCGACCAGAACTGTACGCAGTATTCCAAATGTGGCCGAACCAAAGTCCTATACAACTGTAACATGACCTGCCAACTCTTGTACTCAATGCCCCGTCCGATGAAGGAAAGCATGCCGTATGCCTTCTTGACCACTCTATTTACCTGCGTTGCCACCTTCAGGGAACAGTGGACCTGAACACCCAAATCTCTCTGGACATCAATTTTCCCCAGGACTTTTCCATTTACTGTATAGTTCACTCTTGAATTGGATCTTCCAAAATGCATCACCTCGCATTTGCCCTGATTGAACTCCATCTGCCATTTCTCTGCCCAACTCTCTAATCTATCTATATTCTGCTGTATTCTCTGACAGTCCCCTTCACTATCTGCTACTCCACCAATCTTAGTGTCGTCTGCAAACTTGCTAATCAGTCCACCTATACTTTCCTCCAAATCATTAATGTATATCACAAACAACAGTGGTCCCAGCACGGATCCCTGTGGAACAACACTGGTCACACGTCTCCATTTTGAGAAACTCCCCTCTACTGCTACTCTCTGTCTCCTGTTGCCCAGCCAGTTCTTTATCCATCTAGCTAGTACACCTTGGACCCCAAGCGCCTTCACTTTCTCCATCAGCCTGCCATGGGGAACCTTATCAAACGCCTTACTGAAGTCCATGTATATGACATCTACAGCCCTTCCCTCATCAATCAACTTTGTCACTTCCTCAAAGAATTCTATTAAGTTGGTAAGACATGACCTTCCCTGCACAAAACCATGTTGCCTATCACTGATAACCCCATTTTCTTCTAAATGGGAATAGATCCTATCCCTCAGTATCTTCTCCAGCAGCTTCCCTACCACTGACGTCAGGCTCACCGGTCTATAATTACCTGGATTATCCCTGCTACCCTTCTTAAACAAGGGGACAACATTAGCAATTCTCCAGTCCTCCGGGACCTCACCCGTGTTTAAGGATGCTGCAAAGATATCTGTTAAGGCCCCAGCTATTTCCTCTCTCGCTTCCCTCAGTAACCTGGGATAGATCCCATCCGGACCTGGGGACTTGTCCACCTTAATGCCCTTTAGAATACCCAACACTTCCTCCCTCCTTATGCCGACTTGACCTAGAGTAATCAAACATCTGTCCCTAACCTCAACATCCGTCATGTCCCTCTCCTCGGTGAATACCGATGCAAAGTACTCGTTTAGAATCTCACCCATTTTCTCTGAGTCCAAGCATAACATTCCTCCTTTGTCCTTTAGTGGGCCAATCCTTTCTCTAGTTACCCTCTTTCTCCTTATATATGAATAAAAGGCTTTGGGATTTTCCTTAACCCTGTTTGCTAAAGATATTTCATGACCCCTTTTAGCCCTCTTAATTCCTCGTTTCAGATTGGTCCTACATTCCCGATATTCTTTCAAAGCTTCGTCTTTCATCAGCCGCCTCCACCTTATGTATGCTTCCTTTTTCCTCTTAGCTAGTCTCACAATTTCACCTGTCATCCATGGTTCCCTAATCTTGCCATTTCTGTCCCTCATTTTCACAGGAACATGTCTCTCCTGAACGCTAATCAACCTCTCTTCAAAAGCCTCCCACATATCACATGTGGATTTACCTTCAAACAGCTGCTCCCAATCTACATTTCCCAGCTCCTGCCGAATTTTGGTATAGTTGGCCTTCCCCCAATTTAGCACTCTTCCTTTAGGACCACTCTCGTCTTTGTCCATGAGTATTTTAAAGCTTACGGAATTGTGATCACTATTCCCAAAGTAGTCCCCGACTGAAACTTCAACAACCTGGCCGGGCTCATTCCCCAACACCAGGTCCAGTATGGCCCCTTCCTGAGTTGGACTATTTACATACTGCTCTAGAAAACCTTCCTGGATGCTCCTTACACATTCTGCTCCATCTGGACTTCTAACACTAAGCGAATCCCAGTCAATGTTGGGAAAATTAAAATCTCCTATCACCACCACCCTGTTGCTCCTACATCTTTCCATAATCTGTTTACATATTTGTACCTCTATCTCACGCTGGCTGTTGGGAGGCCTGTAGTACAGCCCCAACATTGTTACCGCACCCTTCCTATTTCTGAGTTCTGTCCATATTGCCTCACTGCTCGAGTCCTCCATAGTGCCCTCCTTCAGCACAGCTGTGATATCCTCAGGATGTCTCTGAACGGACAGGGGGCATTCTGAAGGGGGAGGGTGAACAGCCAGAGGTTGTGGTACACATCGGTACCAACAACATAAACAGGAAGAGTGACGAGGTCCTGCAGGGGGAGTTTCGGGAGTTAGGTAGAAAGTTAAAAAACAGGACCTCTAGGGTTGTAATCTCGGGATTACTCCCTGTGCCATGTGCCAGTGAGGCTAGAAATAGGAAGATAGTGCAGCTAAACACGTGGCTGAACAGCTGGTGTAGAAGGGAGGGTTTCAGATATCTGGACCATTGGGATCTCTTCAGGGACAGATGGGACCTGTACAAGAAGGATGGGTTGCATCTAAACTGGAGGGGCACAAATATCCTGGCTGCGAGGTTTGCTAGCGTCACTCGGGAGGGTTTAAACTAGTGTGGCAGGGGGAGTGGGAACCAGAGCAGTAGGACAGCAAGTGAAATAAATGAGGGGGAACCAGTAAATAAGGCCAGTAAGACTAAGAGGAAAAGCAGGCAGGGAGATGTTGCTGAGCACAGCAGGACTGGTGGTCTGAAGTGCATTTGTTTCAATGTATAACAGGTAAAGCAGATGAACGTAGAGCTTGGATTAGTACTTAGAACTATGATGTTGCTGCTATTACAGAGACAAGGGGGATGTAAAAGGGGTGGGGGAGTTGCATTACTGGTTAAGGAGAATATCACAGCTGTACTGCGGGAGGACACCTCAGAGGGGTCATGCAGCGAGGCAATATGGGTGGAGCTCAGGAATAGGAAGGGTGCAGTCACGATGTTGGGGGTTTTCGACAGGCCTCCCAACAGCCAGCGGGAGGTAGAGGAGCAGATATGTAGACAGATTTTGGAAAGATGTAAAGGTAACAGGGTTGAAGTGGTGGGTGATTTTAACTTCCCCTATCTTGACTGGGACTCACAGTGCGTGGGGCTTGGATGGGGCAGAATTTGTAAGGAGCATCCAGGAGGGCTTCTTGAAACAGTATGTAGATAGTCCAACTAGGGATGGGGCTGTACTGGACCTGGTATTGGGGAATGAGCCCGGCCAGGTGGTCGAAGTTTCAGGAGGGGAGCAATTCAGGAACAGTGACCATAATTCCATAAGTTTTAAGGTACTTGTGGATAAGGATAAGAGTCGTCCTCGGGTGAAGGTGCTAAATTGGGGGAAGGCAAATTATAACAATATTAGGCAGGAACTGAAGAATTTAGATTGGGGGCGGCTGTTTGAGGGTAAATCAACATCTGACATGTGGGAGTCTTTCAAACGTCAGTTGATCAGAATCCAGGACCGGCATGTTCCTGTGAGGAAGAAGGATAAGTTTGGCAAGTTTCAGGAACCTTGGATAACGGGGATATTGTGAGCCGAGTCAAAAAGAAAAAGGAAGCATTCATAGGACTAGATGGCTGGGAACAGACGAAGTCCTTGAGGAATATAAAGACAGTAGGAAGGAACTTAAGCAAGGAGTCAGGAGGGCTAAAAGGGGTCATGAAAAGTCATTGGCAAACAGGATTAAGGAAAATCCCAAGGCTTTTTATACGTATATAAAGAGCAAGAGGGAAAGGGTTGGTCCACTCAAGGACAGAGGTGAGAACCTATGTGTGGAGCCAGAGGAAATGGGCGAGGTACTAAATGAATACTTTGCATCAGTATTCACCAAGGAGAAGGTGGATGATGAGTCTAGGGAAGGGAGTGCAGATAGTCTCGGTCATGTCGTTATCAAAAGGAGGAGGTGTTGGGCGTCTTGCAAAACATTAAGGGAGATAAGTTCCCAGGGTCTGATGGGTCTACCCCAGAATACTGAGGGAGGTAAGGGAGTAAATTGCAGGGGCCTTGACAGAAATATTTGCATCCTCATTGGCGATAGGTGAAGTCCCAGAGAACGGGTGAATAGCCAATGCTGTTCCTTCGTTTTGGGGTACAGAGAAGGATATTCAGTAATTGGGAAACAGAAAAGGATATTCAGTAATTGGGCAACAGAGAAGGATATTCAGTAATTGGGCAACAGAGAAGGATATTCAGTAATTGCGGCACAGAGAAGGATATTCAGTAATTGGGTAACAGAGAAGGATATTCAGTAATTTGGGTACAGAGAAGGATATTCAGTAATTAGGTAATGGAGAAGAATATTCTGTAATTGGGGGACAGAGAAATATATTCAGTAATTGGGGTACAGAGAAGGATATTCAGTAATTGACGGAAAGAGAAGGATGTTCAGTAATTGGGGTACAGAGCAGGATATTCCGTAATTGGGCATCAGAGAAGGATATTCAGTCATTGGGGTACAGAGAAGGATATTCAGTAATTGGGCAACAGAGAAGGATTTTCAGTAATTGGGCAACAGAGAAGGATGTTCAGTAATTGGGGTACAGAGCAGGATATTCCGTAATTGGGCAACAGAGAAAGATATTCAGTAATCGGGCAACAGAGAAGGATATTCAGTAATTGGGGTACAGAGAAGGACATTCAGTAATTGGTGTACAGAGAAGGACAATCAGTAATTGGGGTACAGAGAAGGACATTCAGTAATTGGGGTACAGAGAAGGACATTCAGTAATTGAGCAACAGAGAAGGATATTCAGTAATTGGGGCACTGAGAAAGATATTCAGTGATTGGGGTACAGAGAAGGATATAATGTAATTGGGGTACAGAGAAGGTTATTCAGTTATTGGGGTACAGAGATGGATTTTCAGTAAATGGGAAACAGAGAAGGATATTCAGAAATTGGCGTAGAGAGTAAGATATTCCGCATTTGGGCAACAGAGAATAATATTCAGTAATTGGGCATCAGAGAAGGATATTCAGTAATTTAGGTACAGAGAAAGATATTCAGTAATTGGGCAACAGAGAAGGATATTCAGTCATTGGGGAACAGAGAAAGATTTTCAGTAATTGGGCCACAGAGAAAGATATTCAGTCATTCGGCGACAGAGAAGGATATTCAGTAATTGGGGTACAGAGAAAGATATTCTGTAATTGGGGTACAGAGAAGGATATTCAGTCATTGGGGTACAGAGAAGGATATTCAGTAATTGGGGTACATCGAAGGACATTCAGTAATTGAGCAACAGAGAACGATATTCACTAATTTGGGTACAGAGAAAGATATTCTGTAATTGGGCAACAAAGAAGGATATTGAGTAATTGGGGAACAGAGAAGGATATTCAGTAATTGGGGTACTGTGAAGGATATTCAGTAATTGGGCAACAGAGAAAGATTTTCAGTAATTGGGCAACAGAGAAGGATTTTCAGTAATTGGGGTACAGAGAAAGATATTCAGTAATTGGGGAACAGAGAAGGATATTCAGTAATTTGGGTACAGAGAAAGATATTCAGTAATTGGGGAACAGAGAAGGATATTCAGTAATTTGGGTACAGAGAAAGATATTCCGTAATTGGGCAACAGGGAAGGATATTCTGTAATTGGGGTACAGAGAAAGATTTTCAGTGATTGGGGTACAGATAAGAATATACTGTAATTGGGGTACAGAGAAGCTTATTCAGTTATTGAGGTATCGAGATGGATTTTCAGTCAACGGGAAACAGAGAAGGATATTCAGCAATTGGGGAACAGAGAAGGATATTCAGTAATTTGGGTACAGAGAAAGATATTCAGTAATTGGGCATCAGAGAAGGATATTCAGTAATTGGGGAACAGAGTAAGATATTCCGTAATTGGGCAACAGAGAAGGATTTTCAGTCATTGGACAACAGAGAAGGATATTCAGTAATTGGGCAACAGAGAAGGATATTCAGTAATTGGGGAACAGAATAAGATATTCCGTAATTGGGCAACAGAGAAGGATTTTCAGTAATTGGGCACCAGAGAAGGATATTCCGTAATTGGGCAACAGAGAAGGATATTCAGTAATTGGGCAACAGAGAGGGATATTCAGTAATTTGGGTACAGAGAAAGATATTCAGTAATTGGGCAACTGAGAAGGATATTCAGTAATTGGGCAACAGAGTAAGATATTCCGGAATTGGGCAACAGAGAAGGATTTTCAGCAATTGGGCAACAGAGAAGGATGTTCAGTAATTGGGCAACAGTGTAAGATATTCCATAATTGGACAACAGAGAAGGATTTTCAGTAATTGGGCAACAGAGAATGATGTTCAGTAATTGGGGTACAGAGAAAGATATTCAGTAATTGGGCAACAGAGAAGGATATTCAGTAAAAGGGGAACAAAGAACGATATTCAGTAATTTGGGTACAGAGAAAGATATTCCGTAATTGGGCAACAGAGAAGGATATTCAGTCATTGGGCAACAGAGAAGGATATTCAGTCATTGGGATACAGAGAAGGATATTCAGTAATTGGGGTCCAGAGAAAGCTATTCTGTAATTGGGCAACAGAGAAGGATATTCAGTAATTGGGCAACAGAGAAGGATATTCTGTAATTGGGCAACAGAGAAGGATATTCGATAATTGGGGGACAGAGGAAGATTTTCAGTGATTGGGGTACCGATAAGAATATACTGTAATTGGGGAACAGAGAAGGATAGTCAGTAATTTGGGTACAGAGAAAGATATTCAGTAATTGGGCAACAGAGAAGGATATTCAGTAATTGGGCAACAGAGAAGGATATTCTGTAATTGGGCAACAGAGAAGGATATTCGATAATTGGGGGACAGAGAAAGATATTCAGTAATTGGGCAACAGAGAAGGATATTCAGTAATTGGGGAACAGAGAAGGATAGTCAGTAATTTGGGTACAGAGAAAGATATTCAGTAATTGGGCAACAGAGAAGGATATTCAGTAATTGGGGAACAGAGTAAGATATTCCGTAATTGGGCAACAGAGAAGGATATTCAGTAATTGGGCACCAGAGAAGGATATTCCGTAATTGGGCACCAGAGAAGGATTTTCAGTAATTGGGCAACAGAGAAGGATGTTCAGTAATTGGGCAACAGAGTAAGATATTCCGGAATTGGGCAACAGAGAAGGATTTTCAGCAATTGGGCAACAGAGAAGGATGTTCAGTAATTGGGCAACAGTGCAAGATATTCCATAATTGGACAACAGAGAAGGATTTTCAGTAATTGGGCAACAGAGAATGAAGTTCAGTAATTGGGGTACAGAGAAAGATATTCAGTAATTGGGCAACAGAGAAGGATATTCAGTACTAGGGGAACAAAGAACGATATTCAGTAATTTGGGTACAGAGAAAGATATTCCGTAATTGGGCAACAGAGAAGGATATTCAGTCATTGGGCAACAGAGAAGGATATTCAGTCATTGGGATACAGAGAAGGATATTCAGTAATTGGGGTCCAGAGAAAGCTATTCTGTAATTGGGCAACAGAGAAGGATATTCAGTAATTGGGCAACAGAGAAGGATATTCTGTAATTGGGCAACAGAGAAGGATATTCTATAATTGGGGTACAGAGAAAGATTTTCAGTGATTGGGGTACCGATAAGAATATACTGTAATTGGGGTACAGAGAAAGATATTCAGTAATTTGGGTACAGAGAAAGATATTCCGTAATTGGGCAACAGAGAAGGATATTCAGTCATTGGGCAACAGAGAAGGATATTCAGTCATTGGGATACAGAGAAGGATATTCAGTAATTGGGGTCCAGAGAAAGCTATTCTGTAATTGGGCAACAGAGAAGGATATTCAGTAATTGGGGAACAGAATAAGATATTCTATAATTGGGGTACAGAGAAAGATTTTCAGTGATTGGGGTACCGATAAGAATATACTGTAATTGGGGTACAGAGAAAGATATTCAGTAATTGGGCAACAGAGAAGGATATTCTGTAATTGGGCAACAGAGAAGGATATTCTATAATTGGGCTACAGAGAAAGATTTTCAGTGATTGGGGTACCGATAAGAATATACTGTAATTGGGGTACAGAGAAAGATATTCAGTAATTGGGCAACAGAGAAGAATATTCAGTAATTGGGGAACAGAGAAGGATAGTCAGTAATTTGGGTACAGAGAAAGATATTCAGTAATTGGGCAACAGAGAAGGATAGTCAGTAATTTGGGTAGAGAGAAAGATATTCAGTAATTGGGCAACTGAGAAGGATTTTCAGTAATTGGGCACCAGAGAAGGATATTCCGTAATTGGGCAACAGAGAAGGATATTCAGTAATTGGGCAACAGAGAAGGATATTCAGTAATTGGGCAACAGAGAAGGATATTCAGTAATTTGGGTACAGAGAAAGATATTCAGTAATTGGGCAACTGAGAAGGATATTCAGTAATTGGGCAACAGAGTAAGATATTCCATAATTGGACAACAGAGAAGGATTTTCAGTAATTGGGCAACAGAGAATGATGTTCAGTAATTGGGGTACAGAGAAAGATATTCAGTAATTGGGCAACAGAGAAGGATATTCAGTAATAGGGGAACAAAGAACGATATTCAGTAATTTGGGTACAGAGAAAGATATTCCGTAATTGGGCAACAGAGAAGGATATTCAGTCATTGGGCAACAGAGAAGGATATTCAGTCATTGGGATACAGAGAAGGATATTCAGTAATTGGGGTCCAGAGAAAGCTATTCTGTAATTGGGCAACAGAGAAGGATATTCAGTAATTGGGCAACAGAGAAGGATATTCTGTAATTGGGCAACAGAGAAGGATATTCGATAATTGGGGGACAGAGAAAGATTTTCAGTGATTGGGGTACCGATAAGAATATACTGTAATTGGGGAACAGAGAAGGATAGTCAGTAATTTGGGTACAGAGAAAGATATTCAGTAATTGGGCAACAGAGAAGGATATTCAGTAATTGGGCAACAGAGAAGGATATTCTGTAATTGGGCAACAGAGAAGGATATTCGATAATTGGGGGACAGAGAAAGATATTCAGTAATTGGGCAACAGAGAAGGATATTCAGTAATTGGGGAACAGAGAAGGATATTCAGTAATTTGGGTACAGAGAAAGATATTCAGTAATTGGGCAACAGAGAAGGATATTCAGTAATTGGGGAACAGAGAAGGATATTCAGTAATTGGGGAACAGAGAAGGATAGTCAGTAATTGGGCAACAGAGTTAGATATTCCGGAATTGGGCAGCAGAGAAGGATTTTCAGTAATTGGGCAACAGAGAAGGATGTTCAGTAATTGGGCAACAGTGTAAGATATTCCATAATTGGACAACAGAGAAGGATTTTCAGTAATTGGGGTACAGAGACAGATATTCAGTAATTGGGCAACAGAGAAGGATATTCAGTAATAGGGGAACAGAGAACGATATTCAGTAATTTGGGTACAGAGAAAGACATTCCGTAATTGGGCAACAGAGAAAGATATTCAGTAATTGGGGTACAGAGAAAGAAATTCAGTAATTTAGGTACAGAGAAGGATATTCAGTAATTGGGGTACAGAGAAGGATGTTCAGTAATTGGGGTACAGAGAAAGATATTCAGTAATTGGGCAACAGAGAAGGATATTCAGTAATAGGGGAACAAAGAACGATATTCAGTAATTTGGGTACAGAGAAAGATATTCAGTAATTGGGCAACAGAGAAAGATTTTCAGTAATTGGGCAACAGAGAAGGATTTTCAGTAATTGGGCAACAGAGAAGGATGTTCAGTAATTGGGGTACAGAGAAAGATATTCTGTAATTGGGCAACAGAGAAGGATATTCTGTAATTGGGGTACAGAGAAAGATTTTCAGTGATTGGGGTACAGATAAGAATATACTGTAATTGGGGTACAGAGAAGCTTATTCAGTTATTGAGGTATAGAGATGGATTTTCAGTAAATGGGAATCAGAGAAGGATATTCAGCAATTGGGGTACAGAGTAAGATATTCCGCAATTGGGCAACAGAGAATAATATTCAGTAATTGGGCATCAGAGAAGGATATTCAGTAATTTGGGTACAGAGAAAGATATTCAGTAATTGGGCAACAGAGAAGGATATTCAGTAATTGGGGAACAGAGTAAGATATTCCGTAATTGGGCAACAGAATAGGATATTCAGTAATTGGGCACCAGAGAAGGATATTCCGTAATTGGGCACCAGAGAAGGATTTTCAGTAATTGGGCAACAGAGAAGGATGTTCAGTAATTGGGCAACAGAGTAAGATATTCCGGAATTGGGCAACAGAGAAGGATTTTCAGCAGTTGGGCAACAGAGAAGGATGTTCAGTAATTGGGCAAGAGTGTAAGATATTCCTTAATTGGGCAACAGAGAAGGATTTTCAGTAATTGGGCAACAGAGAATGATGTTCAGTAATTGGGGTACAGAGAAAGATATTCAGTAATTGGGCAACAGAGAAGGATATTCAGTACTAGGGGAACAAAGAACGATATTCAGTAATTTGGGTACAGAGAAAGATATTCAGTAATTGGGCAACAGAGTAAGATATTCCGGAATTGGGCAACAGAGAGGGATTTTCAGCAATTGGGCAACAGAGAAGGATGTTCAGTAATTGGGCAACAGTGTAAGATATTCCATAATTGGACAACAGAGAAGGATTTTCAGTAATTGGGCAACAGAGAATGATGTTCAGTAATTGGGGTACAGAGAAAGATATTCAGTAATTGGGCAACAGAGAAGGATATTCAGTAATAGGGGAACAAAGAACGATATTCAGTAATTTGGGTACAGAGAAAGATATTCCGTAATTGGGCAACAGAGAAGGATATTCAGTCATTGGGCAACAGAGAAGGATATTCAGTCATTGGGATACAGAGAAGGATATTCAGTAATTGGGGTCCAGAGAAAGCTATTCTGTAATTGGGCAACAGAGAAGGATATTCAGTAATTGGGCAACAGAGAAGGATATTCTGTAATTGGGCAACAGAGAAGGATATTCGATAATTGGGGGACAGAGAAAGATTTTCAGTGATTGGGGTACCGATAAGAATATACTGTAATTGGGGAACAGAGAAGGATAGTCAGTAATTTGGGTACAGAGAAAGATATTCAGTAATTGGGCAACAGAGAAGGATATTCAGTAATTGGGCAACAGAGAAGGATATTCTGTAATTGGGCAACAGAGAAGGATATTCGATAATTGGGGGACAGAGAAAGATATTCAGTAATTGGGCAACAGAGAAGGATATTCAGTAATTGGGGAACAGAGAAGGATATTCAGTAATTTGGGTACAGAGAAAGATATTCAGTAATTGGGCAACAGAGAAGGATATTCAGTAATTGGGGAACAGAGAAGGATATTCAGTAATTGGGGAACAGAGAAGGATAGTCAGTAATTGGGGAACAGAGTTAGATATTCCGGAATTGGGCAGCAGAGAAGGATTTTCAGTAATTGGGCAACAGAGAAGGATGTTCAGTAATTGGGCAACAGTGTAAGATATTCCATAATTGGACAACAGAGAAGGATTTTCAGTAATTGGGGTACAGAGACAGATATTCAGTAATTGGGGTACAGAGACAGATATTCAGTAATTGGGCAACAGAGAAGGATATTCAGTAATAGGGGAACAGAGAACGATATTCAGTAATTTGGGTACAGAGAAAGACATTCCGTAATTGGGCAACAGAGAAAGATATTCAGTAATTGGGGTACAGAGAAAGAAATTCAGTAATTTAGGTACAGAGAAGGATATTCAGTAATTGGGGTACAGAGAAGGATGTTCAGTAATTGGGGTACAGAGAAAGATATTCAGTAATTGGGCAACAGAGAAGGATATTCAGTAATAGGGGAACAAAGAACGATATTCAGTAATTTGGGTACAGAGAAAGATATTCAGTAATTGGGCAACAGAGAAAGATTTTCAGTAATTGGGCAACAGAGAAGGATTTTCAGTAATTGGGCAACAGAGAAGGATGTTCAGTAATTGGGGTACAGAGAAAGATATTCTGTAATTGGGCAACAGAGAAGGATATTCTGTAATTGGGGTACAGAGAAAGATTTTCAGTGATTGGGGTACAGATAAGAATATACTGTAATTGGGGTACAGAGAAGCTTATTCAGTTATTGAGGTATAGAGATGGATTTTCAGTAAATGGGAATCAGAGAAGGATATTCAGCAATTGGGGTACAGAGTAAGATATTCCGCAATTGGGCAACAGAGAATAATATTCAGTAATTGGGCATCAGAGAAGGATATTCAGTAATTTGGGTACAGAGAAAGATATTCAGTAATTGGGCAACAGAGAAGGATATTCAGTAATTGGGGAACAGAGTAAGATATTCCGTAATTGGGCAACAGAATAGGATATTCAGTAATTGGGCACCAGAGAAGGATATTCCGTAATTGGGCACCAGAGAAGGATTTTCAGTAATTGGGCAACAGAGAAGGATGTTCAGTAATTGGGCAACAGAGTAAGATATTCCGGAATTGGGCAACAGAGAAGGATTTTCAGCAGTTGGGCAACAGAGAAGGATGTTCAGTAATTGGGCAAGAGTGTAAGATATTCCTTAATTGGGCAACAGAGAAGGATTTTCAGTAATTGGGCAACAGAGAATGATGTTCAGTAATTGGGGTACAGAGAAAGATATTCAGTAATTGGGCAACAGAGAAGGATATTCAGTACTAGGGGAACAAAGAACGATATTCAGTAATTTGGGTACAGAGAAAGATATTCAGTAATTGGGCAACAGAGTAAGATATTCCGGAATTGGGCAACAGAGAGGGATTTTCAGCAATTGGGCAACAGAGAAGGATGTTCAGTAATTGGGCAACAGTGTAAGATATTCCATAATTGGACAACAGAGAAGGATTTTCAGTAATTGGGCAACAGAGAATGATGTTCAGTAATTGGGGTACAGAGAAAGATATTCAGTAATTGGGCAACAGAGAAGGATATTCAGTAATAGGGGAACAAAGAACGATATTCAGTAATTTGGGTACAGAGAAAGATATTCCGTAATTGGGCAACAGAGAAGGATATTCAGTCATTGGGCAACAGAGAAGGATATTCAGTCATTGGGATACAGAGAAGGATATTCAGTAATTGGGGTCCAGAGAAAGCTATTCTGTAATTGGGCAACAGAGAAGGATATTCAGTAATTGGGCAACAGAGAAGGATATTCTGTAATTGGGCAACAGAGAAGGATATTCGATAATTGGGGGACAGAGAAAGATTTTCAGTGATTGGGGTACCGATAAGAATATACTGTAATTGGGGAACAGAGAAGGATAGTCAGTAATTTGGGTACAGAGAAAGATATTCAGTAATTGGGCAACAGAGAAGGATATTCAGTAATTGGGCAACAGAGAAGGATATTCTGTAATTGGGCAACAGAGAAGGATATTCGATAATTGGGGGACAGAGAAAGATATTCAGTAATTGGGCAACAGAGAAGGATATTCAGTAATAGGGGAACAAAGAACGATATTCAGTAATTTGGGTACAGAGAAAGATATTCAGTAATTGGGCAACAGAGAAAGATTTTCAGTAATTGGGCAACAGAGAAGGATTTTCAGTAATTGGGCAACAGAGAAGGATGTTCAGTAATTGGGGTACAGAGAAAGATATTCTGTAATTGGGCAACAGAGAAGGATATTCTGTAATTGGGGTACAGAGAAAGATTTTCAGTGATTGGGGTACAGATAAGAATATACTGTAATTGGGGTACAGAGAAGCTTATTCAGTTATTGAGGTATAGAGATGGATTTTCAGTAAATGGGAATCAGAGAAGGATATTCAGCAATTGGGGTACAGAGTAAGATATTCCGCAATTGGGCAACAGAGAATAATATTCAGTAATTGGGCATCAGAGAAGGATATTCAGTAATTTGGGTACAGAGAAAGATATTCAGTAATTGGGCAACAGAGAAGGATATTCAGTAATTGGGGAACAGAGTAAGATATTCCGTAATTGGGCAACAGAATAGGATATTCAGTAATTGGGCACCAGAGAAGGATATTCCGTAATTGGGCACCAGAGAAGGATTTTCAGTAATTGGGCAACAGAGAAGGATGTTCAGTAATTGGGCAACAGAGTAAGATATTCCGGAATTGGGCAACAGAGAAGGATTTTCAGCAGTTGGGCAACAGAGAAGGATGTTCAGTAATTGGGCAAGAGTGTAAGATATTCCTTAATTGGGCAACAGAGAAGGATTTTCAGTAATTGGGCAACAGAGAATGATGTTCAGTAATTGGGGTACAGAGAAAGATATTCAGTAATTGGGCAACAGAGAAGGATATTCAGTACTAGGGGAACAAAGAACGATATTCAGTAATTTGGGTACAGAGAAAGATATTCAGTAATTGGGCAACAGAGTAAGATATTCCGGAATTGGGCAACAGAGAGGGATTTTCAGCAATTGGGCAACAGAGAAGGATGTTCAGTAATTGGGCAACAGTGTAAGATATTCCATAATTGGACAACAGAGAAGGATTTTCAGTAATTGGGCAACAGAGAATGATGTTCAGTAATTGGGGTACAGAGAAAGATATTCAGTAATTGGGCAACAGAGAAGGATATTCAGTAATAGGGGAACAAAGAACGATATTCAGTAATTTGGGTACAGAGAAAGATATTCCGTAATTGGGCAACAGAGAAGGATATTCAGTCATTGGGCAACAGAGAAGGATATTCAGTCATTGGGATACAGAGAAGGATATTCAGTAATTGGGGTCCAGAGAAAGCTATTCTGTAATTGGGCAACAGAGAAGGATATTCAGTAATTGGGCAACAGAGAAGGATATTCTGTAATTGGGCAACAGAGAAGGATATTCGATAATTGGGGGACAGAGAAAGATTTTCAGTGATTGGGGTACCGATAAGAATATACTGTAATTGGGGAACAGAGAAGGATAGTCAGTAATTTGGGTACAGAGAAAGATATTCAGTAATTGGGCAACAGAGAAGGATATTCAGTAATTGGGCAACAGAGAAGGATATTCTGTAATTGGGCAACAGAGAAGGATATTCGATAATTGGGGGACAGAGAAAGATATTCAGTAATTGGGCAACAGAGAAGGATATTCAGTAATTGGGGAACAGAGAAGGATATTCAGTAATTTGGGTACAGAGAAAGATATTCAGTAATTGGGCAACAGAGAAGGATATTCAGTAATTGGGGAACAGAGAAGGATATTCAGTAATTGGGGAACAGAGAAGGATAGTCAGTAATTGGGGAACAGAGTTAGATATTCCGGAATTGGGCAGCAGAGAAGGATTTTCAGTAATTGGGCAACAGAGAAGGATGTTCAGTAATTGGGCAACAGTGTAAGATATTCCATAATTGGACAACAGAGAAGGATTTTCAGTAATTGGGGTACAGAGACAGATATTCAGTAATTGGGGTACAGAGACAGATATTCAGTAATTGGGCAACAGAGAAGGATATTCAGTAATAGGGGAACAGAGAACGATATTCAGTAATTTGGGTACAGAGAAAGACATTCCGTAATTGGGCAACAGAGAAAGATATTCAGTAATTGGGGTACAGAGAAAGAAATTCAGTAATTTAGGTACAGAGAAGGATATTCAGTAATTGGGGTACAGAGAAGGATGTTCAGTAATTGGGGTACAGAGAAAGATATTCAGTAATTGGGCAACAGAGAAGGATATTCAGTAATAGGGGAACAAAGAACGATATTCAGTAATTTGGGTACAGAGAAAGATATTCAGTAATTGGGCAACAGAGAAAGATTTTCAGTAATTGGGCAACAGAGAAGGATTTTCAGTAATTGGGCAACAGAGAAGGATGTTCAGTAATTGGGGTACAGAGAAAGATATTCTGTAATTGGGCAACAGAGAAGGATATTCTGTAATTGGGGTACAGAGAAAGATTTTCAGTGATTGGGGTACAGATAAGAATATACTGTAATTGGGGTACAGAGAAGCTTATTCAGTTATTGAGGTATAGAGATGGATTTTCAGTAAATGGGAATCAGAGAAGGATATTCAGCAATTGGGGTACAGAGTAAGATATTCCGCAATTGGGCAACAGAGAATAATATTCAGTAATTGGGCATCAGAGAAGGATATTCAGTAATTTGGGTACAGAGAAAGATATTCAGTAATTGGGCAACAGAGAAGGATATTCAGTAATTGGGGAACAGAGTAAGATATTCCGTAATTGGGCAACAGAATAGGATATTCAGTAATTGGGCACCAGAGAAGGATATTCCGTAATTGGGCACCAGAGAAGGATTTTCAGTAATTGGGCAACAGAGAAGGATGTTCAGTAATTGGGCAACAGAGTAAGATATTCCGGAATTGGGCAACAGAGAAGGATTTTCAGCAGTTGGGCAACAGAGAAGGATGTTCAGTAATTGGGCAAGAGTGTAAGATATTCCTTAATTGGGCAACAGAGAAGGATTTTCAGTAATTGGGCAACAGAGAATGATGTTCAGTAATTGGGGTACAGAGAAAGATATTCAGTAATTGGGCAACAGAGAAGGATATTCAGTACTAGGGGAACAAAGAACGATATTCAGTAATTTGGGTACAGAGAAAGATATTCCGTAATTGGGCAACAGAGAAGGATATTCAGTCATTGGGCAACAGAGAAGGATATTCAGTCATTGGGATACAGAGAAGGATATTCAGTAATTGGGGTCCAGAGAAAGCTATTCTGTAATTGGGCAACAGAGAAGGATATTCAGTAATTGGGCAACAGAGAAGGATATTCTGTAATTGGGCAACAGAGAAGGATATTCTATAATTGGGGTACAGAGAAAGATTTTCAGTGATTGGGGTACCGATAAGAATATACTGTAATTGGGGTACAGAGAATGATATTCAGTAATTGGGCAACAGAGAAGGATATTCTGTAATTGGGCAACAGAGAAGGATATTCTATAATTGGGGTACAGAGAAAGATTTTCAGTGATTGGGGTACCGATAAGAATATACTGTAATTGGGGTACAGAGAAAGATATTCAGTAATTGGGCAACAGAGAAGGATATTCAGTAATTGGGGAACAGAGAAGGATAGTCAGTAATTTGGGTACAGAGAAAGATATTCAGTAATTGGGCAACAGAGAAGGATAGTCAGTAATTTGGGTACAGAGAAAGATATTCAGTAATTGGGCAACTGAGAAGGATATTCAGTAATTGGGCAACTGAGTAAGATATTCCGTAATTGGGCAACAGAGAAGGATTTTCAGTAATTGGGCAACAGAGAAGGGTGTTCAGTAATTGGGCAACAGTGTAAGATATTCCATAATTGGACAACAGAGAAGGATTTTCAGTAATTGGGCAACAGAGAAGGATGTTCAGTAATTGGGGTACAGAGACAGATATTCAGTAATTGGGCAACAGAGAAGGATATTCAGTAATAGGGGAACAGAGAACGATATTCAGTAATTTGGGTACAGAGAAAGATATTCCGTAACAAAAACAAGAAATGCTGGATTCACTCAGCAGGTCTGGCAGCATCTGTGGAAAGAGAAGCAGAGTTAACGTTTCGGGTCAGTGACCCTTCTTCGGAACTGACAAATATTAGAAAAGTCACAGATTATAAACAAGTGAGGTGGGGGTTGGGCAAGAGATAACAAAGGAGAAGGTGCAGATTGGACCAGGCCACATAGCTGACCAAAAGGTCACGGAGCAAAGGCAAACAATATGTTAATGGTGTGTTGAAAGACAAAGCATTAGTACAGATTAGGTGTGAATATACTGAATATTGAACATCAGCAAGTGCAAACCTGAAGAAAAACAACCTGAAAAAAACAGTGGGTAAGCAAACTGAACAAACTAAGATGAAATGAAATAAATGCAAAAAAAGATTGTAAAAAATGTAAAAAGGAATGCAAAAACAAAAAGGAAGAAAAAATAACCAAAAATGACTAAAAATGAAAGTAAAGTGGGGGGCTGTCATGCTCTGAAATTATTGAACTCAATGTTCAGTCCGGCACGCTGTAGTGTGCCTAATCGGTAGATGAGATGCTGTTCCTCGAGCTTGCGTTGATGTTCACTGGAACACTGCAGCAATCCCAGGACAGAGATGTGAGCATGAGAGCAGGGGGGAGTGTTGAAATGGCAAGCAACCGGAAGCTCAGGGTCCTGCTTGCGGACTGAGCGGAGATGTTCCGCAAAGCGGTCACCCAGTCTGCGCTTGGTCTCCCCAATGTAGAGGAGACCACACTGTGAGCAGCGAATACAGTATACTACATTGAAAGAAGTACAAGTAAATCACTGCTTCACCTGAAAGGAGTGTTTGGGGCCTGGGATAGTGAGGAGAGAGGAGGTAAATGGGCAGGTATTACACCTCCTGCGATTGCAAGGGAAGGTGCCCTGGGACGGGGACGAGGTGGTGGGGGTAATGGAGGAGTGGACCAGGGTGTCGCGGAGGGAACGGTCCCTTCGGAATGCTGACAGGGGAAGGGAGGGGAAGATGCGACTGGTAGTGGCATCACGCTGGAGGTGGCGAAAATGGCGGAGGATGGTCCTTTGGATATGGAGGCTGGTGGGATGAAAAGTGAGGACAAGGGGAACCCTGTCACGGTTCTGGGAGGGAGGGGAAGGGGTGAGGGTAGAGGTGCGGGGAATGGGTCGGACACGGTTGAGGGCCCTGTCAACCACAGTGGGGGGAAATCCTCGGTTGAAGAAAAAGGAGGTCATATCAGAAGCACCGTCATGGAAGGTAGCATCATCAGAGCAGATGCGTCGGAGACGGAGAAACTGGGAGAATGGAATGGAGTCCTTACAGGAGGTAGGGTGTGAAGAAGTGTAGTCGAGGTAGCTGTGGGAGTCAGTGGGCTTATAATGGATATTGGTAGACAACCTATCCCCAGAGATGGAGACAGAGAAGTCGAGGAAGGGAAGGGAAGTGTCAGAGATGGACCATGTAAAGGTGAGAGAAGGGTGGAAATTGGAAGCAAAGTTGATAAAGTTTTCTAGTTCGGGGCGGGAGCAGGAAACGGCACTGATACAGTCATCAATGTACCGGAAAAAGAGTTGGGGGAGGGCCTGAGTAGGACTGGAACAAAGAATGCTCGACATATCCCACAAAAAGACAGGCATAACTAGGACCCATACGGGTACCCATAGCGACACCTTTTACTTGAAGGAAGTGCGTGGAGTTGAAGGAGAAGTTGTTCAATGTGAGAACAAGTTCAGCCAGGCGGAGGAGGGTGGTGGTGGATGGGGACTGGTTGGGCCTCTGTTCCAGGAAGAAGCGGAGAGCCCTCAAACCATCCTGGTGGGGGATGGAGGTGTAGAGCGATTGGACGTCCATAGTGAAGAGGAGGCGGTTGGGACCAGGAAACTGGAAATTGTCAAAATGACGTAGGGCGTCAGAAGAGTCACGGATGTAGGTGGGAAGAGACTGGACCAGCGGAGAAAAGATAGAGTCTAGATAGGAAGAAATAAGTTCAGTTGGGCAGGAGCAGGCTGACACAATGGGTCTGCCGGGACAGTCCCGTTTGTGGATTTTGGAAAGGAGGTAGAAGCGGGCTGTCCAGGTTTGCGGGACTATGAGGTTGGAAGCTGTAGAGGGAAGATCTCCAGAGGAGATGAGCAAATTGGGGTACAGTGAAGGATATTCAGTAATTGGGGAACAGAGTAAGATATTGCGTAATTGGGCAACAGAGAAGGATATTCAGTAATTGGGGAACAGAGAAGGATATTCAGCAATTGGGGAACAGTGAAGGATATTCAGTAATTGGGCAACAGAGAAGGATGTTCATTAATTGGGGAACAGAGTAAGATATTCCGTAATTGGGCAACAGAGAAGGATGTTCAGTAATTGGGGTACAGAGTAAGATATTCCGTAATTGGGCAACAGAGAAAGATATTCAGTAATTGGGCAACAGAGAAGGATATTCAGTCATTGGGGTACAGAGAAAGATTTTCAGTATTTGCGGTGCAGAGAAGGACATTCAGTAATTGGGGTACAGAGAAGGACATTCAGCACTTGAGCAACAGAGAACAATATTCAGTAATTGGGGTACAAAGAAATATATTTAGCAATTGGGGTACAGCGTAAGATATTCAGTAATTGGGATATAGAGAACGATTTTCAGGAATTGGGCAACAGAGAAGGATGTTCAGTAATATGGCAACAGAGAAGAATATTCAGTAATTGGGGTTCAGAGAAGGACATTCAGTAATTGGGGTACAGAGAAGAACATTCAGTACTTGAGCAACAGAGAACAATATTCAGTAATTGGGGTACAAAGAAATATATTTAGCAATTGGGGTACAGAGAAGGATATTCAGTAATTGGGATACAGAGAACGATTTTCAGGAATTGGGCAACAGAGAAGGATGTTCAGTAATTGGGCAACAAAGAAGGATATTCAGTAATTGGGGTACAGTGAAGGATATTCATTAATTGGGGTACAGTGACGGTTATTCAGTAATTGGGATACAGTGAAGGATATTCAGTTTCTGGGCAACAGAGAAATATATTCAGTAATTGGGGTACAGAGAAAGATATTCAGTAATTGACGTAAAGTGAAGGATTTTCAGTAATTGGGCATCTGAGAAGGATATTCAGCAATTGGGCAACAGAGAAGGATATTCAGTAATTGGGGTACTGAGAAGGATATTCAGTAATTGGGGTACAGAGAAGGATATTCAGAAATTAGGCAACAGAGAAGGATATTCAGTAAATGGGCAACAGTGAAGGATATACAGTAATTGGGGTACAGATAAGAATATTCAGTAATTGGGGTACAGAGAAGGATATTCAGTAATTGTGGTACAGAGAAAGTTTTTCAGTAATTGGGGAACAGAGAAGGATATTCAGTAATTGGGATACAGAGAAAGATATTCAGTAATTGGGGTACAGATAAGAATTTTCAGAAATTGGGTGCAGAGAAGGTTATGCGGTAATTGGGGTACAGTTAAGAATATTCAGTTATTGGGGTACAGAGAAGGTTACTCAGTAATTGGGGTACAGAGAAAGATATTCAGTAATTGGGGTACAGAGAAGGATATTCAGTAATTGGGAAACAGAGAAGGATATTCCGGAATTGGGGTATCGATAAGAATATTCCGTAGTTGGGGGTACAGAGAATAATATTTAGTAATTGGGCAACAGAGAAGGATATTCAGTAATTGGGCAACAGAGAAGGATATTCAGTCATTGGACAACAAAGAAGGATATTCAGTAATTGGACAACAGAGAAGGATATTCAGTAATTGGGGTACAGTGAAGGATATTCAGTAATTGGGTAACAGAGAAGGATATTCAGTAATTGGGGTACAGTGAAGGATATTCAATAATTGGGATACAGTGAAGGATATTCAGTTTTTGGGCAACAGAGAAATATATTCAGTAATTGGTGTACAGAGAAAGATATTCAGTAATTGACGTAAAGTGAAGGATTTTCAGTAATTGGGCATCTGAGAAGGATATTCAGCAATTGGGCAACAGAGAAGGATATTCAGTAATTGGGGTACAGTGAAGGAGATACAGTAATTGTGGTACAAAGAATGATTTTCAGTAATTGGGGAACAGAGAAGGATATTCAGTAATTGGGGTACAGAGAAGGTTACTCTGAAATTGGGGTACAGATAAGAATTTTCAGAAATTGGATGCAGAGAAGGTTACGCAGTAATTGGGGTACAGAGAATGATATTCAGTAATTGGGGTACAGATAAGAATATTCAGTAATTGGGATACAGAGAAGGTTATGCGGTAATTGGGGTACAGTTAAGAATATTCAGTTATTGGGGTACAGAGAAGGTTACTCAGTAATTGGGGTACAGAGAAAGATATTCAGTAATTGGGGTACAGAGAAGGATATTCAGTAATTGGGAAACAGAGAAGGATATTCCGGAATTGGGGTATCGATAAGAATATTCCGTAGTTGGGGGTACAGAGAATAATATTTAGTAATTGGGCAACAGAGAAGGATATTCAGTAATTGGGCAACAGAGAAGGATATTCAGTCATTGGACAACAAAGAAGGATATTCAGTAATTGGACAACAAAGAAGGATATTCAGTAATTGGACAACAGAGAAGGATATTCAGTAATTGGGGTACAGTGAAGGAGATACAGTAATTGTGGTACAAAGAATGATTTTCAGTAATTGGGGAACAGAGAAGGATATTCAGTAATTGGGGTACAGAGAAAGATATTCAGTAATTGGGGTACAGAGAAGGTTACTCTGAAATTGGGGTACAGATAAGAATTTTCAGAAATTGGATGCAGAGAAGGTTACGCAGTAATTGGGGAACAGAGAATGATATTCAGTAATTGGGGTACAGATAAGAATATTCAGTAATTGGGATACAGAGAAAGTTATTCAGTAATTGGGGTACAGATAAGAATATTCAGTAATTGGGATACAGAGAAGGTTATGCGGTAATTGGGGTACAGTTAAGAATATTCAGTTATTGGGGTACAGAGAAGGTTACTCAGTAATTGGGGTACAGAGAAAGATATTCAGTAATTGGGAAACAGAGAAGGATATTCCGGAATTGGGGTATCGATAAGAATATTCCGTAGTTGGGGGTACAGAGAATAATATTTAGTAATTGGGCAACAGAGAAGGATATTCAGTAATTGGGCAACAGAGAAGGATATTCAGTCATTGGACAACAAAGAAGGATATTCAGTAATTGGACAACAGAGAAGGATATTCAGTAATTGGGGTACAGTGAAGGATATTCAGTAATTGGGTAACAGAGAAGGATATTCAGTAATTGGGGTACAGTGAAGGATATTCAATAATTGGGATACAGTGAAGGATATTCAGTTTTTGGGCAACAGAGAAATATATTCAGTAATTGGTGTACAGAGAAAGATATTCAGTAATTGACGTAAAGTGAAGGATTTTCAGTAATTGGGCAACAGAGAAAGATATTCAGTAATTGGGGTACAGAGAAGGTTACTCTGAAATTGGGGTACAGATAAGAATTTTCAGAAATTGGGTGCAGAGAAGGTTACGCAGTAATTGGGGTACAGAGAATGATATTCAGTAATTGGGGTAAGATAAGAATATTCAGTAATTGGGATACAGAGAAAGTTATTCAGTAATTGGGGTACAGTTAAGAATATTCAGTAATTGGGGTACAGAGAAGGTTACTCAATAATTGGGGGACAGAGAAAGATATTCAGTAATTGGGGTACAGAGAAGGATATTCAGTAATTGACATAAAGAGAAGGATTTTCAGTAATTGGGCATCAGAGAAGGATATTCTGTAATTGGGGTACTGAGAAGGATATTCAGTAATTGGGGTCCAGAGAAAGCGATTCTGTAATTGGGCAACAGAGAAGGATATTCAGTAATTGGGGTACAGAGAAAGATTTTCAGTGATTGGGGTACAGATAAGAATATACTGTAATTGGGGTACAGAGAAGCTGATTCAGTTATTGAGGTATAGAGATGGATTTTCAGTAAATGGGAAACAGAGTAAGATATTCCGCAATTGGGCAACAGAGAATAATATTCAGTAATTGGGCATCAGAGAAGGATATTCAGTAATTTGGCAAGAGAGAAGGATTTTCAGTAATTGGCCAACAGAGAAAGATATTCAGTAATTGGGGTACAGAGAAGGATATTCAGTAATTTGGTTACAGAGAAGGACATTCAGTAATTGGGGTACAGAGAAGGACATTCAGTAATTGGGGTACGGAGAAGGACATTCAGTAATTGGGCAACAGAGTAAGATATTCCGGAATTGGGCAACAGAGAAGGATTTTCAGTAATAGGGGAACAGAGAACGATATTCAGTAATTGTGGTACAGAGAAGGACATTCAGTAATTGGGGTACAGAGAAGGACATTCAGTAATTGGGGTACAGAGAAGGATATTCAGTAATTTGGGTACAGAGAAGGACATTCAGTAATTGGGGTACAGAGAAGGACATTCAGTAATTGGGGTACAGAGAAGGACATTCAGTAATTGAGCAACAGAGAAGGACATTCAGTAATTGGGGTACGGAGAAGGACATTCAGTAATTGGGCAACAGAGTAAGATATTCCGGAATTGGTCAACAGAGAAGGATTTTCAGTAATAGGGGAACAGAGAACGATATTCAGTAATTTGGGTACAGAGAAAGATATTCCGTAATTGGGCAACAGAGAAGGATATTCAGTCATTGGGCAACAGGGAAGGATATTCAGTAATAGGGGAACAGAGAACGATATTCAGTAATTTGGGTACAGAGAAAGATATTCCGTAATTGGGCAACAGAGAAGGATATTCAGTCATTGGGCAACAGGGAAGGATATTCAGTCATTGGGGTACTGAGAAGGATATTCAGTAATTGGGGTACATAGAAAGATATTCTGAAATTAGGCAACAGAGAAGGATATTCAGTAATTGGGGTACTGAGAAGGATATTCAGTAATTGGGGTACATAGAAAGATATTCTGAAATTAGGCAACAGAGAAGGATATTCAGTAAATGGGCAACAGTGAAGGAGATACAGTAATTGGGGTACAGATAAGAATATTCAGTAATTGGGGTACAGAGAAGGATATTCAGTAATTGTGGTACAGAGAATGATTTTCAGTAATTGGGGAACAGAGAAGGATATTCAGTAATTGGGGTACAGAGAAAGGTATTCAGTAATTGGGGTACAGAGAAGGTTACTCTTAAATTGGGGGACAGATAAGAATTTTCAGAAATTGGGTGCAGAGAAGGTTACGCAGTAATTCGGGTACAGAGAATGATATTCAGTAATTGGGGTACAGATAGGAATATTCAGTAATTGGGATACAGAGAAAGTTATTCAGTAATTGGGGTACAGAGAAGGTTACTCAATAATTGGGGGACAGAGAAAGATATTCAGTAATTGGGGTACAGAGAAGGATATTCAGTAATTGACGTAAAGAGAAGGATTTTCAGTAATTGGGCATCAGAGAAGGATATTCTGTAATTGGGGTCCAGAGAAAGCGATTCTGTAATTGGGCAACAGAGAAGGATATTCAGTAATTGGGCAACAGAGAAGGATATTCAGTAATTGGGGTACAGAGAAAGATTTTCAGTGATTGGGGTACAGATAAGAATATACTGTAATTGGGGTACAGAGAAGCTGATTCAGTTTCGGTGGCCGCAGCGTGGATAGCAGCGGAGGTGCGTGAACGGGCTTACAGCTGTGAAGTCAATTTCAGCGTAAGTTTAAAAGTGAATTCCCTTTTGTTTTCAGAGGACCAGGGGACTGCTGGGTAAGGAAAAAGGTATATATTTGTGTGGTTTAGAATCTCTTTCTTTTAGTTTCGGTGGCCGCAGCGTGGATAGCAGCGGAGGTGCGTGAACGGGCTTACAGCTGTGAAGTCAATTTCAGCGTAAGTTTAAAAGTGAATTCCCTTTTGTTTTCGGAGGACCAGGGGACTGCTGGGTAAGGAAAAAGGTATATATTTGTGTGGTGGCTGTACCCGGGACACTACACGTGTAGTGTCTCCCACCCACCCTCCTCCTCTAACCATAAAAAAGTACTCTGGTGTGTTGATAAGGTAAGCTTTTTATTTAGGAAGTTCTGTCCGTTGGATTGCTAACCTAACAAGTTTTGACTTTTTGTTTTTGGTTTTTCAGTAGATTTGTTGGGAATTTGGAATAGTGGGAATGGAGGTTAAGGCAGTTGTATGTTCCTCCTGCAGCATGTGGGAGGTAAGGGTCGCCAAGAGTGTCCCTGCTGACTGCATCTGTGGGAAGTGCACCCAACTCCAGCTCCTCGAGAACCGCGTTAGGGAACTGGAGTTGGAGCTGGATGAACTTCGGATCATTCGGGAGGCGGAGGAGGTTATTGAGAGGAGTTATGGGGAGGTAGTCACACCTCAGGTAAAAGAAGTAGGTAGATGGGTTACCGTCAGGGGAAGGAGAGGGAACCAGCAGGCAGTGCAGGGATCCCCTGTGGCCGTTTCCCTCAACAACAGGTATACCGTTTTGGATACTGTTGGGGGAGACGACTTACCAGGGGTAGGCAATGGGATACAGGTCTCTGGCGCAGAGTCTGT
Source organism: Heterodontus francisci (assembly GCF_036365525.1). NCBI lineage: Eukaryota > Metazoa > Chordata > Chondrichthyes > Heterodontiformes > Heterodontidae > Heterodontus > Heterodontus francisci. Next base: position 1,628,888 of record NC_090375.1, on the reverse strand, counting down.
CCCTGTTGCTCAGAAGGGAAGGGGTAAGAGGAGCAGAGCATTAGTCATTGGGGACTCCATAGTTAGGGGAACAGATAGGAGGTTCTGTGGGAACGAGAGAGACTCACGGTTGGTATGTTGCCTCCCAGGTGCCAGGGTTCGTGATGTCTCGGATCGTGTTTTTGGGATCCTTAATGGGGAGGGGGAGCAGCCCCAAGTCGTGGTCCACATAGGCACCAACGACATAGGTAGGAAGAGAGATGGGGATTTAAGACAGAAATTTAGGGAGCTAGGGTGGAAGCTTAGAGCGAGAACAAACAGAGTTGTTATCTCTGGGTTGTTGCCCGTGCCACGTGCTAGCGAAGCGAGGAATAGGGAGAGAGAGGAGTTGAACACGTGGCTGCAGGGATGGTGCAGGAGGGAGGGTTTTGGTTTCCTGGATAATTGGGGCTCTTTCTGGGGTAGGTGGGACCTCTACAAACAGGATGGTCTTCACCTGAACCAGAGGGGTACCAATATCCTGGGGGGGAGGTTTGCTAGTGCTCTTCGGGGGGGTTTAAACTAATTCAGCAGGGGAATGGGAACCTAAATTGTGGTGCCAGTGTACAGGATGTTGAGAGTAGTGAGGTCAGGGATATGGTTACAAGGACGCAAGAGGGCACTGGCAAGCAAGAACCTGGTTTAAAGTGTGTCTATTTCAACGCCAGGAGCATCCGGAATAAGGTGGGTGAGCTTGCAGCATGGGTTGGTACCTGGGATCTCGATGTAGTGGCCATTTTGGAGACATGGGTAGAGCAGGGGCAGGAATGGATGTTGCAGATTCCGGGATTTAGATGTTTCAGTAAGAACAGAGAAGATGGTAAAAGAGGGGGGGGGTGTGGCATTGTTAATCAAGGAGAGTATTACAGCGACAGAAAGGACGTTTGAGGACTCGGCTACTGAGGTAGTATGGGCAGAGGTTAGAAACAGGAGAGGTGAGGTTACCCTGTTGGGAGTCTTTTATAGACCTCCGAATAGTTCCAGAGATGTAGAGGAAAGGATAGCGAAGATGATTCTCGACAGGGGTGAGAGTAACAGGGTAGTTGTTATGGGGGACTTTAACTTTCCAAATATCGACTGGAAATACTATAGTTCGAGTACTTTAGATGGGTCTGTTTTTGTCCAGTGTGTGCAGGAGGGTTTTCTGACACAGTATGTAGACAGGCCAACCAGGGGCGATGCCACATTGGATTTGGTACTGGGAAATGAACCCGGCCAGGTGTTAGATTTAGATGTAGGTGAGCACTTTGGTGATAGTGATCACAATTCGGTTAGGTTTACCTTAGCGATGGGCAGGGACAGGTATATACCGCAGGGCAAGAATTATAACTGGGGGAAAGGAAATTATGATGCGATTAGGCAAGATTTAGGATGCGTAGGATGGGGAAGGAAACTGCAGGGGATGGGAACAATCGAAATGTGGAGCTTATTCAAGGAGCAGCTACTGCGTGTCCTTGATAAGTATGTACCTGTGAGGCAGGGAGGAAGTTGTCGAGCGAGGGAGCCGTGGTTTACTAAAGAAGTTGAAGCGCTTGTCAAGAGGAAGAAGAAGGCTTATGTTAGGATGAGACGTGAAGGCTCAGTTAGGGCGCTTGAGAGCTACAAGCTAGCCAGGAAGGATCTAAAGGGAGAGCTAAGAAGAGCAAGGAGAGGACACGAGAAGTCATTGGTGGATCGGATCAGGGAAAACCCTAAGGCTTTCTATAGGTATATCAGGAATAAAAGAATGACTAGAGTTAGATTAGGGCCAATCAAGGATAGTAGTGGGAAGTTGTGTGTGGAATCAGAGGAGATAGGGGAAGTGTTAAATGAATATTTTGCGTCAGTATTTACAGTAGAGAAAGAAAATGTTGAGAATACTGAGATTCAGGCTACGAGGCTAGATGGGATTGAGGTTCACAAGGAGGAGGTGTTAGCAATTTTGGAAAGTGTGAAAATAGATAAGTCCCCTGGGCCAGATGGGATTTATCCTAGGATTCTCTGGGAAGCTAGGGAGGAGATTGCAGAGCCTTTTTCCTTGATCTTTATGTCGTCATTGTCGACAGGAATAGTGCCGGAAGACTGGAGGATTGCAAATGTTGTCCCCTTGTTCAAGAAGGGGAGTAGAGACAGCCCTGGTAATTATAGACCTGTGAGCCTCACTTCGGTTGTGGGTAAAATGTTGGAAAAGGTTATAAGAGACAGGATTTATAATCATCTTGAAAAGAATAAGTTCATTAGAGATAGTCAGCACGGTTCTGTGACGGGTAGGTCGTGCCTCACAAACCTTATTGAGTTTTTCGAGAAGGTGACCAAACAGGTGGATGAGGGTAAAGCAGTGGATGTGGTGTATATGGATTTCAGTAAGGCGTTTGATAAGATTCCCCACGGTAGGCTATTGCAGAAAATACGCAAGTATGGGGTTGAAGGTGATTTAGAGCTTTGGATCAGAAATTGGCTAGCTGAAAGAAGACAGAGGGTGGTGGTTGATGGCAAATGTTCATCCTGGAGTTTAGTTACTAGTGGTGTACCGCAAGGATCTGTTTTGGGGCCACTGCTGTTTGTCATTTTTATAAATGACCTGGAAGAGGGTGTAGAAGGGTGGGTTAGTAAATTTGCAGATGACACTAAGGTCGGTGGAGTTGTGGATAGTGCCGAAGGATGTTGTCGGGTACAGAGAGACATAGATAGGCTGCAGAGCTGGGCTGAGAGATGGCAAATGGAGTTTAATGCGGAAAAGTGTGAGGTGATTCACTTTGGAAGGAGTAACAGGAATGCAGAGTACTGGGCTAATGGGAGGATTCTTGGTACTGTAGATGAACAGAGAGATCTTGGTGTCCAGGTGCATAAATCCCTGAAGGTTGCTAACCAGGTTAATAGGGCTGTTAAGAAGGCATATGGTGTGTTAGCTTTTATTAGTAGGGGGGTCGAGTTTCGGAGCCACGATGTCATGCTGCAGCTGTACAAAACTCTGGTGAGACCGCACCTGGAGTATTGCGTGCAGTTCTGGTCACCGCATTATAGGAAGGATGTGGAAGCTATGGAAAGGGTGCAGAGGAGATTTACTAGGATGTTGCCTGGTATGGAGGGAAGGTCTTACGAGGAAAGGCTGAGGGACTTGAGGTTGTTTTCGTTGGAGAGAAGGAGGAGGAGAGGTGACTTAATAGAGACATATAAGATAATCAGAGGGTTAGATAGGGTGGATAGTGAGCGTCTTTTTCCTCGGATGGTGATGGCAAACACGAGGGGACATAGCTTCAAGTTGAGGGGTGATAGATATCGGACAGATGTGAGAGGTAGTTTCTTTACTCAGAGAGTAGTAAGGGCGTGGAACGCCCTGCCTGCAGCAGTAGTAGATTCGCCAACTTTAAGGGCATTTAAGTGGACATTGGATAGACACATGGATGAAAATGGAATAGTGTAGGTCAGATGGTTTCACAGGGCGGCGCAACATCGAGGGCCGAAGGGCCTGTACTGCGCTGTAATGTTCTAAATTCTAAATCTAAATTCTAAGTTATTGAGGTATAGAGATGGATTTTCAGTAAATGGGAAACAGAGTAAGATATTCCGCAATTGGGCAACAGAGTAAGATATTCCGGAATTGGGCAACAGAGAAGGATTTTCAGTAATTGGGCAACAGAGAAGGATGTTCAGTCATTGGGCAACAGTGTAAGATATTCCATAATTGGACAACAGAGAAAGATTTTCAGTAATTGGGCGACAGAGAAGGATATTCAGTAATAGGGGAACAGAGAAAGATATTCAGTAATTGGGCGACAGAGAAGGATATTCAGTAATAGGGGAACAGAGAACGATATTCAGTAATTTGGGTACAGAGAAAGATATTCCGTAATTGGGCAACAGAGAAGGATATTCAGTCATTGGGCAACAGGGAAGGATATTCAGTCATTGGGATACAGAGAAGGATTTTCAGTAATTGGGCGATAGGGAAGGATGTTCAGTAATTGGGCAACAGAGAACGAATTTCAGTAATTGGGGTACAGAGAAGGATATTCAGTAATTGGGCAACAGAGAACGATATTCAGTAATTGGGCAACAGAGAAGGATATTCAGTAATTGGGATACAGAGAAAGATATTCAGTAATTGGGGTACAGAGAAAGAAATTCAGTAAGTTGGGTACAGAGAAGGATATTCAGTAATTGGGTAATGCAGAAGAATATTCTGTAATTGGGGTACAGAGAAATATATTCAGTAATTGGGGTACAGAGAAGGATATTCAGTAATTGACGTAAAGAGAAGGATTTTCAGTAATTGGGCATCAGAGAAGGATATTCAGTAATTGGGGTACTGAGAAGGATATTCAGTAATATGGGTCCAGAGAAAGCTAATCTGTAATTGGGCAACAGAGAAGGATATTCAGTAATTGGGCAACAGAGAAGGATGTTCTGCAATTGGGCAACAGAGAAAGATTTTCAGTAATTGGGGTACAGAGAAAGATTTTCAGTGATTGGGGTACAGATAAGAATATACTGTAATTGGGGTACAGAGAAGGGTTTTCAGTTATTGAGGTATAGAGATGGATTTTCTGTAAATGGGAAGCAGAGAAGGATATTCAGCAATTGGGGTACAGAGTAAGATATTCCGCAATTGGGCAACAGAGAATAATATTCAGTAATTGGGCAACAGAGAAAGATTTTCAGTAATTGGGCCACAGAGAAAGATTTTCAGTAATTGGGGTAAAGAGAAGGACAATCAGTAATTGGGGTACAGAGAAGGACATTCCGTAATTGAGCAACAGAGAAGGACATTCGGTAATTTGGGTACAGAGAAGGATATTCAGTAATTGAGCAACAAAGAAGGACATTCAGTAATTGGGGTACAGAGAAGGATATTCAGTAATTGGGCCACAGAAAAGAATTTTCAGTAATTGGGGTACAGAGTAAGATATTCCGTAATTGGGCAACAGAGAAGGAATTTCAGTAATTGGGCAACAGAGAAGGATATTCCGTAATTGGACAACAGAGAAGGATTTTCAGTAATTGGGGTACAGAGAACGATATTCAGTAATTTGGGTACAGAGAAAGATATTCCGTAATTGGGCAACAGAGAAGGATATTCAGTAATAGGGGAACAGAGAACGATATTCAGTAATTTGTGTACAGAGAAAGATATTCCGTAATTGGGCAACAGAGAAGGATATTCGGTCATTGGGCAACAGAGAAGGATATTCAGTCATTGGGATACAGAGAAGCATTTTCAGTAATTGGGGGACAGTGAAGGATATTCAGTAATTGGGGAACAGAGTAAGATATTGCGTAATTGGGCCACAGAGAAGGATATTCAGTAATTGGTGAACAGAGAAGGATATTCAGTAATTGGGGTACAGTGAAGGATATTCAGTAATTGGGGTACAGTGAAGGATATTCACTAATTGGGCAACAGAGAAGGATGTTAATTAATTGGGGAACAGAGTAAGATATTCCGTAATTGGGCAACAGAGAAGGATATTCATTAATTGGGGTACAGAGAAAGATTTTCAGTAATTGAGCAACAGAGAAGGACATTCAGTAATTGAGCAACAAAGAAGGACATTCAGTAATTGAGCAACAGAGAAGGATATTCAGTAATTGGGTAATGGAGATGAATATTCTGTAATTGGGGGACAGAGAAATATATTGAGTAATTGGGGTACAGAGAAGGATATTCAGTAATTGACGTAAAGAAAAGGATTTTCAGTAATTGGGCATCAGAGAAGGATATTCTGTAATTGGGGTCCAGAGAAAGCGATTCTGTAATTGGGCAACAGAGAAGGATCTTCAGTAATTAGGGTACAGAGTAAGATATTCCGCAATTGGGCAACAGAGAATAATATTCAGTAATTGGGCATCAGAGAAGGATATTCAGTAATTTGGGAAGAGAGAAGGATTTTCAGTAATTGGCCAACAGAGAAGGATGTTCAGTAATTGGTGTTCAGAGAAAGATATTCAGTAATTGGGCAACTGAGAAGGATATTCAGTAATTGGGCAACAGAGTAAGATATTCCGTAATTGGGGTACAGTGAAAGATATTCAATAATTGGGTAACAGAGAAGGATATTCAGTCAAAGGGGAACAGAGAAGGATATTCAGTAATTGGGCAACAGAGAAGGATGTTAATTAATTGGGGGACAGTGAAGGATATTCAGTGATTGGGACACAGAGAAGGATTTTCAGCAATTGGGCAAAAGAAAAGGATGTTCAGTAACTGGGCAACAAAGAAGGATATTCAGTAATTGGGCAACAGAGAAGGATATTCAGTAATTGGGGTACAGAGAAAGATTTTCAGTAATTGAGCAACAGAGAAGGACATTCAGTAATTGAGCAAAAGAAAAGGATGTTCAGTAACTGGGCAACAAAGAAGGATATTCAGTAATTGGGGAACAGAGAAGGATATTCAGTGATTGGGGACAGTGAAGGATATTCAGTAATTGGGGCACAGTGAAGGATATTCAGTAATTGGGGTACAGAGAAAGATTTTCAGTAATTGAGCAACAGAGAAGGACATTCATTAATTGAGCAACAGAGGAGGATATTCAGTATTTGGGTAATGGAGATGAATATTCTGCAATTGGGGGACAGAGAAATATATTGAGTAATTGGGGTACAGAGAAGGATATTCAGTAATTGACGTAAAGAGAAGGATTTTCAGTAATTGGGCATCAGAGAAGGATATTCTGTAATTGGGGTACTGAGAAGGATATTCAGTAATTGGGGTCCAGAGAAAGCGATTCTGTAATTGGGCAACAGAGAAGGATATTCAGTAATTAGGGTACAGAGTAAGATATTCCGCAATTGGGCAACAGAGAATAATATTCAGTAATTGGGCATCAGAGAAGGATATTCAGTAATTTGGGAAGAGAGAAGGATTTTCAGTAATTGGCCAACAGAGAAGGATGTTCAGTAATTGGTGTTCAGAGAAAGATATTCAGTAATTGGGCAACAGAGAAGGATATTCAGTAATGGCGCAACAGAGAAGGATATTCAGTAATTTGGGTACAGAGAAGGATATTCCGAAATTGGGCAACAGAGTAAGATATTCTGTAATTGGGGTACAGTGAAAGATATTCAATAATTGGGTAACAGAGAAGGATATTCAGTCATAGGGGAACAGAGAAGGATATTCAGTGATTGGGACACAGAGAAGGATTTTCAGCAATTGGGCAAAAGAAAAGGATGTTCAGTAACTGGGCAACAAAGAAGGATATTCAGTAATTGGGGAACAGAGAAAGATATTCAGTGATTGGGGGACAGTGAAGGATATTCAGTAATTGGGGCACAGTGAAGGATATTCAGTAATTGGGGTACAGGGAAGGACATTCAGTAATTGGGGGACAGTGAAGGATATTCAGTAATTGGGGCACAGTGAAGGATATTCAGTAATTGGGGAACAGAGAAGGACATTCAGTAATTGAGCAACAGAGAGCGATATTCAGTAATTGGGGTACAGAGAAAGATATTCCGTAATTGGGCAACAGAGAAGGTTATTCAGTAATTGGGGAACAAAGAAGGATATTCAGTAATTGGGCAACAGAGAAGGATTTTCAGTAAATGTGCAACAGTGAAGGATGTTCATTAATTGGGGTACAGAGAATGATATTCATTAATTGGGGTACAGAGAAGGATATTAAGTAATTGGGGTACAGCGTAAGATTTTCCGTAATTGGGCAACAGAGAAAGATATTCAGTAATTGGGCGACAGAGAGGATGTTCATTAATTGGGGAACAGAGTAAAATATTCCGTAATTGGGCAACTGAGAAGGATATTCAGTAATTGGGGTACAGAGAAAGATTTTCAGTAATTGGGGCACAGAGAAAGATTTTCAGTAATTGGGGTAAAGAGAAGGACATTCAGTAATTGGGGTAAAGAGAAGGACATTCAGTAATTGGGGTACAGAGAAGGACATTCAGTAATTGAGCAACAGAGAAGGACATTCGTTAATTTGGGTACAGAGAATGATTTTCAGTAATTGGGGTAAAGAGAAGGACATTCAGTAATTGGGGTAAAGAGAAGGATATTCAGTAATTGGGGGACTGTGAAGGATATTCAGTAATTGGGGAACAGAGTAAGATATTGTGTAATTGGGCAACAGAGAAGGATATTCAGTAATTGGGGTACAGAGAAGGATATTAAGTAATTGGGGTACAGAGAAAGATTTTCAGTAATTGGGGTAAAGAGAAGGACATTCAGTAATTGGGGTAAAGAGAAGGACATTCAGTAATTGGGTTACAGAGAAGGACATTCAGTAATTGAGCAACAGAGAAGGACATTCGTTAATTTGGGTACAGAGAATGATTTTCAGTAATTGGGGTAAAGAGAAGGACATTCAGTAATTGGGGTAAAGAGAAGGATATTCAGTAATTGGGGGACTGTGAAGGATATTCAGTAATTGGGGAACAGAGTAAGATATTGTGTAATTGGGCAACAGAGAAGGATATTCAGTAATTGGGGTACAGAGAAGGATATTAAGTAATTGGGGTACAGAGAAAGATTTTCAGTAATTGGGGTAAAGAGAACGACATTCAGTAATTGGGGTACAGAGAAGGACATTCAGTAATTGGGGTACAGAGAAGGACATTCAGTAATTGAGCAACAGAGAAGGACATTCAGTAATTGGGGAACAGAGAAGGACAATCAGTAATTGAGCAACAAAGAAGGACAATCAGTAATTGGGGTACAGAGAAGGACATTCAGTAATTGAGCAACAGAGAAGGACATTCAGTAATTGGGGAACAGAGAAGCATATTCAGTAATTGAGCAACAAAGAAGGATATTCAGTAATTTCGGTACAGAGAAGGATTTTCAGCAATTGGGCAACAGAGAAGGATATTCAGTAATTGGGCAACAGAGAAGGATGTTCATTAATTGGGGAACAGAGTAAAATATTCCGTAATTGGGCAACACAGAAGGACATTCAGAAATTGGGTAACGTAGATGAATATTCTGTAATTGGGGTACAGAGAAATATATTCAGTAATTGGGGTACAGAGAAGGATATTCAGTAATTGGGGTACTGAGAAGGATATTCTGTAATTGGGGTCCAGATAAAGCTATTCTGTAATTGGGCAACAGAGAAGGATATTCAGTAATTGGGCAACAGAGAAGGATATTCTGTCATTGGGGGACAGAGAAAGATTTTCAGTGATTGGGGTACAGATAAGAATATACTGTAATTGGGGTACAGAGAGGGTTATTCAGTTATTGAGGTATCGAGATGGATTTTCAGTCAACGGGAAACAGAGAAGGATATTCAGTAATTGGGCAACAGAGAATAGTATTCAGTAATTGGGCATCAGAGAAGGATATTCAGTAATTTGGGTGCAGAGAAAGATATTCCGTAATTGGGCAACAAAGAAGGATATACAGTAATTGGGGTACAGAGAAGGATATTCCGTAATTGGGCAACAGAGAAGGATATTCCGTAATGGGCAACAGAGAAGGATATTCCGTAATTTGGGTACAGAGAAAGATATTCACTAATTGGGCAACTGAGAAGGATATTCCGTAATTGGGCAACAGAGTAGGATTTTCAGTAATTGGGCAACAGAGAAGGATGTTCAGTAATTGGGCAACAGAGTAAGATATTCCGTAATTGGACAACAGAGAAGGATTTTCAGTAATTGGGGTACAGAGAACGATATTCAGTAATTTGGGTACAGAGAAAAGATATTCCGTAATTGGGCAACAGAGAAGGATATTCAGTCATTGGGCAACAGAGAAGGATATTCAGTCATTGGGATACAGAGAAGGATTTTCAGTAATTGTGCAACAGGGAAGGATGTTCAGTAATTGGGCAACAAAGAAGGATATTCAGTAATTGGGGAACAGAGAAGGATATTCAGTAATTGGGGGACAGTGAAGGATATTCAGTAATTGGGGAACAGAGTAAGATATTGCGTAATTGGGCAACAGAGAAGGACATTCAGTAATTGGGGAACAGAGAAGGATATTCAGTAATTGGAGTACAGTGAAGGATATTCAGTAATTGGGGAACAGAGTAAGATATTGCGTAATTGGGCAACAGAGAAGGATATTCAGTAATTGGGGAACAGAGAAGGATATTCAGTAATTGGGCAACAGAGAAGGATATTCATTAATTGGGGAACAGAGTAAGATATTGCGTAATTTGGCAACAGTGAAGGATATTCAGTAATTGGGGTACAGTGAAGGATATTCAGTAATTGGGCAACAGAGAAGGATGTTCATTAATTGGGGAACAGAGTAAGATATTCAGTCATTGGGCAACAGAGAAGGATATTCAGTCATTGGGCAACAGAGAAGGATATTCAGTAATTGGGCAACAGAGAAGGATATTCAGTAATTGGGGTACAGAGAAGGATATTCAGTAATTGGGCATCAGAGAAGGATATTCTGTAATTGGGGTACTGAGAAGGATATTCAGTAATTGGGGTCCAGAGAAAGCGATTCTGTAATTGGGCAACAGGGAAGGATATTCAGTAATTGGGGTACAGAGAAAGATTTTCAGCGATTGGGGTACAGATAAGAATATACTGTAATTGGGGTACAGAGAAGCTTTTTCAGTTATTGAGGTATAGAGATGGATTTTCAGTAAATGGGAAACAGAGAAGGATATTCAGCAATTGGGGAACAGAGAAGGATATTCAGTCATAGGGGAACAGAGAAGGATTTTCAGCAATTGGGCAAATGAAAAGGATGTTCAGTAACTGGGCAACAAAGAAGGATATTCAGTAATTGGGGAACAGAGAAGGATATTCATTATTTGGGGGACAGTGAAGGATATTCAGTAATTGGGGCACAGTGAAGGATATTCAGTAATTGGGGTACAGGGAAGGACATTCAGTAATTGGGGGACAGTGAAGGATATTCAGTAATTGGGGCACAGTGAAGGATATTCAGTAATTGTGCAACAGGGAAGGATGTTCAGTAATTGGGCAACAAAGAAGGATATTCAGTAATTGGGGAACAGAGAAGCTTATTCAGTTATTGAGGTATAGAGATGGATTTTCAGTAAATGGGAAACAGAGAAGGATATTCAGCAATTGGGGAACAGAGTAAGATATTCCGCAATTGGGCAACAGAGAATATATTCAGTAATTGGGCATCAGAGAAGGATATTCAGTAATTTGGGAAGAGAGAAGGATTATCAGTAATTGGCCAACAGAGAAGGATGTTCAGTAATTGGTGTTCAGAGAAAGATATTCAGTAATTGGGCAACAGAGTAAGATATTCCGTAATTGGGGAACAGAGAAGGATATTCAGTCATAGGGGAACAGAGAAGGATTTTCAGCAATTGGGCAAATGAAAAGGATGTTCAGTAACTGGGCAACAAAGAAGGATATTCAGTAATTGGGGAACAGAGAAGGATATTCATTAATTGGGGGACAGTGAAGGATATTCAGTAATTGGGGCACAGTGAAGGATATTCAGTAATTGGGGTACAGGGAAGGACATTCAGTAATTGGGGGACAGTGAAGGATATTCAGTAATTGGGGGACAGTGAAGGATATTCAGTAATTGGGGCACAGTGAAGGATATTCAGTAATTGGGGAACAGAGAAGGATATTCAGTAATTGGGGTACAGTGAAGGATATTCAGTCATTGGGGTACAGGGAAGGACATTCAGTAATTGAGCAACAGAGAGCGATATTCAGTAATTGGGGTACAGAGAAAGATATTCCGTAATTGGGCAACAGAGAAGGTTATTCAGTAATTGGGGAACAAAGAAGGATATTCAGTAATTGGGCAACAGAGAAGGACGTTCATTAAGTGGGGTACAGAGAAGGATATTCATTAATTGGGGTACAGAGAAGGATATTAAGTAATTGGGGTACAGCGTAAGATTTTCCGTAATTGGGCAACAGAGAAAGATATTCAGTAATTGGGCGACAGTGAAGGATGTTCATTAATTGGGGAACAGAGTAAAATATTCCGTAATTGGGCAACTGAGAAGGATATTCAGTAATTGGGGTACAGAGAAAGATTTTCAGTAATTGGGGTACAGAGAAAGATTTTCAGTAATTGGGCAACAGAGAAGGTTATTCAGTAATTGGGCAACAGAGAAGGATATTCAGTAATTGGGCAACTGAGAAGGACGTTCATTAATTGGGGTACAGAGAAGGATATTCATTAATTGGGGTACAGAGAAGGATAGTAAGTAATTGGGGTACAGCGTAAGATTTTCCGTAATTGGGCAACAGAGAAAGATATTCAGTAATTGGGCGACAGTGAAGGATGTTCATTAATTGGGGAACAGAGTAAAATATTCCGTAATTGGGCAACTGAGAAGGACATTCAGTAATTGGGGTACAGAGAAGGACATTCAGTAATTGAGCAACAGAGAAGGACAATCAGTAATTGGGGAACAGAGAAGGAGATTCAGTAATTGAGCAACAGAGAAGGACATTCGGTAATTGGGGTACAGAGAAGGACATGCAGTAATTGAGCAACAAAGAAGGACAATCAGTAATTGGGGAACAGAGAAGGATATTCAGTAATTGAGCAAAAAAGAAGGATATTCAGTAATTTCGGTACAGAGAAGGATTTTCAGCAATTGGGCAACAGAGAAGGATATTCAGTAATTGGGCGACAGAGAAGGATGTTCATTAATTGGGGAACAGAGTAAAATATTCCGTAATTGGGCAACACAGAAGGACATTCAGTAATTGAGCAACAGAGAAGGATATTCAGTAATTGGGTAAATGAGAAGAATATTCTGTAATTGGGGTACAGAGAAATATATTCAGTAATTGGGGTACAGAGAAAGATATTCAGTAATTGGGGTACAGAGAAAGATATTCAGTAATTGGGGTACTGAGAAGGATATTCCGTAATTGGGGTCCAGATAAAGCTATTCTGTAATTGGGCAACAGAGAAGGACATTCAGTAATTGAGCAACCGAGAAGGATATTCAGTAATCGGGTAACGTAGATGAATATTCTGTAATTGGGGTACAGAGAAGGATATTCTGTCATTGGGGTACAGATAAAGATTTTCAGTGATTGGGGTACAGATAAGAATATACTGTAATTGGGGTACAGAGAGGGTTATTCAGTTATTGAGGTATCGAGATGGATTTTCAGTCAACGGGAAACAGAGAAGGATATTCAGCAATTGGGCAACAGAGAATAGTATTCAGTAATTGGGCATCAGAGAAGGATATTCAGTAATTGAGCAACAGAGAAGGACATTCAGTAATTGGGGTACAGAGAAGGACATTCAGTAATTGAGCAACAGAGAAGGACATTCAGTAATTGAGCAACAGAGAAGGATATTCAGTAATTGGGCAACTGAGAAGGATATTCCGTAATTGGGCAACAGAGTAAGATATTCCGGAATTGGGCAACAGAGAAGGATTTTCAGTAATTGGGCAACAGAGAAGGATGTTCAGTCATTGGGCAACAGTGTAAGATATTCCATAATTGGACAACAGAGAAGGATTTTCAGTAATTGGGGTACAGAGAAAGATATTCAGTAATTGGGCAACAGAGAAAGATATTCAGTCATTGGGCAACAGGGAAGGATATTCAGTCATTGGGATACAGAGAAGGATTTTCAGTAATTGGGCGATAGGGAAGGATGTTCAGTAATTGGGCAACAGAGAACGAATTTCAGTAATTGGGGTACAGAGAAGGATATTCAGTAATTGGGGTACAGAGAAAGATATTCAGTAATTGGGTTACAGAGAACGATATTCAGTAATTGGGCAACAGAGAAGGATTTTCAGTAATTGGGGTACAGAGAAAGATATTCAGTAATTGGGGTACAGAGAAAGATATTCAGTAATTGGGGTACAGAGAACGATATTCAGTAATTGGGCAACAGAGAAGGATTTTCAGTAATTGGGGTACAGAGAAAGATATTCAGTAATTGGGCAACAGGGAAGGATATTCAGTCATTGGGATACAGAGAAGGATTTTCAGTAATTGGGCGATAGGGAAGGATGTTCAGTAATTGGGCAACAGAGAACGAATTTCAGTAATTGGGGTACAGAGAAGGATATTCAGTAATTGGGCAACAGAGAACGATATTCAGTAATTGGGCAACAGAGAAGGATATTCAGTAATTGGGGTACAGAGAAAGATATTCAGTAATTGGGGTACAGAGAAAGAAATTCAGTAATTTGGGTACAGAGAAGGATATTCAGTAATTGGGTAATGCAGAAGAATATTCTGTAATTGGGGTACAGAGAAATATATTCAGTAATTGGGGTACAGAGAAGGATATTCAGTAATTGACGTAAAGAGAAGGATTTTCAGTAATTGGGCATCAGAGAAGGATATTCAGTAATTGGGGTACTGAGAAGGATATTCAGTAATATGGGTCCAGAGAAAGCTAATCTGTAATTGGGCAACAGAGAAGGATATTCAGTAATTGGGCAACAGAGAAGGATGTTCTGTAATTGGGCAACAGAGAAAGATTTTCAGTAATTGGGGTACAGAGAAAGATTTTCAGTGATTGGGGTACAGATAAGAATATACAGTAATTGGGGTACAGAGAAGGGTTTTCAGTTATTGAGGTATAGAGATGGATTTTCTGTAAATGGGAAGCAGAGAAGGATATTCAGCAATTGGGGTACAGAGTAAGATATTCCGCAATTGGGCAACAGAGAATAATATTCAGTAATTGTGCAACAGAGAAAGATTTTCAGTAATTGGGCCACAGAGAAAGATTTTCAGTAATTGGGGTAAAGAGAAGGACATTCAGTAATTGAGCAACAGAGAAGGACATTCGGTAATTTGGGTACAGAGAAGGATATTCAGTAATTGAGCAACAAAGAAGGACATTCAGTAATTGGGGTACAGAGAAGGATATTCAGTAATTGGGCCACAGAAAAGAATTTTCAGTAATTGGGGTACAGAGTAAGATATTCCGTAATTGGGCAACAGAGAAGGATTTTCAGTAATTGGGCAACAGAGAAGGATATTCCGTAATTGGACAACAGAGAAGGATTTTCAGTAATTGGGGTACAGAGAACGATATTCAGTAATTTGGGTACAGAGAAAGATATTCCGTAATTGGGCAACAGAGAAGGATATTCAGTAATAGGGGAACAGAGAACGATATACAGTAATTTGGGTACAGAGAAAGATATTCCGTAATTGGGCAACAGAGAAGGATATTCGGTCATTGGGCAACAGAGAAGGATATTCAGTCATTGGGATACAGAGAAGGATTTTCAGTAATTGGGGGACAGTGAAGGATATTCAGTAATTGGGGAACAGAGAACGATATTCAGTAATTGGGCAACAGAGAAGGATATTCAGTAATTGGGGTACAGAGAAGGATATTCAGTAATTGGGCATCAGAGAAGGATATTCTGTAATTGGGGTACTGAGAAGGATATTCAGTAATTGGGGTCCAGAGAAAGCGATTCTGTAATTGGGCAACAGGGAAGGATATTCAGTAATTGGGGTACAGAGAAAGATTTTCAGCGATTGGGGTACAGATAAGAATATACTGTAATTGGGGTACAGAGAAGCTTTTTCAGTTATTGAGGTATAGAGATGGATTTTCAGTAAATGGGAAACAGAGAAGGATATTCAGCAATTGGAGTACAGTGAAGGATATTCAGTAATTGGGGAACAGAGTAAGATATTGCGTAATTGGGCAACAGAGAAGGATATTCAGTAATTGGGGAACAGAGAAGGATATTCAGTAATTGGGCAACAGAGAAGGATGTTCATTAATTGGGGAACAGAGTAAGATATTCAGTCATTGGGCAACAGAGAAGGATATTCAGTCATTGGGCAACAGAGAAGGATATTCAGTAATTGGGCAACAGAGAAGGATATTCAGTAATTGGGGTACAGAGAAGGATATTCAGTAATTGGGCATCAGAGAAGGATATTCTGTAATTGGGGTACTGAGAAGGATATTCAGTAATTGGGGTCCAGAGAAAGCGATTCTGTAATTGGGCAACAGGGAAGGATATTCAGTAATTGGGGTACAGAGAAAGATTTTCAGCGATTGGGGTACAGATAAGAATATACTGTAATTGGGGTACAGAGAAGCTTTTTCAGTTATTGAGGTATAGAGATGGATTTTCAGTAAATGGGAAACAGAGAAGGATATTCAGCAATTGGGGAACAGAGAAGGATATTCAGTCATAGGGGAACAGAGAAGGATTTTCAGCAATTGGGCAAATGAAAAGGATGTTCAGTAACTGGGCAACAAAGAAGGATATTCAGTAATTGGGGAACAGAGAAGGATATTCATTATTTGGGGGACAGTGAAGGATATTCAGTAATTGGGGCACAGTGAAGGATATTCAGTAATTGGGGTACAGGGAAGGACATTCAGTAATTGGGGGACAGTGAAGGATATTCAGTAATTGGGGCACAGTGAAGGATATTCAGTAATTGTGCAACAGGGAAGGATGTTCAGTAATTGGGCAACAAAGAAGGATATTCAGTAATTGGGGAACAGAGAAGGATATTCAGTAATTGGGGTACAGTGAAGGATATTCAGTAATTGGGGTACAGGGAAGGACATTCAGTAATTGAGCAACAGAGAGCGATATTCAGTAATTGGGGTACAGAGAAAGATATTCCGTAATTGGGCAACAGAGAAGGTTATTCAGTAATTGGGGAACAAAGAAGGATATTCAGTAATTGGGCAACAGAGAAGGACGTTCATTAATTGGGGTACAGAGAAGGATATTAAGTAATTGGGGTACAGCGTAAGATTTTCCGTAATTGGGCAACAGAGAAAGATATTCAGTAATTGGGCAACAGAGAAGGATATTCCGTAATGGGCAACAGAGAAGGATGTTCAGTAATTGGGGTACAGAGAAGGATATTCAGTAATTTGGGT
The DNA here is from genome assembly GCF_036365525.1 of Heterodontus francisci. Classification (NCBI taxonomy): domain Eukaryota; kingdom Metazoa; phylum Chordata; class Chondrichthyes; order Heterodontiformes; family Heterodontidae; genus Heterodontus; species Heterodontus francisci. The sequence continues at coordinate 1,612,099 of NC_090375.1, read as the reverse complement.
ACAGAGAAAGATATTCAGTAATTGGGCAACTGAGAAGGATATTCCGTAATTGGGCAACAGAGTAGGATTTTCAGTAATTGGGCAACAGAGAAGGATGTTCAGTAATTGGGCAACAGAGTAAGATATTCCGTAATTGGACAACAGAGAAGGATTTTCAGTAATTGGGGTACAGAGAACGATATTCAGTAATTTGGGTACAGAGAAAGATATTACGTAATTGGGCAACAGAGAAGGATATTCAGTCATTGGGATACAGAGAAGGATTTTCAGTAATTGTGCAACAGGGAAGGATGTTCAGTAATTGGGCAACAAAGAAGGATATTCAGTAATTGGGGAACAGAGAAGGATATTCTGTAATTGGGGGACAGTGAAGGATATTCAGTAATTGGGGAACAGAGTAAGATATTGCGTAATTGGGGAACAGAGAAGGATATTCAGTAATTGGGCAACAGAGAAGGATGTTCATTAATTGGGGAACAGAGTAAGATATTGCGTAATTGGGCAACAGTGAAGGACATTCAGTAATTGGGGTACAGTGAAGGATATTCAGTAATTGGGCAACAGAGAAGGATGTTCATTAATTGGGGAACAGAGTAAGATATTCCGTAATTGGGCAACAGAGAAGGATATTCAGTCATTGGGCAACAGAGAAGGATATTCAGTAATTGGGCAACAGAGAAGGATATTCAGTAATTGGGCATCAGAGAAGGATATTCTGTAATTGGGGTACTGAGAAGGATATTCAGTAATTGGGGTCCAGAGAAAGCGATTCTGTAATTGGGCAACAGAGAAGGATATTCAGTAATTGGGGTACAGAGAAAGATTTTCAGCGATTGGGGTACAGATAAGAATATACTGTAATTGGGGTACAGAGAAGCTTATTCAGTTATTGAGGTATAGAGATGGATTTTCAGTAAATGGGAAACAGAGAAGGATATTCAGCAATTGGGGAACAGAGTAAGATATTCCGCAATTGGGCAACAGAGAATATATTCAGTAATTGGGCATCAGAGAAGGATATTCAGTAATTTGGGAAGAGAGAAGGATTATCAGTAATTGGCCAACAGAGAAGGATGTTCAGTAATTGGTGTTCAGAGAAAGATATTCAGTAATTGGGCAACAGAGTAAGATATTCCGTAATTGGGGAACAGAGAAGGATATTCAGTCATAGGGGAACAGAGAAGGATTTTCAGCAATTGGGCAAATGAAAAGGATGTTCAGTAACTGGGCAACAAAGAAGGATATTCAGTAATTGGGGAACAGAGAAGGATATTCATTAATTGGGGGACAGTGAAGGATATTCAGTAATTGGGGCACAGTGAAGGATATTCAGTAATTGGGGTACAGGGAAGGACATTCAGTAATTGGGGGACAGTGAAGGATATTCAGTAATTGGGGGACAGTGAAGGATATTCAGTAATTGGGGCACAGTGAAGGATATTCAGTAATTGGGGAACAGAGAAGGATATTCAGTAATTGGGGTACAGTGAAGGATATTCAGTAATTGGGGTACAGGGAAGGACATTCAGTAATTGAGCAACAGAGAGCGATATTCAGTAATTGGGGTACAGAGAAAGATATTCCGTAATTGGGCAACAGAGAAGGTTATTCAGTAATTGGGGAACAAAGAAGGATATTCAGTAATTGGGCAACAGAGAAGGACGTTCATTAAGTGGGGTACAGAGAAGGATATTCATTAATTGGGGTACAGAGAAGGATATTAAGTAATTGGGGTACAGCGTAAGATTTTCCGTAATTGGGCAACAGAGAAAGATATTCAGTAATTGGGCGACAGTGAAGGATGTTCATTAATTGGGGAACAGAGTAAAATATTCCGTAATTGGGCAACTGAGAAGGATATTCAGTAATTGGGGTACAGAGAAAGATTTTCAGTAATTGGGGTACAGAGAAAGATTTTCAGTAATTGGGCAACAGAGAAGGTTATTCAGTAATTGGGCAACAGAGAAGGATATTCAGTAATTGGGCAACTGAGAAGGACGTTCATTAATTGGGGTACAGAGAAGGATATTCATTAATTGGGGTACAGAGAAGGATAGTAAGTAATTGGGGTACAGCGTAAGATTTTCCGTAATTGGGCAACAGAGAAAGATATTCAGTAATTGGGCGACAGTGAAGGATGTTCATTAATTGGGGAACAGAGTAAAATATTCCGTAATTGGGCAACTGAGAAGGACATTCAGTAATTGGGGTACAGAGAAGGACATTCAGTAATTGAGCAACAGAGAAGGACAATCAGTAATTGGGGAACAGAGAAGGAGATTCAGTAATTGAGCAACAGAGAAGGACATTCGGTAATTGGGGTACAGAGAAGGACATGCAGTAATTGAGCAACAAAGAAGGACAATCAGTAATTGGGGAACAGAGAAGGATATTCAGTAATTGAGCAAAAAAGAAGGATATTCAGTAATTTCGGTACAGAGAAGGATTTTCAGCAATTGGGCAACAGAGAAGGATATTCAGTAATTGGGCGACAGAGAAGGATGTTCATTAATTGGGGAACAGAGTAAAATATTCCGTAATTGGGCAACACAGAAGGACATTCAGTAATTGAGCAACAGAGAAGGATATTCAGTAATTGGGTAAATGAGAAGAATATTCTGTAATTGGGGTACAGAGAAATATATTCAGTAATTGGGGTACAGAGAAAGATATTCAGTAATTGGGGTACAGAGAAAGATATTCAGTAATTGGGGTACTGAGAAGGATATTCCGTAATTGGGGTCCAGATAAAGCTATTCTGTAATTGGGCAACAGAGAAGGACATTCAGTAATTGAGCAACCGAGAAGGATATTCAGTAATCGGGTAACGTAGATGAATATTCTGTAATTGGGGTACAGAGAAGGATATTCTGTCATTGGGGTACAGATAAAGATTTTCAGTGATTGGGGTACAGATAAGAATATACTGTAATTGGGGTACAGAGAGGGTTATTCAGTTATTGAGGTATCGAGATGGATTTTCAGTCAACGGGAAACAGAGAAGGATATTCAGCAATTGGGCAACAGAGAATAGTATTCAGTAATTGGGCATCAGAGAAGGATATTCAGTAATTGAGCAACAGAGAAGGACATTCAGTAATTGGGGTACAGAGAAGGACATTCAGTAATTGAGCAACAGAGAAGGACATTCAGTAATTGGGGTACGGAGAAGGACATTCAGTAATTGAGCAACAGAGAAGGACATTCAGTAATTGAGCAACAGAGAAGGATATTCAGTAATTGGGCAACTGAGAAGGATATTCCGTAATTGGGCAACAGAGTAAGATATTCCGGAATTGGGCAACAGAGAAGGATTTTCAGTAATTGGGCAACAGAGAAGGATGTTCAGTCATTGGGCAACAGTGTAAGATATTCCATAATTGGACAACAGAGAAGGATTTTCAGTAATTGGGGTACAGAGAAAGATATTCAGTAATTGGGCAACAGAGAAAGATATTCAGTCATTGGGCAACAGGGAAGGATATTCAGTCATTGGGATACAGAGAAGGATTTTCAGTAATTGGGCGATAGGGAAGGATGTTCAGTAATTGGGCAACAGAGAACGAATTTCAGTAATTGGGGTACAGAGAAGGATATTCAGTAATTGGGGTACAGAGAAAGATATTCAGTAATTGGGGTACAGAGAACGATATTCAGTAATTGGGCAACAGAGAAGGATTTTCAGTAATTGGGGTACAGAGAAAGATATTCAGTAATTGGGCAACAGAGAAAGATATTCAGTCATTGGGCAACAGAGAAAGATATTCAGTCATTGGGCAACAGGGAAGGATATTCAGTCATTGGGATACAGAGAAGGATTTTCAGTAATTGGGCGATAGGGAAGGATGTTCAGTAATTGGGCAACAGAGAACGAATTTCAGTAATTGGGGTACAGAGAAGGATATTCAGTAATTGGGCAACAGAGAACGATATTCAGTAATTGGGCAACAGAGAAGGATATTCAGTAATTGGGGTACAGAGAAAGATATTCAGTAATTGGGGTACAGAGAAAGAAATTCAGTAATTTGGGTACAGAGAAGGATATTCAGTAATTGGGTAATGCAGAAGAATATTCTGTAATTGGGGTACAGAGAAATATATTCAGTAATTGGGGTACAGAGAAGGATATTCAGTAATTGACGTAAAGAGAAGGATTTTCAGTAATTGGGCATCAGAGAAGGATATTCAGTAATTGGGGTACTGAGAAGGATATTCAGTAATATGGGTCCAGAGAAAGCTAATCTGTAATTGGGCAACAGAGAAGGATATTCAGTAATTGGGCAACAGAGAAGGATGTTCTGTAATTGGGCAACAGAGAAAGATTTTCAGTAATTGGGGTACAGAGAAAGATTTTCAGTGATTGGGGTACAGATAAGAATATACAGTAATTGGGGTACAGAGAAGGGTTTTCAGTTATTGAGGTATAGAGATGGATTTTCTGTAAATGGGAAGCAGAGAAGGATATTCAGCAATTGGGGTACAGAGTAAGATAATCCGCAATTGGGCAACAGAGAATAATATTCAGTAATTGTGCAACAGAGAAAGATTTTCAGTAATTGGGCCACAGAGAAAGATTTTCAGTAATTGGGGTAAAGAGAAGGACATTCAGTAATTGAGCAACAGAGAAGGACATTCGGTAATTTGGGTACAGAGAAGGATATTCAGTAATTGAGCAACAAAGAAGGACATTCAGTAATTGGGGTACAGAGAAGGATATTCAGTAATTGGGCCACAGAAAAGAATTTTCAGTAATTGGGGTACAGAGTAAGATATTCCGTAATTGGGCAACAGAGAAGGATTTTCAGTAATTGGGCAACAGAGAAGGATATTCCGTAATTGGACAACAGAGAAGGATTTTCAGTAATTGGGGTACAGAGAACGATATTCAGTAATTTGGGTACAGAGAAAGATATTCCGTAATTGGGCAACAGAGAAGGATATTCAGTAATAGGGGAACAGAGAACGATATACAGTAATTTGGGTACAGAGAAAGATATTCCGTAATTGGGCAACAGAGAAGGATATTCGGTCATTGGGCAACAGAGAAGGATATTCAGTCATTGGGATACAGAGAAGGATTTTCAGTAATTGGGGGACAGTGAAGGATATTCAGTAATTGGGGAACAGAGTAAGATATTGCGTAATTGGGCCACAGAGAAGGATATTCAGTAATTGGGGAACAGAGAAGGATATTCAGTAATTGGGGTACAGTGAAGGATATTCAGTAATTGGGCAACAGAGAAGGATATTCATTAATTGGGGTACAGAGAAAGATTTTCAGTAATTGAGCAACAGAGAAGGACATTCAGTAATTGAGCAACAAAGAAGGACATTCAGTAATTGAGCAACAGAGAAGGATATTCAGTAATTGGGTAATGGAGATGAATATTCTGTAATTGGGGGACAGAGAAATATATTGAGTAATTGGGGTACAGAGAAGGATATTCAGTAATTGACGTAAAGAGAAGGATTTTCAGTAATTGGGCATCAGAGAAGGATATTCTGTAATTGGGGTACTGAGAAGGATATTCAGTAATTGGGGTCCAGAGAAAGCGATTCTGTAATTGGGCAACAGAGAAGGATATTCAGTAATTGGGGTACAGAGAAAGATTTTCAGTGATTGGGGTACAGATAAGAATATACTGTAATTGGGGTACAGAGAAGCTTTTTCAGTTATTGAGGGATAGAGATGGATTTTCAGTAAATGGGAAACAGAGAAGGATATTCAGCAATTGGGGAACAGAGTAAGATATTCCGCAATTGGGCAACAGAGAATAATATTCAGTAATTGGGCATCAGAGAAGGATATTCAGTAATTTGGGAAGAGAGAAGGATTTTCAGTAATTGGCCAACAGAGAAGGATATTCAGTAATTTGGCAACAGAGAAGGATATTCAGTAATTTGGGTACAGAGAAGGATATTCAGTAATTCGGCAACAGAGAAGGATATTCAGTAATTGAGGAACAGAGTAAGATATTCCGCAATTGGGCAACAGAGAATAATATTCAGTAATTGGGCATCAGAGAAGGATATTCAGTAATTTGGGAAGAGAGAAGGATATTCAGTAATTTGGCAACAGAGAAGGATATTCAGTAATTTGGGTACAGAGAAAGATATTCTGTAATTCGGCAACAGAGAAGGATATTCAGTAATTGAGGAACAGAGTAAGATATTCCGTAATTGGGCAACAGAGAAGGTTATTCAGTAATTGGGGAACAAAGAAGGATATTCAGTAATTGGGCAACAGAGAAGGATTTTCAGTAATTGTGCAACAGAGAAGGACGTTCATTAATTGGGGTACAGAGAAGGATATTCATTAATTGGGGTACAGAGAAGGATATTAAGTAATTGGGGTACAGAGAAAGATTTTCAGTAATTGGGGAAAAGAGAAGGACATTCAGTAATTGGGGTAAAGAGAAGGACATTCAGTAATTGGGGTACAGAGAAGGACATTCAGTAATTGAGCAACAGAGAAGGACATTCGTTAATTTGGGTACAGAGAATGATTTTCAGTAATTGGGGTAAAGAGAAGGACATTCAGTAATTGGGGTAAAGAGAAGGATATTCAGTAATTGGGGTACAGAGAAGGATATTCAGTAATTGGGGAACAGAGTAAGATATTGCGTAATTGGGCAACAGAGAAGGATATTCAGTAATTGGGGAACAGAGAAGGATATTCAGTAATTGGGGAACAGAGAAGGATATTCAGTAATTGGGGAACAGAGAAGGATATTCAGTAATTGGGCAACAGAGAAGGATGTTAATTAATTGGGGAACAGAGTAAGATATTCCGTAATTGGGCAACAGAGAAGGATATTCAGTAATTGGGGTACAGAGAAAGATTTTCAGTAATTGAGCAACAGAGAAGGACATTCAGTAATTGAGCAACAGAGAAGGATATTCAGTAATTGGGTAATGGAGATGAATATTCTGTAATTGGGGGACAGAGAAATATATTCAGTAATTGGGGTACAGAGAAGGATATTCAGTAATTGACGTAAAGAGAAGGATTTTCAGTAATTGGGCATCAGAGAAGGATATTCAGTAATTAGGGTACAGAGTAAGATATTCCGCAATTGGGCAACAGAGAATAATATTCAGTAATTGGGCATCAGAGAAGGATATTCAGTAATTTGGGAAGAGAGAAGGATTTTCAGTAATTGGGCAACAGAGAAGGATATTCAGTAATTTGGGTAACAGAGAAAGATATTCCGTAATTGGGCAACAGAGAAGGATATTCGGTCATTGGGCAACAGAGAAGGATATTCAGTCATTGGGATACAGAGAAGGATTTTCAGTCATTGGGGGACAGTGAAGGATATTCAGTAATTGGGGAACAGAGTAATATATTGTGTAATTGGGTAACAGAGATGGATATTCAGTAATTGGGGAACAGAGTAAGATATTGCGTAATTGGGCCACAGAGAAGGATATTCAGTAATTGGGGAACAGAGAAGGATATTCAGTAATTGGGCAACAGAGAAGGATGTTAATTAATTGGGGAACAGAGTAAGATATTCCGTAATTGGGCAACAGAGAAGGATATTCATTAATTGGGGTACAGAGAAAGATTTTCAGTAATTGAGCAACAGAGAAGGACATTCAGTAATTGAGCAACAAAGAAGGACATTCAGTAATTGAGCAACAGAGAAGGATATTCAGTAATTGGGTAATGGAGATGAATATTCTGTAATTGGGGGACAGAGAAATATATTGAGTAATTGGGGTACAGAGAAGGATATTCAGTAATTGACGTAAAGAGAAGGATTTTCAGTAATTGGGCATCAGAGAAGGATATTCTGTAATTGGGGTACTGAGAAGGATATTCAGTAATTGGGGTCCAGAGAAAGCGATTCTGTAATTGGGCAACAGAGAAGGATATTCAGTAATTGGGGTACAGAGAAAGATTTTCAGTGATTGGGGTACAGATAAGAATATACTGTAATTGGGGGACAGAGAAGCTTTTTCAGTTATTGAGGTATAGAGATGGATTTTCAGTAAATGGGAAACAGAGAAGGATATTCAGCAATTGGGGAACAGAGTAAGATATTCCGCAATTGGGCAACAGAGAATAATATTCAGTAATTGGGCATCGGAGAAGGATATTCAGTAATTTGGGAACAGAGAAGGATTTTCAGTAATTGGCCAACAGAGAAAGATATTCAGTAATTGGGCAACAGAGAAGGATGTTCATTAATTGGGGTACAGAGAAAGATATTAAGTAATTGGGGTACAGAGAAAGATTTTCAGTAATTGGGGTAAAGAGAAGGACATTCAGTAATTGGGGTAAAGAGAAGGACATTCAGTAATTGGGGTACAGAGAAGGACATTCAGTAATTGAGCAACAGAGAAGGACATTCGTTAATTTGGGTACAGTGAATGATTTTCAGTAATTGGTGTAAAGAGAAGGACATTCAGTAATTGGGGTAAAGAGAAGGATATTGCGTAATTGGGCAACAGAGAAGGATATTCAGTAATTGGGGAACAGAGAAGGATATTCAGTAATTGGGGTACAGAGAAGGATATTTAGTAATTGGGGAACAGAGAAGGATATTCAGTAATTGGGCAACAGAGAAGGATGTTAATTAATTGGGGAACAGAGTAAGATATTCCGTAATTGGGCAACAGAGAAGGATATTCAGTAATTGGGGTACAGAGAAAGATTTTCAGTAATTGAGCAACAGAGAAGGACATTCAGTAATTGAGCAACAGAGAAGGACATTCAGTAATTGAGCAACAGAGAAGAATATTCTGTAATTGGGGGACAGAGAAATATATTGAGTAATTGGGGTACAGAGAAGGATATTCAGTAATTGACGTAAAGAGAAGGATTGTCAGTAATTGGGCATCAGAGAAGGATATTCTGTAATTGGGGTACTGAGAAGGATATTCAGTAATTGGGATCCAGAGAAAGCGATTCTGTAATTGGGCAACAGAGAAGGATATTCAGTAATTAGGGTACAGAGTAAGATATTCCGCAATTGGGCAACAGAGAATAATATTCAGTAATTGGGCATCAGAGAAGGATATTCAGTAATTTGGGAAGAGAGAAGGATTTTCAGGAATTGGCCAACAGAGAAGGATATTCAGTAATTGGGGTCCAGAGAAAGCGATTCTGTAATTGGGCAACAGAGAAGGATATTCAGTAATTGAGCAACAAAGAAGGATATTCAGTAATTTCGGTACAGAGAAGGATTTTCAGCAATTGGGCAACAGAGAAGGATATTCAGTAATTGGGTAACAGAGAAGGATGTTCAGTAATTGGGTAACGTAGATGAATATTCTGTAATTGGGGTACAGAAAAATATATTCAGTAATTGGGGTACAGTGTCCTCAGTACCTTGCTCTACGGCAGCGAGGCCTGGACAACGTATGCCAGCCAAGAGCGACGTCTCAATTCATTCCATCTTCGCTGCCTTCGGAGAATACTTGGCATCAGGTGGCAGGACTATATCTCCAACACAGAAGTCCTTGAAGCGGCCAACATCCCCAGCTTATACACACTACTGAGTCAACGGCGCTTGAGATGGCTTGGCCATGTGAGCCGCATGGAAGATGGCAGGATCCCCAAAGACACATTGTACAGCGAGCTCGCCACTGGTATCAGACCCACCGGCCGTCCATGTCTCCGTTATAAAGACGTCTGCAAACGCGACATGAAATCGTGTGACATTGATCACAAGTCGTGGGAGTCAGTTGCCAGCATTCGCCAGAGCTGGCGGGCAGCCATAAAGACAGGGCTAAATTGTGGCGAGTCGAAGAGACTTAGTAGTTGGCAGGAAAAAAGACAGAGGCGCAAGGGGAGAGCCAACTGTGCAACAGCCCCAACAAACAAATTTCTCTGCAGCACCTGTGGAAGAGCCTGTCACTCCAGAATTGGCCTTTATAGCCACTCCAGGCGCTGCTTCACAAACCACTGACCACCTCCAGGCGCGTATCCATTGTCTCTCGAGATAAGGAGGCCCAAAAGAAAGAAAAGAGAAGGATATTCAGTAATTGGGGTACAGTGAAGGATATTCAGTAATTGGGCAACAGAGAAGGATGTTCATTAATTGGGGAACAGAGTAAGATATTCCGTAATTGGGCAACAGAGAAGGATATTCAGTAATTGGGCAACAGAGAAGGATATTCAGTAATTGGGGTACAGAGAAGGATATTCAGTAATTGGGCAACAGAGAAGGATATTCCGTAATTGGGCAACAGAGAAGGATATTCAGTAATTGGGCAACAGAGAAGGATATTCAGTAATTGGGGTACAGAGACGGATATTCAGTAATTGGGCAACAGAGAAGGATATTCAGTAATTGGGCAACAGAGAAGGATATTCAGTAATTGGGGTACAGAGAAGGATATTCAGTAATTGGGCATCAGAGAAGGATATTCTGTAATTGGGGTACTGAGAAGGATATTCAGTAATTGGGGTCCAGAGAAAGCGATTCTGTAATTGGGCAACAGAGAAGGATATTCAGTAATTGGGGTACAGAGAAAGATTTTCAGCGATTGGGGTACAGATAAGAATATACTGTAATTGGGGTACAGAGAAGCTTATTCAGTTATTGAGGTATTGAGATGGATTTTCAGTAAATGGGAAACAGAGAAGGATATTCAGTGATTGGGCAACTGAGAAGGATATTCAGTAATTGGGCAACAGAGTAAGATATTCCGTAATTGGGGTACAGAGAAGGATATTCAGTCATAGGGGAACAGAGAAGGATATTCAGTGATTGCGCAACAGAGAAGGATATTCAGTAATTTGGGTACAGAGAAAGATATTCAGTAATTGGGCAACTGAGAAGGATATTCAGTAATTGGGCAACAGAGTAAGATATTCCGTAATTGGGGTACAGAGAAGGATATTCAGTCATAGGGGAACAGAGAAGGATATTCAGTGATTGGGACACAGAGAAGGATTTTCAGCAATTGGGCAAATGAAAAGGATGTTCAGTAACTGGGCAACAAAGAAGGATATTCAGTAATTTGGGAACAGAGAAGGATATTCAGTAATTGGGGCACAGTGAAGGATATTCAGTAATTGGGGAACAGAGAAGGATATTCAGTAATTGGGGTACAGTGAAGGATATTCAGTAATTGGGGTACAGGGAAGGACATTCAGTAATTGAGCAACAGAGAGCGATATTCAGTAATTGGGGTACAGAGAAAGATATTCCGTAATTGGGCAACAGAGAAGGTTATTCAGTAATTGGGGAACAAAGAAGGATATTCAGTAATTGGGCAACAGAGAAGGACGTTCATTAATTGGGGTACAGAGAAGGATATTCATTAATTGGGGTACAGAGAAGGATATTAAGTAATTGGGGTACAGCGTAAGATTTTCCGTAATTGGGCAACAGAGAAAGATATTCAGTAATTGGGCGACAGTGAAGGATGTTCATTAATTGGGGAACAGAGTAAAATATTCCGTAATTGGGCAACTGAGAAGGATATTCAGTAATTGGGGTACAGAGAAAGAATTTCAGTAATTGGGCAACAGAGAAGGTTATTCAGAAATTGGGGAACAAAGAAGGATATTCAGTAATTGGGCAACTGAGAAGGATATTCAGTAATTGGGCAACTGAGAAGGATATTCAGTAATTGAGCAACAGAGAAGGACATTCGTTAATTTGGGTACAGAGAATGATTTTCAGTAATTGGGGTAAAGAGAAGGACATTCAGTAATTGGGGTAAAGAGAAGGATATTCAGTAATTGGGGGACTGTGAAGGATATTCAGTAATTGGGGAACAGAGTAAGATATTGTGTAATTGGGCAACAGAGAAGGATATTCAGTAATTGGGGTACAGAGAAGGATATTAAGTAATTGGGGTACAGAGAAAGATTTTCAGTAATTGGGGTAAAGAGAAGGACATTCAGTAATTGGGGTAAAGAGAAGGACATTCAGTAATTGGGGTACAGAGAAGGACATTCAGTAATTGGGGTACAGAGAAGGACATTCAGTAATTGAGCAACAGAGATGGACATTCGGTAATTTGGGTACAGAGAAGGACATTCAGTAATTGGGGTACAGAGAAGGACATTCAGTAATTGAGCAACAGAGAAGGACATTCAGTAATTGGGGTACCGAGAAGGACATTCAGTAATTGGGGTACAGAGAAGGACATTCAGTAATTGAGCAACAGAGAAGGACAATCAGTAATTGGGGAACAGAGAAGGACATTCAGTAATTGAGCAACAGAGAAGGACATTCGGTAATTGGGGTACAGAGAAGGACATTCAGTAATTGGGGTACAGAGAAAGATTTTCAGTGATTGGGGTACAGATAAGAATATACTGTAATTGGGGTACAGAGAAGCTTTTTCAGTTATTGAGGTATAGAGATGGATTTTCAGTAAATGGGAAACAGAGAAGGATATTCAGTAATTAGGCATCAGAGAAGGATATTCAGTAATCGTGGTACAGAGAAGGACATTCAGTAATTGGGGTACAGAGAATAATATTCAGTAATTGGGCATCGGAGAAGGATATTCAGTAATTTGGGAAGAGAGAAGGATTTTCAGTAATTGGCCAACAGAGAAGGATATTCAGTAATTTGGCAACAGAGAAGGATATTCAGTAATTTGGGTACAGAGAAAGATATTCTGTAATTCGGCAACAGAGAAGGATATTCAGTAATTGAGGAACAGAGTAAGATATTCCGTAATTGGGCAACAGAGAAGGTTATTCAGTAATTGGGGAACAAAGAAGGATATTCAGTAATTGGGCAACAGAGAAGGATTTTCAGTAATTGTGCAACAGAGAAGGACGTTCATTAATTGGGGTACAGAGAAGGATATTCATTAATTGGGGTACAGAGAAGGATATTAAGTAATTGGGGTACAGAGAAAGATTTTCAGTAATTGGGGTAAAGAGAAGGACATTCAGTAATTGGGGTAAAGAGAAGGACATTCAGTAATTGGGGTACAGAGAAGGACATTCAGTAATTGAGCAACAGAGAAGGACATTCGTTAATTTGGGTACAGAGAATGATTTTCAGTAATTGGGGTAAAGAGAAGGACATTCAGTAATTGGGGTAAAGAGAAGGATATTCAGTAATTGGGGTACAGAGAAGGATATTCAGTAATTGGGGAACAGAGTAAGATATTGCGTAATTGGGCAACAGAGAAGGATATTCAGTAATTGGGGAACAGAGAAGGATATTCAGTAATTGGGGTACAGAGAAGGATATTCAGTAATTGGGGTACAGAGAAGGATATTCAGTAATTGGGGAACAGAGAAGGATATTCAGTAATTGGGCAACAGAGAAGGATGTTAATTAATTGGGGAACAGAGTAAGATATTCCGTAATTGGGCAACAGAGAAGGATATTCAGTAATTGGGGTACAGAGAAAGATTTTCAGTAATTGAGCAACAGAGAAGGACATTCAGTAATTGAGCAACAGAGAAGGATATTCAGTAATTGGGTAATGGAGATGAATATTCTGTAATTGGGGGACAGAGAAATATATTCAGTAATTGGGGTACAGAGAAGGATATTCAGTAATTGACGTAAAGAGAAGGATTTTCAGTAATTGGGCATCAGAGAAGGATATTCAGTAATTAGGGTACAGAGTAAGATATTCCGCAATTGGGCAACAGAGAATAATATTCAGTAATTGGGCATCAGAGAAGGATATTCAGTAATTTGGGAAGAGAGAAGGATTTTCAGTAATTGGGCAACAGAGAAGGATATTCAGTAATTTGGGTAACAGAGAAAGATATTCCGTAATTGGGCAACAGAGAAGGATATTCGGTCATTGGGCAACAGAGAAGGATATTCAGTCATTGGGATACAGAGAAGGATTTTCAGTAATTGGGGGAAGAGTAAGGATATTCAGTAATTGGGGAACAGAGTAATATATTGTGTAATTGGGTAACAGAGAAGGATATTCAGTAATTGGGGAACAGAGTAAGATATTGCGTAATTGGGCCACAGAGAAGGATATTCAGTAATTGGGGAACAGAGAAGGATATTCAGTAATTGGGCAACAGAGAAGGATGTTAATTAATTGGGGAACAGAGTAAGATATTCCGTAATTGGGCAACAGAGAAGGATATTCATTAATTGGGGTACAGAGAAAGATTTTCAGTAATTGAGCAACAGAGAAGGACATTCAGTAATTGAGCAACAAAGAAGGACATTCAGTAATTGAGCAACAGAGAAGGATATTCAGTAATTGGGTAATGGAGATGAATATTCTGTAATTGGGGGACAGAGAAATATATTGAGTAATTGGGGTACAGAGAAGGATATTCAGTAATTGACGTAAAGAGAAGGATTTTCAGTAATTGGGCATCAGAGAAGGATATTCTGTAATTGGGGTACTGAGAAGGATATTCAGTAATTGGGGTCCAGAGAAAGCGATTCTGTAATTGGGCAACAGAGAAGGATATTCAGTAATTGGGGTACAGAGAAAGATTTTCAGTGATTGGGGTACAGATAAGAATATACTGTAATTGGGGGACAGAGAAGCTTTTTCAGTTATTGAGGTATAGAGATGGATTTTCAGTAAATGGGAAACAGAGAAGGATATTCAGCAATTGGGCAACAGAGAATAATATTCAGTAATTGGGCATCAGAGAAGGATATTCAGTAATTTGGGAACAGAGAAGGATTTTCAGTAATTGGCCAACAGAGAAGGATATTCAGTAATTGGTGTTCAGAGAAAGATATTCAGTAATTGGGCAACAGAGAAGGACGTTCATTAATTGGGGTACAGAGAAAGATATTAAGTAATTGGGGTACAGAGAAAGATTTTCAGTAATTGGGGTAAAGAGAAGGACATTCAGTAATTGGGGTAAAGAGAAGGACATTCAGTAATTGGGGGACAGAGAAGGACATTCAGTAATTGAGCAACAGAGAAGGACATTCGTTAATTTGGGTACAGTGAATGATTTTCAGTAATTGGTGTAAAGAGAAGGACATTCAGTAATTGGGGTAAAGAGAAGGATATTGCGTAATTGGGCAACAGAGAAGGATATTCAGTAATTGGGGAACAGAGAAGGATATTCAGTAATTGGGGTACAGAGAAGGATATTCAGTAATTGGGGAACAGAGAAGGATATTCAGTAATTGGGCAACAGAGAAGGATGTTAATTAATTGGGGAACAGAGTAAGATATTCCGTAATTGGGCAACAGAGAAGGATATTCATTAATTGGGGTACAGAGAAAGATTTTCAGTAATTGAGCAACAGAGAAGGACATTCAGTAATTGAGCAACAAAGAAGGACATTCAGTAATTGAGCAACAGAGAAGGATATTCAGTAATTGGGTAATGGAGATGAATATTCTGTAATTGGGGGACAGAGAAATATATTGAGTAATTGGGGTACAGAGAAGGATATTCAGTAATTGACGTAAAGAGAAGGATTTTCAGTAATTGGGCATCAGAGAAGGATATTCTGTAATTGGGGTACTGAGAAGGATATTCAGTAATTGGGGTCCAGAGAAAGCGATTCTGTAATTGGGCAACAGAGAAGGATATTCAGTAATTGGGGTACAGAGAAAGATTTTCAGTGATTGGGGTACAGATAAGAATATACTGTAATTGGGGGACAGAGAAGCTTTTTCAGTTATTGAGGTATAGAGATGGATTTTCAGTAAATGGGAAACAGAGAAGGATATTCAGCAATTGGGCAACAGAGAATAATATTCAGTAATTGGGCATCAGAGAAGGATATTCAGTAATTTGGGAACAGAGAAGGATTTTCAGTAATTGGCCAACAGAGAAGGATATTCAGTAATTGGTGTTCAGAGAAAGATATTCAGTAATTGGGCAACAGAGAAGGACGTTCATTAATTGGGGTACAGAGAAAGATATTAAGTAATTGGGGTACAGAGAAAGATTTTCAGTAATTGGGGTAAAGAGAAGGACATTCAGTAATTGGGGTAAAGAGAAGGACATTCAGTAATTGGGGGACAGAGAAGGACATTCAGTAATTGAGCAACAGAGAAGGACATTCGTTAATTTGGGTACAGTGAATGATTTTCAGTAATTGGTGTAAAGAGAAGGACATTCAGTAATTGGGGTAAAGAGAAGGATATTGCGTAATTGGGCAACAGAGAAGGATATTCAGTAATTGGGGAACAGAGAAGGATATTCAGTAATTGGGGTACAGAGAAGGATATTCAGTAATTGGGGAACAGAGAAGGATATTCAGTAATTGGGCAACAGAGAAGGATGTTAATTAATTGGGGAACAGAGTAAGATATTCCGTAATTGGGCAACAGAGAAGGATATTCAGTAATTGGGGTACAGAGAAAGATTTTCAGTAATTGAGCAACAGAGAAGGACATTCAGTAATTGAGCAACAGAGAAGGACATTCAGTAATTGAGCAACAGAGAAGGATATTCAGTAATTGGGTAATGGAGATGAATATTCTGTAATTGGGGGACAGAGAAATATATTGAGTAATTGGGGTACAGAGAAGGATATTCAGTAATTGACGTAAAGAGAAGGATTTTCAGTAATTGGGCATCAGAGAAGGATATTCTGTAATTGGGGTACTGAGAAGGATATTCAGTAATTGGGATCCAGAGAAAGCGATTCTGTAATTGGGCAACAGAGAAGGATATTCAGTAATTAGGGCATCAGAGAAGGATATTCAGTAATTTGGGAAGAGAGAAGGATTTTCAGTAATTGGCCAACAGAGAAGGATATTCAGTAATTGGGGTCCAGAGAAAGCGATTCTGTAATTGGGCAACAGAGAAGGATATTCAGTAATTGGGGGACAGAGAAGGACATTCAGTAATTGAGCAACAGAGAAGGATATTCAGTAATTTCGGTACAGAGAAGGATTTTCAGCAATTGGGCAACAGAGAAGGATATTCAGTAATTGGGTAACAGAGAAGGATGTTCAGTAATTGGGTAACGTAGATGAATATTCTGTAATTGGGGTACAGAAAAATATATTCAGTAATTGGGGTACAGAGAAGGATATTCAGTAATTGGGGTACTGAGAAGGATATTCAGTATTTGGGGTCCAGATAAAGCTATTCTGTAATTGGGCAACAGAGAAGGATATTCAGCAATTGGGCAACAGAGAAGGATATTCTGTCATTGGGGTACAGAGAAATATTTTCAGTGATTGGGGTACAGATAAGAATATACTGTAATTGGGGTACAGAGAGGGTTATTCAGTTATTGAGGTATCGAGATGGATTTTCAGTCAACGGGAAACAGAGAAGGATATTCAGCAATTGGGCAACAGAGAATAGTATTCAGTAATTGGGCATCAGAGAAGGATATTCAGTAATTTGGGTACAGAGAAAGATATTCCGTAATTGGGCAACAAAGAAGGATATACAGTAATTGGGGTACAGAGAAGGATATTCCGTAATTGGGCAACAGAGAAGGATATTCCGTAATGGGCAACAGAGAAGGATGTTCAGTAATTGGGGTACAGAGAAGGATATTCAGTAATTTGGGTACAGAGAAAGATATTCAGTAATTGGGCAACTGAGAAGGATATTCCGTAATTGGGCAACAGAGTAAGATATTCCGTAATTGGACAACAGAGAAGGATTTTCAGTAATTGGGGTACAGAGAACGATATTCAGTAATTTGGGTACAGAGAAAGATATTCCGTAATTGGGCAACAGAGAAGGATATTCAGTCATTGGGCAACAGAGAAGGATATTCAGTCATTGGGATACAGAGAAGGATTTTCAGTAATTGTGCAACAGGGAAGGATGTTCAGTAATTGGGCAACAAAGAAGGATATTCAGTAATTGGGGAACAGAGAAGGATATTCAGTAATTGGGGGACAGTGAAGGATATTCAGTAATTGGGGAACAGAGTAAGATATTGCGTAATTGGGCAACAGAGAAGGATATTCAGTAATTGGGGAACAGAGAAGGATATTCAGTAATTGGGGTACAGTGAAGGATATTCAGTAATTGGGGAACAGAGTAAGATATTGCATAATTGGGCAACAGAGAAGGATATTCAGTAATTGGGATCCAGAGAAAGCGATTCTGTAATTGGGCAACAGAGAAGGATATTCAGTAATTAGGGTACAGAGTAAGATATTCCGCAATTGGGCAACAGAGAATAATATTCAGTAATTGGGCATCAGAGAAGGATATTCAGTAATTTGGGAAGGGAGAAGGATTTTCAGTAATTGGCCAACAGAGAAGGATATTCAGTAATTGAGGTCCAGAGAAAGCGATTCTGTAATTGGGCAACAGAGAAGGATATTCAGTAATTGGGGTACAGAGAAGGACATTCAGTAATTGAGCAACAGAGAAGGACAATCAGTAATTGGGGAACAGAGAAGGATATTCAGTAATTGAGCAACAAAGAAGGATATTCAGTAATTTCGGTACAGAGAAGGATTTTCAGCAATTGGGCAACAGAGAAGGATGTTCAGTAATTGGGTAACGTAGATGAATATTCTGTAATTGGGGTACAGAAAAATATATTCAGTAATTGGGGTACAGAGAAGGATATTCAGTATTTGGGGTCCAGATAAAGCTATTCTGTAATTGGGCAACAGAGAAGGATATTCAGTAATTGGGCAACAGAGAAAGATTTTCAGTGATTGGGGTACAGATAAGAATATACTGTAATTGGGGTACAGAGAGGGTTATTCAGTTATTGAGGTATCGAGATGGATTTTCAGTCAACGGGAAACAGAGAAGGATATTCAGCAATTGGGCAACAGAGAATAGTATTCAGTAATTGGGCATCAGAGAAGGATATTCAGTAATTTGGGTACAGAGAAAGATATTCCGTAATTGGGCAACAAAGAAGGATATACAGTAATTGGGGTACAGAGAAGGATATTCCGTAATTGGGCAACAGAGAAGGATATTCCGTAATGGGCAACAGAGAAGGATGTTCAGTAATTGGGGTACAGAGAAGGATATTCAGTAATTTGGGTACAGAGAAAGATATTCAGTAATTGGGCAACTGAGAAGGATATTCCGTAATTGGGCAACAGAGTAGGATTTTCAGTAATTGGGCAACAGAGAAGGATGTTCAGTAATTGGGCAACAGAGAAGGATGTTCAGTAATTGGACAACAGAGAAGGATTTTCAGTAATTGGGGTACAGAGAACGATATTCAGTAATTTGGGTACAGAGAAAGATATTCCGCAATTGGGCAACAGAGAAGGATATTCAGTCATTGGGCAACAGAGAAGGATATTCAGTCATTGGGATACAGAGAAGGATTTTCAGTAATTGTGCAACAGGGAAGGATGTTCAGTAATTGGGCAACAAAGAAGGATATTCAGTAATTGGGGAACAGAGAAGGATATTCAGTAATTGGGGGACAGTGAAAGATATTCAGTAATTGGGGAACAGAGTAAGATATTGCGTAATTGGGCAACAGAGAAGGATATTCAGTAATTGGGGAACAGAGAAGGATATTCAGTAATTGGGGTACAGTGAAGGATATTCAGTAATTGGGGAACAGAGTAAGATATTGCGTAATTGGGAAACAGAGAAGGATATTCAGTAATTGGGGAACAGAGAAGGATATTCAGTAATTGGGGTACAGTGAAGGATATTCAGTAATTGGGGTACAGTGAAGGATATTCAGTAATTGGGGTACAGTGAAGGATATTCAGTAATTGGGCAACAGAGAAGGATGTTCATTAATTGGGGAACAGAGTAAGATATTCCGTAATTGGGCAACAGAGAAGGATATTCCGTAATTGGGCAACAGAGAAGGATATTCAGTAATTGGGGTACAGAGAAGGATATTCAGTAATTGGGCAACAGAGAAGGATATTCAGTAATTGGGCAACAGAGAAGGATATTCAGTAATTGGGGTACAGAGAAGGATATTCAATAATTGGGCATCAGAGAAGGATATTCTGTAAATGGGGTACTGAGAAGGATATTCAGTAATTGGGGTCCAGAGAAAGCGATTCTGTAATTGGGCAACAGAGAAGGATATTCAGTAATTGGGGTACAGAGAAAGATTTTCAGCGATTGGGGTACAGATAAGAATATACTGTAATTGGGGTACAGAGAAGCTTATTCAGTTATTGAGGTATTGAGATGGATTTTCAGTAAATGGGAAACAGAGAAGGATATTCAGTGATTTGGGTACAGAGAAAGATATTCAGTAATTGGGCAACTGAGAAGGATATTCAGTAATTGGGCAACAGAGTAAGATATTCCGTAATTGGGGTACAGAGAAGGATATTCAGTCATAGGGGAACAGAGAAGGATATTCAGTGATTGCGCAACAGAGAAGGATATTCAGTAATTTGGGTACAGAGAAAGATATTCAGTAATTGGGCAACTGAGAAGGATATTCAGTAATTGGGCAACAGAGTAAGATATTCCGTAATTGGGGTACAGAGAAGGATATTCAGTCATAGGGGAACAGAGAAGGATATTCAGTGATTGGGACACAGAGAAGGATTTTCAGCAATTGGGCAAATGAAAAGGATGTTCAGTGACTGGGCAACAAAGAAGGATATTCAGTAATTGGGGAACAGAGAAGGATATTCATTAATTGGGGGACAGTGAAGGATATTCAGTAATTGGGGCACAGTGAAGGATATTCAGTAATTGGGGTACAGGGAAGGATATTCAGTAATTGGGGGACAGTGAAGGATATTCAGTAATTGGGGCACAGTGAAGGATATTCAGTAATTGGGGAACAGAGAAGGATATTCAGTAATTGGGGTACAGTGAAGGATATTCAGTAATTGGGGTACAGGGAAGGACATTCAGTAATTGAGCAACAGAGAGCGATATTCAGTAATTGGGGTACAGAGAAAGATATTCCGTAATTGGGCAACAGAGAAGGTTATTCAGTAATTGGGGAACAAAGAAGGATATTCAGTAATTGGGCAACAGAGAAGGACGTTCATTAATTGCGGTACAGAGAAGGATATTCATTAATTGGGGTACAGAGAAGGATATTAAGTAATTGGGGTACAGCGTAAGATTTTCCGTAATTGGGCAACAGAGAAAGATATTCAGTAATTGGGCGACAGTGAAGGATGTTCATTAATTGGGGAACAGAGTAAAATATTCCGTAATTGGGCAACTGAGAAGGATATTCAGTAATTGGGGTACAGAGAAAGAATTTCAGTAATTGGGCAACAGAGAAGGTTATTCAGTAATTGGGGAACAAAGAAGGATATTCAGTAATTGGGCAACTGAGAAGGATATTCAGTAATTGGGCAACTGAGAAGGATATTCAGTAATTGGGGTACAGAGAAAGATTTTCAGTAATTGGGGTACAGAGAAAGATATTCCGTAATTGGGAAACAGAGAAGGTTATTCAGTAATTGGGGAACAAAGAAGGATATTCAGTAATTGTGCAACAGAGAAGGACGTTCATTAATTGGGGTACAGAGAAGGATATTCATTAATTGGGGTACAGAGAAGGATATTAAGTAATTGGGGTACAGCGTAAGATTTTCCGTAATTGGGCAACAGAGAAAGATATTCAGTAATTGGGGTAAAGAGAAGGACATTCAGTAATTGGGGTAAAGAGAAGGACATTCAGTAATTGGGGTACAGAGAAGGACATTCAGTAATTGAGCAACAGAGAAGGACATTCGTTAATTTGGGTACAGAGAATGATTTTCAGTAATTGGGGTAGAGAGAAGGACATTCAGTAATTGGGGTAAAGAGAAGGATATTCAGTAATTGGGGGACTGTGAAGGATATTCAGTAATTGGGGAACAGAGAAGGATATTCAGTAATTGAGCAAAAAAGAAGGATATTCAGTAATTTCGGTACAGAGAAGGATTTTCAGCAATTGGGCAACAGAGAAGGATGTTCAGTAATTGGGCGACAGAGAAGGATATTCAGTAATTGGGCGACAGAGAAGGATGTTCATTAATTGGGGAACAGAGTAAAATATTCCGTAATTGGGGTACAGAGAAGGATATTCAGTCATAGGGGAACAGAGAAGGATATTCAGTGATTGGGACACAGAGAAGGATTTTCAGCAATTGGGCAAATGAAAAGGATGTTCAGTAACTGGGCAACAAAGAAGGATATTCAGTAATTGGGGAACAGAGAAGGATATTCATTAATTGGGGGACAGTGAAGGATATTCAGTAATTGGGGCACAGTGAAGGATATTCAGTAATTGGGGTACAGGGAAGGACATTCAGTAATTGGGGGACAGTGAAGGATATTCAGTAATTGGGGCACAGTGAAGGATATTCAGTAATTGGGGAACAGAGAAGGATATTCAGTAATTGGGGTACAGTGAAGGATATTCAGTAATTGGGGTACAGGGAAGGACATTCAGTAATTGAGCAACAGAGAGCGATATTCAGTAATTGGGGTACAGAGAAAGATATTCCGTCATTGGGCAACAGAGAAGGTTATTCAGTAATTGGGGAACAAAGAAGGATATTCAGTAATTGGGCAACAGAGAAGGACGTTCATTAATTGGGGTACAGAGAAGGATATTCATTAATTGTGGTACAGAGAAGGATATTAAGGAATTGGGGTACAGCGTAAGATTTTCCGTAATTGGGCAACAGAGAAAGATATTCAGTAATTGGGCGACAGAGAAGGATGTTCATTAATTGGGGAACAGAGTAAAATATTCCGTAATTGGTCAACTGAGAAGGATATTCAGTAATTGGGGTACAGAGAAAGATTTTCAGTAATTGGGGTACAGAGAAAGATTTTCAGTAATTGGGGTACAGAGAAAGATTTTCAGTAATTGGGGTAAAGAGAAGGACATTCAGTAATTGGGGTACAGAGAAGGACATTCGTTAATTTGGGTACAGAGAATGATTTTCAGTAATTGGGGTAAAGAGAAGGACATTCAGTAATTGGGGTAAAGAGAAGGACATTCAGTAATTGGGGTAAAGAGAAGGACATTCAGTAATTGGGGTAAAGAGAAGGATATTCAGTAATTGGGGGACTGTGAAGGATATTCAGTAATTGGGGAACAGAGTAAGATATTGTGTAATTGGGCAACAGAGAAGGATATTCAGTAATTGGGGTACAGAGAAGGATATTAAGTAATTGGGGTGCAGAGAAAGATTTTCAGTAATTGGGGTAAAGAGAAGGACATTCAGTAATTGGGGTAAAGAGAAGGACATTCAGTAATTGGGGTACAGAGAAGGACATTCAGTAATTGGGGTACAGAGAAGGACATTCAGTAATTGAGCAACAGAGAAGGACATTCAGTAATTGAGCAACAGAGAAGGACATTCAGTAATTGGGGTACAGAGAAGGACATTCAGTAATTGAGCAACAGAGAAGGACATTCAGTAATTGAGCAACAGAGAAGGACATTCAGTAATTGGGGTACAGAGAAGGACATTCAGTAATTGGGGTACAGAGAAGGATTTTCAGCAATTGGGCAACAGAGAAGGATGTTCAGTAATTGGGCGACACAGAAGGATATTCAGTAATTGGGTAAATGAGAAGAATATTCTGTAATTGGGTAAATGAGAAGAATATTCTGTAATTGGGGTACAGAGAAATATATTCAGTAATTGGGGTACAGAGAAAGATATTCAGTAATTGGGGTACTGAGAAGGATATTCAGTAATTGGGGTCCAGATAAAGCTATTCTGTAATTGGGCAACAGAGAAGTACATTCAGTAATTGAGCAACCGAGAAGGATATTCAGTAATCGGGTAACGTAGATGAATATTCTGTAATTGGGGTACAGAGAAGGATATTCTGTCATTGGGGTACAGAGAAAGATTTTCAGTGATTGGGGTACAGATAAGAATATACTGTAATTGGGGTACAGAGAGGGTTATTCAGTTATTGAGGTATCGAGATGGATTTTCAGTCAACGGGAAACAGAGAAGGATATTCAGTAATTGGGCATCAGAGAAGGATATTCAGTAATTTGGGTACAGAGAAAGATATTCCGTAATTGGGCAACAAAGAAGGATATACAGTAATTGGGGAACAGAGAAGGATATTCCGTAATTGGGGTACAGAGAAGGATATTCAGTAATTTGGGTACAGAGAAAGATATTCAGTAATTGGGCAACTGAGAAGGATATTCAGTAATTGGGCAACTGAGAAGGATATTCCGTAATTGGGCAACAGAGGAGGATTTTCAGTAATTGGGCAACAGAGAAGGATTTTCAGTCATTGGGCAACTGAGAAGGATATTCCGTAATTGGGCAACAGAGTAGGATTTTCAGTAATTGGGCCACAGAGAAGGATGTTCAGTAATTGGGCAACAGAGAAAGATTTTCAGTAATTGGGCAACAGAGAAGGATATTCAGTAATAGGGGAACAGAGAACGATATTCAGTAATTTGGGTAGAGAGAAAGATATTCCGTAATTGGGCAACAGAGAAGGATATTCAGTCATTGGGCAACAGAGAAGGATATTCAGTCATTGGGATACAGAGAAGTATTTTCAGAAATTGTGCAACAGGGAAGGATGTTCAGTAATTGGGCAACAAAGAAGGATATTCAGTAATTGGGGAACAGAGAAGGATATTCAGTAATTGGGGGACAGTGAAGGATATTCAGTAATTGGGGAACAGAGTAAGATATTGCGTAATTGGGCAACTGAGAAGGATATTCAGTAATTGGGGTACAGAGTAAGATTTTCAGTAATTGGGGTACAGAGAAAGATTTTCAGTAATTTGGCAACAGAGAAGGTTATTCAGTAATTGGGGAACAAAGAAGGATATTCAGTAATTGGGCAACTGAGAAGGATATTCAGTAATTGGGGTACAGAGAAAGATTTTCAGTAATTGGGGTACAGAGAAAGATATTCCGTAATTTGGCAACAGAGAAGGTTATTCAGTAATTGGGGAACAAAGAAGGATATTCAGTAATTGGGCAACTGAGAAGGATATTCAGTAATTGGGGTACAGAGAAAGATTTTCAGTAATTGGGGTACAGAGAAAGATATTCCGTAATTGGGCAACAAAGAAGGATATACAGTAATTGGGGAACAGAGAAGGATATTCCGTAATTGGGGTACAGAGAAGGATATTCAGTAATTGGGGTACAGAGTAAGATTTTCAGTAATTGGGGTACAGAGAAAGATTTTCAGTAATTTGGCAACAGAGAAGGTTATTCAGTAATTGGGGAACAAAGAAGGATATTCAGTAATTGGGCAACTGAGAAGGATATTCAGTAATTGGGGTACAGAGAAAGATTTTCAGTAATTGGGGTACAGAGAAAGATTTTCAGTAATTTGGCAACAGAGAAGGTTATTCAGTAATTGGGGAACAAAGAAGGATATTCAGTAATTGGGCAACTGAGAAGGATATTCAGTAATTGGGGTACAGAGAAAGATTTTCAGTAATTGGGGTACAGAGAAAGATATTCCGTAATTGGGCAACAAAGAAGGATATACAGTAATTGGGGAACAGAGAAGGATATTCCGTAATTGGGGTACAGAGAAGGATATTCAGTAATTTGGGTACAGAGAAAGATATTCAGTAATTGGGCAACTGAGAAGGATATTCAGTAATTGGGCAACTGAGAAGGATATTCCGTAATTGGGCAACAGAGTAGGATTTTCAGTAATTGGGCAACAGAGAAGGATTTTCAGTAATTGGGCAACTGAGAAGGATATTCCGTAATTGGGCAACAGAGTAGGATTTTCAGTAATTGGGCCACAGAGAAGGATGTTCAGTAATTGGGCAACAGAGAAAGATTTTCAGTAATTGGGATACGGAGAAGGATTTTCAGAAATTGTGCAACAGGGAAGGATGTTCAGTAATTGGGCAACAAAGAAGGATATTCAGTAATTGGGGAACAGAGAAGGATATTCAGTAATTGGGGGACAGTGAAGGATATTCAGTAATTGGGGAACAGAGTAAGATATTGCGTAATTGGGCAACAGTGAAGGATATTCAGTAATTGGGGAACAGAGAAGGATATTCAGTAATTGGGGAACAGAGTAAGATATTGCGTAATTGGGCAACAGAGAAGGATATTCAGTAATTGGGGAACAGAGAAGGATATTCAGTAATTGGGGTACAGTGAAGGATATTCTGTAATTGGGGTACAGTGAAGGATATTCAGTAATTGGGCAACAGAGAAGGATGTTCATTAATTGGGGAACAGAGTAAGATATTCCGTAATTGGGCAACAGAGAAGGATATTCAGTCATTGGGCAACAGAGAAGGATATTCAGTAATTGGGCAACAGAGAAGGATATTCAGTAAATTGGGTAACAGAGAAGGATGTTCAGTAATTGGGTAACAGAGAAGGATGTTCAGTAATTGGGTAACAGAGAAGGATATTCAGTAAATTGGGTAACAGAGAAGGATATTCATTAATTGGGTAACAGAGAAGGATGTTCAGTAATTGGGTAACAGAGAAGGATGTTCAGTAATTGGGTAACAGAGTAAGATATTGCGTAATTGGGCAACAGAGAAGGATATTCAGTAATTGGGGAACAGAGAAGGATATTCAGTAATTGGGGTACAGTGAAGGATATTCTGTAATTGGGGTACAGTGAAGGATATTCAGTAATTGGGCAACAGAGAAGGATGTTCATTAATTGGGGAACAGAGTAAGATATTCCGTAATTGGGCAACAGAGAAGGATATTCAGTCATTGGGCAACAGAGAAGGATATTCAGTAATTGGGCAACAGAGAAGGATATTCAGTAAATTGGGTAACAGAGAAGGATGTTCAGTAATTGGGTAACAGAGAAGGATGTTCAGTAATTGGGTAACAGAGAAGGATATTCAGTAAATTGGGTAACAGAGAAGGATGTTCAGTAATTGGGTAACAGAGAAGGATGTTCAGTAATTGGGTAACAGAGAAGGATGTTCAGTAATTGGGTAACAGAGAAGGATATTCAGTAATTGGGGTACAGAGAAGGATATTCAGTAATCGGGCAACATTGAAGGATATTCAGTAATCGGGCAACAGAGAAGGATATTCAGTAATTGGGCAACAGAGAAGGATATTCAGTAATTGGGGTACTGAGAAGGATATTCAGTAATTGGGGTCCAGATAAAGCGATTCTGTAATTGGGCAACAGAGAAGGATATTCAGTAATTGGGGTACAGAGAAAGATTTTCAGCGATTGGGGTACAGATAAGAATATACTGTAATTGGGGTACAGAGAAGCTTATTCAGTTATTGAGGTATAGAGATGGATTTTCAGTAAATGGGAAACAGAGAAGGATATTCAGCAATTGGGGAACAGAGTAAGATATTCCGCAATTGGGCAACAGAGAATATATTCAGTAATTGGGCATCAGAGAAGGATATTCAGTAATTTGGGAAGAGAGAAGGATTTTCAGTAATTGGCCAACAGAGAAGGATATTCAGTCATTGGGGAACAGAGAAGGATATTCAGTAATTGGGTAACAGAGAAGGATATTCAGTAATTGGGGTACAGAGAAGGACATTCAGTAATTGGGGTACAGAGAAGGACATTCAGTAATTGAGCAACAGAGAAGGACATTCAGTAATTGAGCAACAGAGAAGGACATTCAGTAATTGGGGTACAGAGAAGGACATTCAGTAATTGGGGTACAGAGAAGGATTTTCAGCAATTGGGCAACAGAGAAGGATGTTCAGTAATTGGGCGACACAGAAGGATATTCAGTAATTGGGTAAATGAGAAGAATATTCTGTAATTGGGTAAATGAGAAGAATATTCTGTAATTGGGGTACAGAGAAATATATTCAGTAATTGGGGTACAGAGAAAGATATTCAGTAATTGGGGTACTGAGAAGGATATTCAGTAATTGGGGTCCAGATAAAGCTATTCTGTAATTGGGCAACAGAGAAGTACATTCAGTAATTGAGCAACCGAGAAGGATATTCAGTAATCGGGTAACGTAGATGAATATTCTGTAATTGGGGTACAGAGAAGGATATTCTGTCATTGGGGTACAGAGAAAGATTTTCAGTGATTGGGGTACAGATAAGAATATACTGTAATTGGGGTACAGAGAGGGTTATTCAGTTATTGAGGTATCGAGATGGATTTTCAGTCAACGGGAAACAGAGAAGGATATTCAGTAATTGGGCATCAGAGAAGGATATTCAGTAATTTGGGTACAGAGAAAGATATTCCGTAATTGGGCAACAAAGAAGGATATACAGTAATTGGGGAACAGAGAAGGATATTCCGTAATTGGGGTACAGAGAAGGATATTCAGTAATTTGGGTACAGAGAAAGATATTCAGTAATTGGGCAACTGAGAAGGATATTCAGTCATTGGGATACAGAGAAGTATTTTCAGAAATTGTGCAACAGGGAAGGATGTTCAGTAATTGGGCAACAAAGAAGGATATTCAGTAATTGGGGAACAGAGAAGGATATTCAGTAATTGGGGGACAGTGAAGGATATTCAGTAATTGGGGAACAGAGTAAGATATTGCGTAATTGGGCAACTGAGAAGGATATTCAGTAATTGGGGTACAGAGTAAGATTTTCAGTAATTGGGGTACAGAGAAAGATTTTCAGTAATTTGGCAACAGAGAAGGTTATTCAGTAATTGGGGAACAAAGAAGGATATTCAGTAATTGGGCAACTGAGAAGGATATTCAGTAATTGGGGTACAGAGAAAGATTTTCAGTAATTGGGGTACAGAGAAAGATATTCCGTAATTGGGCAACAAAGAAGGATATACAGTAATTGGGGAACAGAGAAGGATATTCCGTAATTGGGGTACAGAGAAGGATATTCAGTAATTTGGGTACAGAGAAAGATATTCAGTAATTGGGCAACTGAGAAGGATATTCAGTAATTGGGCAACTGAGAAGGATATTCCGTAATTGGGCAACAGAGTAGGATTTTCAGTAATTGGGCAACAGAGAAGGATTTTCAGTAATTGGGCAACTGAGAAGGATATTCCGTAATTGGGCAACAGAGTAGGATTTTCAGTAATTGGGCCACAGAGAAGGATGTTCAGTAATTGGGCAACAGAGAAAGATTTTCAGTAATTGGGATACAGAGAAGGATTTTCAGAAATTGTGCAACAGGGAAGGATGTTCAGTAATTGGGCAACAAAGAAGGATATTCAGTAATTGGGGAACAGAGAAGGATATTCAGTAATTGGGGGACAGTGAAGGATATTCAGTAATTGGGGAACAGAGTAAGATATTGCGTAATTGGGCAACAGTGAAGGATATTCAGTAATTGGGGAACAGAGAAGGATATTCAGTAATTGGGGAACAGAGTAAGATATTGCGTAATTGGGCAACAGAGAAGGATATTCAGTAATTGGGGAACAGAGAAGGATATTCAGTAATTGGGGTACAGTGAAGGATATTCTGTAATTGGGGTACAGTGAAGGATATTCAGTAATTGGGCAACAGAGAAGGATGTTCATTAATTGGGGAACAGAGTAAGATATTCCGTAATTGGGCAACAGAGAAGGATATTCAGTCATTGGGCAACAGAGAAGGATATTCAGTAATTGGGCAACAGAGAAGGATATTCAGTAAATTGGGTAACAGAGAAGGATGTTCAGTAATTGGGTAACAGAGAAGGATGTTCAGTAATTGGGTAACAGAGAAGGATATTCAGTAAATTGGGTAACAGAGAAGGATATTCATTAATTGGGTAACAGAGAAGGATGTTCAGTAATTGGGTAACAGAGAAGGATGTTCAGTAATTGGGTAACAGAGAAGGATGTTCAGTAATTGGGTAACAGAGAAGGATATTCAGTAATTGGGGTACAGAGAAGGATATTCAGTAATCGGGCAACATTGAAGGATATTCAGTAATCGGGCAACAGAGAAGGATATTCAGTAATTGGGCAACAGAGAAGGATATTCAGTAATTGGGGTACTGAGAAGGATATTCAGTAATTGGGGTCCAGATAAAGCGATTCTGTAATTGGGCAACAGAGAAGGATATTCAGTAATTGGGGTACAGAGAAAGATTTTCAGCGATTGGGGTACAGATAAGAATATACTGTAATTGGGGTACAGAGAAGCTTATTCAGTTATTGAGGTATAGAGATGGATTTTCAGTAAATGGGAAACAGAGAAGGATATTCAGCAATTGGGGAACAGAGTAAGATATTCCGCAATTGGGCAACAGAGAATATATTCAGTAATTGGGCATCAGAGAAGGATATTCAGTAATTTGGGAAGAGAGAAGGATTTTCAGTAATTGGCCAACAGAGAAGGATATTCAGTCATTGGGGAACAGAGAAGGATGTTCAGTAATTGGGCAACAGAGTAAGATATTCAGTAATTGGGGTACAGTGAAAGATATTCAGTAATTGGGGAACAGAGAAGGATATTCAGTCAGAGGGGAACAGAGAAGGATATTCAGTGATTGGGACACAGAGAAGGATTTTCAGCAATTGGGCAAAAGAAAAGGATGTTCAGTAACTGGGCAACAAAGAAGGATATTCAGTAATTGGGGCACAGTGAAGGATATTCATTAATTGGGGCACAGTGAAGGATATTCAGTAATTGGGGTACAGTGAAGGATATTCAGTAATTGGGGTACAGGGAAGGACATTCAGTAATTGAGCAACAGAGAGCGATATTCAGTAATTGGGGTACAGAGAAAGATATTCTGTAATTGGGCAACAGAGAAGGTTATTCAGTAATTGAGAGACAGAGTAAGATATTCCGTAATTGGGCAACAGAGAAGGTTATTCATTAACTGGGGAACAGAGTAAAATATTCCGTAATTGGGCAACAGGGAAGGATGTTCAGTAACTGGGCAACAAAGAAGGATATTCAGTAATTGGGGAACAGAGAAAGATACTCAATAATTGGGCTACAGAGAAGGATATTCAGTAATTGGGGAACAGAGAAGGACATTCAGTAATTGGGGAACAGAGAAGGACATTTAGTAATTGGGGAACAGAGAAGGACATTCAGTAATTGGGGAACAGAGAAGGACATTCAGTAATTGAGCAACAGAGAAGGACATTCAGTAATTGGGCAACAGAAAAGGATTTTCAGTAATTGGGGTACAGAGAAGGTTGTTCAGTAATTGGGCAACAGAGTAAGATATTCCGTAATTGGGCAACAGAGAAGGATGTTCAGTAATTGGGTAACAGAGAAGGATATTCAGTAAATTGGGTAACAGAGAAGGATATTCAGTAATTGGGTAACAGAGAAGGATGTTCAGTAATTGGGTAACAGAGAAGGATATTCAGTAAATTGGGTAACAGAGAAGGATATTCAGTAAATTGGGTAACAGAGAAGGATATTCAGTAATTGGGTAACAGAGAAGGATATTCAGTAATTGGGTAACAGAGAAGGATATTCTGTAATTGGGCAACAGAGAAGGATGTGCAGTAATTGGGGTACAGAGAAAGATATTCAGGAATTGGGTAACAGAGAAGGATATTCTGTAATTGGGGTACAGAGAAGGATATTCAGTAATTGGGTAACAGAGAAGGATATTCTGTAATTGGGCAACAGAGAAGGATATTCTGTAATTGGGGTACAGAGAAGGATATTCAGTAATTGGGTAACAGAGAAGGATATTCTGTAATTGGGGTACAGAGAAGGATATTCAGTAATTGGGTAACAGAGAAGGATATTCAGTAATTGGGGTACAGAGAAGGATATTCAGTAATTGGGTAACAGAGAAGGATATTCATTAATTGGGTAACAGAGAAGGATGTTCAGTAATTGGGTAACAGAGAAGGATGTTCAGTAATTGGGTAACAGAGAAGGATATTCAGTAAATTGGGAAACAGAGAAGGATATTCATTAATTGGGTAACAGAGAAGGATGTTCAGTAATTGGGTAACAGAGAAGGATGTTCAGTAATTGGGTAACAGAGAAGGATATTCAGTAAATTGGGTAACAGAGAAGGATATTCAGTAAATTGGGTAACAGAGAAGGATATTCAGTAATTGGGTAACAGAGAAGGATATTCAGTAATTGGGTAACAGAGAAGGATTTTCTGTAATTGGGCAACAGAGAAGGATGTTCAGTAATTGGGGTACAGAGAAAGATATTCAGTAATTGGGTAACAGAGAAGGATATTCTGTAATTGGGGTACAGAGAAGGATATTCAGTAATTGGGTAACAGAGAAGGATATTCTGTAATTGGGCAACAGAGAAGGATATTCTGTAATTGGGGTACAGAGAAGGATATTCAGTAATTGGGTAACAGAGAAGGATATTCTGTAATTGGGGTACAGAGAAGGATATTCAGTAATTGGGTAACAGAGAAGGATATTCTGTAATTGGGGTACAGAGAAGGATATTCAGTAATTGGGTAACAGAGAAGGATATTCTGTAATTGGGGTACAGAGAAGGATATTCAGTAATTGGGTAACGGAGAAGGATATTCAGTAATTGGGTAACAGAGAAGGATATTCTGTAATTGGGGTACAGAGAAGGATATTCAGTAATTGGGTAACAGAGAAGGATATTCAGTAAATTGGGTAACAGAGAAGGATATTCAGTAATTGGGCAACAGAGAAGGATATTCAGTAATTGGGTAACAGAGAAGGATGTTCAGTAATTGGGTAACAGAGAAGGATGTTCAGTAATTGGGTAACAGAGAAGGATGTTCAGTAATTGGGTAACAGAGAAGGATATTCAGTAATTGGGCAACAGAGAAGGATATTCAGTAATTGGGTAACAGAGAAGGATATTCAGTAATTGGGTAACAGAGAAGGATATTCTGTAATTGGGCAACAGAGAAGGATGTTCAGTAATTGGGGTACAGAGAAAGATATTCAGTAATTGGGTAACAGAGAAGTATATTCTGTAATTGGGGTACAGAGAAGGATATTCAGTAATTGGGTAACAGAGAAGGATATTCTGTAATTGGGTAACAGAGAAGGATATTCAGTAATTGGGCAAAAGAGAAGGATATTCAGTAATTGGGCAACAGAGAAGGATATTCAGTAATTGGGCAACAGAGAAGGATATTCAGTAATTGGGCAACAGAGAAGGATATTCAGTAATTGGGCAACAGAGAAGGATATTCAGTAATTGGGCAACAGAGAAGGATATTCAGTAATTGGGCAACAGAGAAGGATATTCAGTAATTGGGGTACAGAGAAGGATTTTCAGTAATTGGGCAACAGAGAAGGATTTTCAGTAAATTGGGTAACAGAGAAGGATATTCAGTAATTGGGTAACAGAGAAGGATATTCAGTAATTGGGCAACAGAGAAGGATATTCAGTAATTGGGTAACAGAGAAGGATATTCAGTAATTGGGTAACAGAGAAGGATGTTCAGTAATTGGGGAACAGAGAAGGATATTCAGTAATTGGGGTACAGAGAAGGATTTTCAGTAAATTGGGTAACAGAGAAGGATATTCAGTCATGGGCAACAGAGAAGGATATTCAGTAATAGGGGAACAGAGAACGATATTCAGTAATTTGGGTAGAGAGAAAGATATTCCGTAACTGGGCAACAGAGAAGGATATTCAGTCATTGGGCAACAGAGAAGGATATTCAGTCATTGGGATACAGAGAAGTATTTTCAGAAATTGTGCAACAGGGAAGGATGTTCAGTAATTGGGCAACAAAGAAGGATATTCAGTAATTGGGGAACAGAGAAGGATATTCAGTAATTGGGGGACAGTGAAGGATATTCAGTAATTGGGGAACAGAGTAAGATATTGCGTAATTGGGCAACTGAGAAGGATATTCAGTAATTGGGGTACAGAGTAAGATTTTCAGTAATTGGGGTACAGAGAAAGATTTTCAGTAATTTGGCAACAGAGAAGGTTATTCAGTAATTGGGGAACAAAGAAGGATATTCAGTAATTGGGCAACTGAGAAGGATATTCAGTAATTGGGGTACAGAGAAAGATTTTCAGTAATTGGGGTACAGAGAAAGATATTCCGTAATTGGGCAACAAAGAAGGATATACAGTAATTGGGGAACAGAGAAGGATATTCCGTAATTGGGGTACAGAGAAGGATATTCAGTAATTTGGGTACAGAGAAAGATATTCAGTAATTGGGCAACTGAGAAGGATATTCAGTAATTGGGCAACTGAGAAGGATATTCCGTAATTGGGCAACAGAGTAGGATTTTCAGTAATTGGGCAACAGAGAAGGATTTTCAGTAATTGGGCAACTGAGAAGGATATTCCGTAATTGGGCAACAGAGTAGGATTTTCAGTAATTGGGCCACAGAGAAGGATGTTCAGTAATTGGGCAACAGAGAAAGATTTTCAGTAATTGGGATACAGAGAAGGATTTTCAGAAATTGTGCAACAGGGAAGGATGTTCAGTAATTGGGCAACAAAGAAGGATATTCAGTAATTGGGGAACAGAGAAGGATATTCAGTAATTGGGGGACAGTGAAGGATATTCAGTAATTGGGGAACAGAGTAAGATATTGCGTAATTGGGCAACAGTGAAGGATATTCAGTAATTGGGGAACAGAGAAGGATATTCAGTAATTGGGGAACAGAGTAAGATATTGCGTAATTGGGCAACAGAGAAGGATATTCAGTAATTGGGGAACAGAGAAGGATATTCAGTAATTGGGGTACAGTGAAGGATATTCTGTAATTGGGGTACAGTGAAGGATATTCAGTAATTGGGCAACAGAGAAGGATGTTCATTAATTGGGGAACAGAGTAAGATATTCCGTAATTGGGCAACAGAGAAGGATATTCAGTCATTGGGCAACAGAGAAGGATATTCAGTAATTGGGCAACAGAGAAGGATATTCAGTAAATTGGGTAACAGAGAAGGATGTTCAGTAATTGGGTAACAGAGAAGGATGTTCAGTAATTGGGTAACAGAGAAGGATATTCAGTAAATTGGGTAACAGAGAAGGATATTCATTAATTGGGTAACAGAGAAGGATGTTCAGTAATTGGGTAACAGAGAAGGATGTTCAGTAATTGGGTAACAGAGAAGGATGTTCAGTAATTGGGTAACAGAGAAGGATATTCAGTAATTGGGGTACAGAGAAGGATATTCAGTAATCGGGCAACATTGAAGGATATTCAGTAATCGGGCAACAGAGAAGGATATTCAGTAATTGGGCAACAGAGAAGGATATTCAGTAATTGGGGTACTGAGAAGGATATTCAGTAATTGGGGTCCAGATAAAGCGATTCTGTAATTGGGCAACAGAGAAGGATATTCAGTAATTGGGGTACAGAGAAAGATTTTCAGCGATTGGGGTACAGATAAGAATATACTGTAATTGGGGTACAGAGAAGCTTATTCAGTTATTGAGGTATAGAGATGGATTTTCAGTAAATGGGAAACAGAGAAGGATATTCAGCAATTGGGGAACAGAGTAAGATATTCCGCAATTGGGCAACAGAGAATATATTCAGTAATTGGGCATCAGAGAAGGATATTCAGTAATTTGGGAAGAGAGAAGGATTTTCAGTAATTGGCCAACAGAGAAGGATATTCAGTCATTGGGGAACAGAGAAGGATGTTCAGTAATTGGGCAACAGAGTAAGATATTCAGTAATTGGGGTACAGTGAAAGATATTCAGTAATTGGGGAACAGAGAAGGATATTCAGTCAGAGGGGAACAGAGAAGGATATTCAGTGATTGGGACACAGAGAAGGATTTTCAGCAATTGGGCAAAAGAAAAGGATGTTCAGTAACTGGGCAACAAAGAAGGATATTCAGTAATTGGGGCACAGTGAAGGATATTCATTAATTGGGGCACAGTGAAGGATATTCAGTAATTGGGGTACAGTGAAGGATATTCAGTAATTGGGGTACAGGGAAGGACATTCAGTAATTGAGCAACAGAGAGCGATATTCAGTAATTGGGGTACAGAGAAAGATATTCTGTAATTGGGCAACAGAGAAGGTTATTCAGTAATTGAGAGACAGAGTAAGATATTCCGTAATTGGGCAACAGAGAAGGTTATTCATTAACTGGGGAACAGAGTAAAATATTCCGTAATTGGGCAACAGGGAAGGATGTTCAGTAACTGGGCAACAAAGAAGGATATTCAGTAATTGGGGAACAGAGAAAGATACTCAATAATTGGGCTACAGAGAAGGATATTCAGTAATTGGGGAACAGAGAAGGACATTCAGTAATTGGGGAACAGAGAAGGACATTTAGTAATTGGGGAACAGAGAAGGACATTCAGTAATTGGGGAACAGAGAAGGACATTCAGTAATTGAGCAACAGAGAAGGACATTCAGTAATTGGGCAACAGAAAAGGATTTTCAGTAATTGGGGTACAGAGAAGGTTGTTCAGTAATTGGGCAACAGAGTAAGATATTCCGTAATTGGGCAACAGAGAAGGATGTTCAGTAATTGGGTAACAGAGAAGGATATTCAGTAAATTGGGTAACAGAGAAGGATATTCAGTAATTGGGTAACAGAGAAGGATGTTCAGTAATTGGGTAACAGAGAAGGATATTCAGTAAATTGGGTAACAGAGAAGGATATTCAGTAAATTGGGTAACAGAGAAGGATATTCAGTAATTGGGTAACAGAGAAGGATATTCAGTAATTGGGTAACAGAGAAGGATATTCTGTAATTGGGCAACAGAGAAGGATGTGCAGTAATTGGGGTACAGAGAAAGATATTCAGGAATTGGGTAACAGAGAAGGATATTCTGTAATTGGGGTACAGAGAAGGATATTCAGTAATTGGGTAACAGAGAAGGATATTCTGTAATTGGGCAACAGAGAAGGATATTCTGTAATTGGGGTACAGAGAAGGATATTCAGTAATTGGGTAACAGAGAAGGATATTCTGTAATTGGGGTACAGAGAAGGATATTCAGTAATTGGGTAACAGAGAAGGATATTCAGTAATTGGGGTACAGAGAAGGATATTCAGTAATTGGGTAACAGAGAAGGATATTCATTAATTGGGTAACAGAGAAGGATGTTCAGTAATTGGGTAACAGAGAAGGATGTTCAGTAATTGGGTAACAGAGAAGGATGTTCAGTAATTGGGTAACAGAGAAGGATATTCAGTAAATTGGGAAACAGAGAAGGATATTCATTAATTGGGTAACAGAGAAGGATGTTCAGTAATTGGGTAACAGAGAAGGATGTTCAGTAATTGGGTAACAGAGAAGGATATTCAGTAAATTGGGTAACAGAGAAGGATATTCAGTAAATTGGGTAACAGAGAAGGATATTCAGTAATTGGGTAACAGAGAAGGATATTCAGTAATTGGGTAACAGAGAAGGATTTTCTGTAATTGGGCAACAGAGAAGGATGTTCAGTAATTGGGGTACAGAGAAAGATATTCAGTAATTGGGTAACAGAGAAGGATATTCTGTAATTGGGGTACAGAGAAGGATATTCAGTAATTGGGTAACAGAGAAGGATATTCTGTAATTGGGCAACAGAGAAGGATATTCTGTAATTGGGGTACAGAGAAGGATATTCAGTAATTGGGTAACAGAGAAGGATATTCTGTAATTGGGGTACAGAGAAGGATATTCAGTAATTGGGTAACAGAGAAGGATATTCTGTAATTGGGGTACAGAGAAGGATATTCAGTAATTGGGTAACAGAGAAGGATATTCTGTAATTGGGGTACAGAGAAGGATATTCAGTAATTGGGTAACGGAGAAGGATATTCAGTAATTGGGTAACAGAGAAGGATATTCTGTAATTGGGGTACAGAGAAGGATATTCAGTAATTGGGTAACAGAGAAGGATATTCAGTAAATTGGGTAACAGAGAAGGATATTCAGTAATTGGGCAACAGAGAAGGATATTCAGTAATTGGGTAACAGAGAAGGATGTTCAGTAATTGGGTAACAGAGAAGGATGTTCAGTAATTGGGTAACAGAGAAGGATGTTCAGTAATTGGGTAACAGAGAAGGATATTCAGTAATTGGGCAACAGAGAAGGATATTCAGTAATTGGGTAACAGAGAAGGATATTCAGTAATTGGGTAACAGAGAAGGATATTCTGTAATTGGGCAACAGAGAAGGATGTTCAGTAATTGGGGTACAGAGAAAGATATTCAGTAATTGGGTAACAGAGAAGTATATTCTGTAATTGGGGTACAGAGAAGGATATTCAGTAATTGGGTAACAGAGAAGGATATTCTGTAATTGGGTAACAGAGAAGGATATTCAGTAATTGGGCAAAAGAGAAGGATATTCAGTAATTGGGCAACAGAGAAGGATATTCAGTAATTGGGCAACAGAGAAGGATATTCAGTAATTGGGCAACAGAGAAGGATATTCAGTAATTGGGCAACAGAGAAGGATATTCAGTAATTGGGCAACAGAGAAGGATATTCAGTAATTGGGGTACAGAGAAGGATTTTCAGTAATTGGGCAACAGAGAAGGATTTTCAGTAAATTGGGTAACAGAGAAGGATATTCAGTAATTGGGTAACAGAGAAGGATATTCAGTAATTGGGCAACAGAGAAGGATATTCAGTAATTGGGTAACAGAGAAGGATATTCAGTAATTGGGTAACAGAGAAGGATGTTCAGTAATTGGGGAACAGAGAAGGATATTCAGTAATTGGGGTACAGAGAAGGATTTTCAGTAAATTGGGTAACAGAGAAGGATATTCAGTCATGGGCAACAGAGAAGGATATTCATTAATTGGGTAACAGAGAAGGATGTTCAGTAATTGGGTAACAGAGAAGGATGTTCAGTAAGTGGGTAACAGAGAAGGATATTCTGTAATTGGGTAACAGAG
The DNA here is from genome assembly GCF_036365525.1 of Heterodontus francisci. NCBI lineage: Eukaryota > Metazoa > Chordata > Chondrichthyes > Heterodontiformes > Heterodontidae > Heterodontus > Heterodontus francisci. The sequence goes on along the minus strand of NC_090375.1, from coordinate 1,573,621 downwards.
AAGGATATTCAGTAATTGGGCAAAAGAGAAGGATATTCAGTAATTGGGCAACAGAGAAGGATATTCAGTAATTGGGCAACAGAGAAGGATATTCAGTAATTGGGGTACAGAGAAGGATTTTCAGTAATTGGGCAACAGAGAAGGATATTCAGTAATTGGGCAACAGAGAAGGATATTCAGTAATTGGGGTACAGAGAAGGATTTTCAGTAATTGGGCAACAGAGAAGGATTTTCAGTAAATTGGGTAACAGAGAAGGATATTCAGTAATTGGGTAACAGAGAAGGATATTCAGTAATTGGGCAACAGAGAAGGATATTCAGTAATTGGGGTACAGAGAAGGATATTCAGTAATTGGGTAACAGAGAAGGATGTTCAGTAATTGGGGAACAGAGAAGGATATTCAGTAATTGGGGTACAGAGAAGGATTTTCAGTAAATTGGGTAACAGAGAAGGATATTCAGTAATTGGGCAACAGAGAAGGATATTCAGTAATTGGGGTACAGAGAAGGATTTTCAGTAAATTGGGTAACAGAGAAGGATATTCAGTAAATTGGGTAACAGAGAAGGATGTTCAGTAATTGGGTAACAGAGAAGGATGTTCAGTAATTGGGTAACAGAGAAGGATGTTCAGTAATTGGGTAACAGAGAAGGATATTCAGTAATTGGGTAACAGAGAAGGATATTCAGTAATTGGGTAACAGAGAAGGATATTCAGTAATTGGCTAACAGAGAAGGATATTCAGTAATCGGGGTACAGAGAAGGATATTCCGTAATCGGGCAACAGAGAAGGATATTCCGTAATCGGGCAACAGAGAAGGATATTCCGTAATCGGGCAACAGAGAAGGATATTCAGTAATCGGGCAACAGAGAAGGATATTCAGTAATTGGGGTACAGAGAAGGATATTCAGTAATTGGGGTACAGAGAAGGATATTCAGTAATCGGGCAACAGAGAAGGATATTCAGTAATCGGGCAACAGAGAAGGATATTCAGTAATCGGGCAACATTGAAGGATATTCTGTAATTGGGGAACGGAGAAGGATATTCTGTAATCGGGCAACAGAGAAGGATATTCAGTAATTGGGCAACAGAGAAGGATATTCAGTAATTGGGCAACAGAGAAGGATATTCAGTAATTGGGGTACAGAGAAAGATTTTCAGTAATTGGGGTACAGAGAAAGATATTCCGTAATTGGGCAACAAAGAAGGATATACAGTAATTGGGGAACAGAGAAGGATATTCCGTAATTGGGGTACAGAGAAGGATATTCAGTAATTTGGGTACAGAGAAAGATATTCAGTAATTGGGCAACTGAGAAGGATATTCAGTAATTGGGCAACTGAGAAGGATATTCCGTAATTGGGCAACAGAGTAGGATTTTCAGTAATTGGGCAACAGAGAAGGATTTTCAGTAATTGGGCAACTGAGAAGGATATTCCGTAATTGGGCAACAGAGTAGGATTTTCAGTAATTGGGCCACAGAGAAGGATGTTCAGTAATTGGGCAACAGAGAAAGATTTTCAGTAATTGGGATACAGAGAAGGATTTTCAGAAATTGTGCAACAGGGAAGGATGTTCAGTAATTGGGCAACAAAGAAGGATATTCAGTAATTGGGCAACAGAGAAGGATATTCAGTAATTGGGGGACAGTGAAGGATATTCAGTAATTGGGGAACAGAGAAGGACATTCAGTAATTGGGGAACAGAGAAGGACATTTAGTAATTGGGGAACAGAGAAGGACATTCAGTAATTGGGGAACAGAGAAGGACATTCAGTAATTGAGCAACAGAGAAGGACATTCAGTAATTGGGCAACAGAAAAGGATTTTCAGTAATTGGGGTACAGAGAAGGTTGTTCAGTAATTGGGCAACAGAGTAAGATATTCCGTAATTGGGCAACAGAGAAGGATGTTCAGTAATTGGGTAACAGAGAAGGATATTCAGTAAATTGGGTAACAGAGAAGGATATTCAGTAATTGGGTAACAGAGAAGGATGTTCAGTAATTGGGTAACAGAGAAGGATATTCAGTAAATTGGGTAACAGAGAAGGATATTCAGTAAATTGGGTAACAGAGAAGGATATTCAGTAATTGGGTAACAGAGAAGGATATTCTGTAATTGGGCAACAGAGAAGGATGTGCAGTAATTGGGGTACAGAGAAAGATATTCAGGAATTGGGTAACAGAGAAGGATATTCTGTAATTGGGGTACAGAGAAGGATATTCAGTAATTGGGTAACAGAGAAGGATATTCTGTAATTGGGCAACAGAGAAGGATATTCTGTAATTGGGCAACAGAGAAGGATATTCTGTAATTGGGGTACAGAGAAGGATATTCAGTAATTGGGTAACAGAGAAGGATATTCTGTAATTGGGGTACAGAGAAGGATATTCAGTAATTGGGTAACAGAGAAGGATATTCAGTAATTGGGGTACAGAGAAGGATATTCAGTAATTGGGTAACAGAGAAGGATATTCATTAATTGGGTAACAGAGAAGGATGTTCAGTAATTGGGTAACAGAGAAGGATGTTCAGTAATTGGGTAACAGAGAAGGATATTCAGTAAATTGGGTAACAGAGAAGGATATTCATTAATTGGGTAACAGAGAAGGATGTTCAGTAATTGGGTAACAGAGAAGGATGTTCAGTAATTGGGTAACAGAGAAGGATATTCAGTAAATTGGGTAACAGAGAAGGATATTCAGTAAATTGGGTAACAGAGAAGGATATTCAGTAAATTGGGTAACAGAGAAGGATATTCAGTAATTGGGTAACAGAGAAGGATATTCAGTAATTGGGTAACAGAGAAGGATTTTCTGTAATTGGGCAACAGAGAAGGATGTTCAGTAATTGGGGTACAGAGAAGGATATTCAGCAATTGGGGTACAGAGAAAGATATTCAGTAATTGGGGTACAGAGAAAGATATTCAGTAATTGGGTAACAGAGAAGGATATTCAGTAATTGGGCTACAGAGAAAGATATTCAGTAATTGGGGTACAGAGAAGTATATTCAGTAATTGGGTAACAGAGAAGGATATTCAGTAAATTGGGTAACAGAGAAGGATATTCAGTAAATTGGGTAACAGAGAAGGATATTCACTAATTGGGGTACAGAGAAGGATATTCAGTAATTGGGGTACAGAGAAGGATTTTCAGTAAATTGGGTAACAGAGAAAGATATTCAGTAATTGGGGTACAGAGAAAGATATTCAGTAATTGGGGTACAGAGAAAGATATTCAGTAATTGGGGTACAGAGAAAGATATTCAGTAATTGGGTAACAGAGAAAGATATTCAGTAATTGGGTAACAGAGAAGGATATTCAGTAATTGGGTAACAGAGAAGGATATTCAGTAATTGGGCTACAGGGAAAGATATTCAGAATTTGGGGTACAGAGAAGGATATTGAGTAATTGGGTAACAGAGAAGGATATTCAGTAATTGGGTAACAGAGAAGGATATTCTGTAATTGGGTAACAGGGAAGGATATTCAGTAATTGGGTAACAGAGATGGATATTAAGTAATTGGGCAACAGAGAAAGATATTCATTAATTGGGGTGTAGAGAAAGATATTCAGTAATTGGGCAACAGAGAAACATATTCAGTAATTGGGCAACAGAGAAACATATTCTGTAATTGGGTAACAGAGAAGGATATTCAGTAAATTGGGTAACAGAGAAGGATATTCAGTAATGGGGGTACAGAGAAGGATGTTCAGTAATGGGGGTACAGAGAAGGATATTCAGTGATTGGGGGACAGAGAAGGATATTCAGTGATTGGGGGACAGAGAAGGATGTTCAGTGATTGGGGGACAGAGAAGGATGTTCAGTCATAAAAAGAAGAAATATTGGAATCACTCAGCAGGTCTGGCAGCATCTGTGGAAAGAGAAGCAGAGTTAACGTTTCGGGTCAGTGACCCTTCTTCGGAACTGACAAATATTAGAAAAGTCACAGGTTATAAGCAAGTGAGGTGGGGTTGGGGCAAGAGATAACAAAGGAGAAGGTGTAGATTGCACCAGGCCACATAGCTGACCAAAACCTCACGGAGCAAAGGCAAACAATATGTTAATGGTGTGTTGAAAGACAAAGCATTAGTACAGATTAGGTGTTAATACACTGAATATTGAACAACAGCAAGTGCAAACCTGAAAAAAAACAGTGGGTAAGCAAACTGAACAAACTAAGATGAAATGAACTAAATGCAAAAATAAAGATTGTAAAAAATGTGAAAAAGAGTGTAAAAAAAGAAGGAAGAAAAAAAAAAACTAAAAATGAAAGTAAAATGGGGGGCTGTCATGTTCTGAAATTATTGACCTCAATACCTGACAGAGGACACGAGAAGTCATTGGCGGATAGGATCAGGGAAAACCCTAAGGCTTTCTATAGGTATATCAGGAATAAAAGAATGACTCGAGTTAGATTAGGGCCAATCAAGGATAGTAGTGGGAAGTTGTGTGTGGAATCAGAGGAGGTAGAGGAAGTGGGAGGTAGGGGAAGTGTTAAATGAATATTTTGCGTCAGTATTTACAGTAGAGAAAGAAAATGTTGTCGAGGAGAATACTGAGATTCAGGCTACTAGGCTAGATGGGATTGAGGTTCACAAGGAGGAGGTGTTAGCAATTTTGGAAAGTGTGAAAATAGATAAGTCCCCTGGGCCAGATGGGATTTATCCTAGGATTCTCTGGGAAGCTAGGGAGGAGATTGCAGAGCCTTTGTCCTTGATCTTTATGTCGTCATTGTCGACAGGAATAGTGCCGGAAGACTGGAGGATAGCAAATGTTGTCCCCTTGTTCAAGAAGGGGAGTAGAGACAGCCCTGGTAATTATAGACCTGTGAGCCTTACTTCGGTTGTGGGTAAAATGTTGGAAAAGGTTATAAGAGACAGGATTTATAATCATCTTGAAAAGAATAAGTTCATTATCGATAGTCAGCACGGTTTTGTGAAGGGTAGGTCGTGCCTCACAAACCTTATTGAGTTTTTCGAGAAGGTGACCAAACAGGTGGATGAGGGTAAAGCAGTGGATGTGGTGTATATGGATTTCAGTAAGGCGTTTGATAAGGTTCCCCATGGTAGGCTATTGCAGACAATACGGAAGTATGGGATTGAAGGTGATTTAGAGCTTTGGATCAGAAATTGGCTAGCTGAAAGAAGGCAGAGGGTGGTGGTTGATGGCAAATGTTCATCCTGGAGTTTAGTTACTAGTGGTGTACCGCAAGGATCTGTTTTGGGGCCACTGCTGTTTGTCATTTTTATAAATGACCTGGAAGAGGGTGTAGAAGGGTGGGTTAGTAAATGTGCGGATGACACTAAGGTCGGTGGAGTTGTGGATAGTGCCGAAGGATGTTGCAGGGTACAGAGGGACATAGATAGGCTGCAGAGCTGGGCAGAGAGATGGCAAATGGAGTTTAATGCGGAAAAGTGTGAGGTGATTCACTTTGGAAGGAGTTTCAGGAATGCAGAGTACTGGGCTAATGGGAAGATTCTTGGTAGTGTCGATGAACAGAGAGATCTTGGTGTCCAGGTGCATAAATCCCTGAAGGTTGCTACCCAGGTTAATAGGGCTGTTAAGAAGGCATATGGTGTGTTAGCTTTTATTAGTAGGGGGATCGAGTTTCGGAGCCACGAGGTCATGCTGCAGCTGTACAAAACTCTGGTGAGACAGCACCTGGAGTATTGCGTGCAGTTCTGGTCACCGCATTATAGGAAGGATGTGGAAGCTATGGAAAGGGTGCAGAGGAGATTTACTAGGATGTTGCCTGGTATGGAGGGAAGGTCTTATGAGGAAAGGCTGAGGGACTTGAGGTTGTTTTCGTTGGAGAGAAGGAGGAGGAGAGGTGACTTAATAGAGACATAAAAGATAATCAGAGGGTTAGATAGGGTGGATAGTGAGAGTCTTTTTCCTCGGATGGTGATGGCAAACACGAGGGGACATAGCTTCAAGTTGAGGGGTGATAGATATCGGACAGATGTGAGAGGTAGTTTCTTTACTCAGAGAGTAGTAAGGGCGTGGAACGCCCTGCCTGCAACAGTAGTAGACTCGCCAACTTTAAGGGCATTTAAGTGGTCATTGGATAGACATATGGACGAAAATGGAATAGTGTAGGTCAGATGGTTTCACAGGTCGGCGCAACATCGAGGGCCGAAGGGCCTGTACTGCGCTGTAATGTTCTAATTCTAATTCTTTGTCCTGACCAGACCCTCAATATCCCTCGTTAACCAAGCTTCCCTAAATTTGCCAGCCTTGTTCTTCCATCTAACAGGAACATGACGGCCCTGAACTCTTCCTATCTCACTTTTAAAAGCCTCCCACTTGCCAGACATCCCTTAACCTGTAAACAGCCTCTCCCACTCAACTTTTGAGAGTTCCTGTCTGATGCCATCGAAATTAGGCTTCCGCCAATTTAGGACTTCAACAATATCTTTATCTGTTCCCCAATAACTGAATATTGTTCTCCGTACCAAAATAACTGAATAACGTTCAGTATTTGGGGTACAGAGCAGGATATTCAGTAATTGGGGTACAGAGAAGGATATTCAGTAATTGGGGTACAGAGAAGGATATTCAGTCATTGGGTAACAGAGAAGGATATTCAGTCATTGGGGTGCAGAGAGGGATATACAGTAATTGGGGTACAGAGCAGGATATTCAGTAATTGGGGTACAGAGAAGGATATTCAGTAATTGGGGTACAGAGAAGGATATTCAGTAATTGGGTAACAGAGAAGGATATTCAGTAATTTTTTTTCATTCAATCATGGGATGTGGGCATCGCTGGCTAGGCCAGCATTTATTACCCATCCCTAATTGCCCTTGAAAAGGTGGTGGTGAGTTGCCTTCTTGAACCGCTGCAGTCCATGTGGGGTAGGTACACCCGCAGTGCTGTTTGGAAGGAGTTCCTAGATTTTGACCCAGCAACAGTGAAGGAACGGCGATATAGTTCCAAGTCAGAATGGTGTGTGACTTGGAGGGGATCTTGCAGGTGGTGGTGTTCCCATGTATTTTCTGCCCTTGTCCTTCTAGTTGGTAGAGGTCGCGGGTTTGGAAGGTGCTGTCGAAGGAGCCTTGGTGCGTTGCTGCAGTGCATCTTGTAGATGGTACACTCTGCTGCCACTGTGCGTCGGTGGTGGAGGGAGTGAATGTTTGTAGATGGGGTGCCAATCAAGCGGGCTGCTTTTTACTGGATGGTGTCGAGCTTCTTGAGTGTTGTTGGAGCTGCACCCATCCAGGCAAGTGGAGAGTATTCCATCACACGCCTGACTTGTGTCTTGTAGATGGTGGACAGGCTTTGGGGAGTCAGGAGGTGAGTTACTCGCCACAGGATTCCTAGCCTCTGACCTGCTCTTGTAGCCACGGTATTTATATGGCTACTCCAGTTCAGTTTCTGGTCAATGGTAGCCCCTCGGATGTTGATAGTGGGGGATTCAGCGATGGTAATGCCATTTAATGTCAAGGGGAGATGATTAGATTCTTTGTTGGAGATGGTCATTGCCTGGCACTTGTGTGGCACGAATGTTACTTGCCTTTTTTTTTTCAGTGCAGCAGCTTTTACGGGAACAGCGCGTGAGCGAGTGAGCAGCTGGGAAGGTCAGTTTGAAAGTAAATTTAATTTCCTTGTGTTTTTCGGCGGAGGCCAGGGGGCTGCTGGGTAAGTAAAACACTATATATTTGGGCGGTTTAAAATAACTTTCCTTTCAGTGCAGCAGCTTTTTCGGGAACAGCGCGTGAGCGAGTGAGCAGCTGGGAAAGTCAGTTTGAAAGTAAATTTAATTTCCTTGTGTTTTTCGGCGGAGGCCAGGGGGCTGCTGGGTAAGTAAAACACTATATATTTGGGCGGTTTCTGAACCCGAGACACCACACTTGTAGTGTCTCCCACCCGCCCTCCTCCTCTAACCAAAAAAAAAGGACTCGGTGGGGTGTTTATAAGGTAAGGCTTTTTCGATTTCTCTGGTTTTATTGTGATTGGTAAAAACTTTTCGTTCCTTTTTCATTTAGCTAAGTTTAAACTTAAGATTAAAAATGGCAGGAGATCTCAGACCCGTATCATGCTCCTCTTGCTCAATGTGGGAGCTCAGGGACATGGCTGATGACCCTGACTCCTTCACGTGCAGGAAGTGTGTCCAGCTGCAGCTCTTGTTAGACCGCATGACGGCTCTCGAGCTGCGGATGGACTCACTTTGGAGCATGCGCGATGCTGAGAAGGTCGTGGATAGCACGTTTAGTGAATTGGTCACACCGCAGATTAGGATTGCTGAGGGAGAAAGGGAATGGGTGACCAAAAGGCAGAGAAAGAGCAGGAAGGCAGCGCAGGAGTCCCCTGCGGTCATCTCCCTCCAAAACAAGTATACCGTTTTGGATACTGTTGAGGGAGATGGCTCACCAGGGGAAGGCAGCAGTAGCCAGGTCCATGGCACCGTGGCTGGCTCTGCTGCTCAGAAGGGCGGGAAAAAGAGTGGAAGGGCTATAGTCGTAGGGGATTCGATTGTAAGGGGAGTAGATAGGCGGTTCTGTGGTCGAAAACGAGGCTCCCGAATGGTATGTTGCCTCCCAGGTGCACGGGTCAGGGATGTCTCAGATCGGCTGCAGAACATTCTAAAGGGGGAGGGTGAACAGCCAGTTGTCATTGTGCACATAGGCACTAATGATATAGGTAAAAAACGGGATGAGGTCCTACAAGCAGAGTTTAGGGAGTTAGGAGCCAAGTTAAAAAGTAGGACCTCAGAGGTAGTAATCTCAGGATTACTACCAGTGCCACGTGATAGTCAGAGTAAAAATGAAAGAATAGTCAGGATGAATGCGTGGCTTGAGAGATGGTGCAGGAAGGAGGGGTTCAGATTTTTGGGACATTGGGACCGGTTCTGGGGGAGGTGGGACTATTACAAATTGGATGGTCTACACCTGGGCCGGACTGGAACCAATGTCCTTGGAGGTGCTTTTGCTAACGCTGTTGGGGAGGGTTTAAACTAATGTGGCAGGGGGATGGGAACCAATTGAGGTCAGTTGACAGTAAGGAGGTAGTAACTAAAGCCTGTAAGGAACTAGATAATGAAGTCAGCGTGACTAAGGGGAAGAGCAGGCAGGGAGCAGATGATGAATATAAAGGGACTGGTGGTCTGAGGTGCATTTGTTTTAATGCAAGAAGTGTAGTTGGTAAGGCAGATGAACTTAGGGCTTGGATTAGTACCTGGGAGTATGATGTTATTGCTATTACTGAGACCTGGTTGAGGGAAGGGCATGCTTGGCAACTAAATATCCCAGGATATCGATTCTTCAGGCGGGATAGAGAGGGAGGTAAAAGGGGTGGAGGAGTTGCATTACTGGTCAAAGAGGATATCACAGCTGTGCTGAAGGAGGGCACTATGGAGGACTCGAGCAGTGAGGCAATATGGACAGAACTCAGAAATAGGAAGGGTGCGGTAACAATGTTGGGGCTGTACTACAGGCCTCCCAACAGCGAGCGTGAGATAGAGGTACAAATATGTAAACAGATTATGGAAAGATGTAGGAGCAACAGGGTGGTGGTGATAGGAGATTTTAATTTTCCCAACATTGACTGGGATTCGCTTAGTGTTAGAGGTCCAGATGGAGCAGAATTTGTAAGGAGCATCCAGGAAGGTTTTCTAGAGCAGTATGTAAATAGTCCAACTCGGGAAGGGGCCATACTGGACCTGGTGTTGGGGAATGAGCCCGGCCAGGTTGTTGAAGTTTCAGTAGGGGACTACTTTGGGAATAGTGATCACAATTCCGTAAGCTTTAAAATACTCATGGACAAAGACGAGAGTGGTCCAAAAGGAAGAGTGCTAAATTGGGGGAAGGCCAACTATACCAAAATTCGGCAGGAGCTGGGAAATGTAGATTGGGAGCAGCTGTTTGAAGGTAAATCCACATGTGATATGTGGGAGGCTTTTAAAGAGAGGTTGATTAGCGTGCAGGAGAGACATGTTCCTGTGAAAATGAGGGATAGAAATGGCAAATTAGGGAACCATGGATGACAGGTGAAATTGTGAGACTAGCTAAGAGGAAAAAGGAAGCATACATAAGGTCTAGGCGGCTGATGAAAGACGAAGCTTTGAAAGAATATCGGGAATGTAGGACCAATCTGAAACGAGGAATTAAGAGGGCTAAAAGGGGTCATGAAATATCTTTAGCAAACAGGGTTAAGGAAAATCCCAAAGCCTTTTATTCATATATAAGGAGAAAGAGGGTAACTAGAGAAAGGATTGGCCCACTAAAGGACAAAGGAGGAATGTTATGCTTGGACTCAGAGAAAATGGGTGAGATTCTAAACGAGTACTTTGCATCGGTATTCACCGAGGAGAGGGACATGACGGATGTTGAGGTTAGGAACAGATGTTTGATTACTCTCGGTCAAGTCGGCATAAGGAGGGAGGAAGTGTTGGGTATTCTAAAGGGCATTAAGGTGGACAAGTCCCCAGGTCCGGATGGGATCTATCCCAGGTTACTGAGGGAAGCGAGAGAGGAAATAGCTGGGGCCTTAACAGATATCTTTGCAGCATCCTTAAACACGGGTGAGGTCCCGGAGGACTGGAGAATTGCTAATGTTGTCCCCTTGTTTAAGAAGGGTAGCAGGGATAATCCAGGTAATTATAGACCGGTGAGCCTGACGTCAGTGGTAGGGAAGCTGCTGGAGAAGATACTGAGGGATAGGATCTATTCCCATTTAGAAGAAAATGGGCTCATCAGTGAAAGGCAACATGGTTTTGTGCAGGGAAGGTCATGTCTTACCAACTTAATAGAATTCTTTGAGGAAGTGACAAAGTTGATTGATGACGGAAGGGCTGTCGATGTCATATACATGGACTTCATGTATAAGGCGTTTGATAACGTTCCCCATGGCAGGCTGATGGAGAAAGTGAAGGCGCTTGGGGTCCAAGGTGTACTAGCTAGATGGATAAAGAACTGGCTGGGCAACAGGAGACAGAGAGTAGCAGTAGAAGGGAGTTTCTCAAAATGGAGACGTGTGACCAGTGGTGTTCCACAGGGATCCATGCTGGGACCACTGTTGTTTGTGATATACATTAATGATTTGGAGGAAAGTATAGGTGGACTGATTAGCAAATTTGCAGACGACACTAAGATTGGTGGAGTAGCAGATAGTGAAGGGGACTGTCAGAGAATACAGCAGAATATAGATAGATTGGAGAGTTGGGCAGAGAAATGGCAGATGGAGTTCAATCAGGGCAAATGCGAGGTGATGCATTTTGGAAGATCCAATTCAAGAGTGAACTATACAGTAAATGGAAAAGTCCTGGGGAAAATTGATGTCCAGAGAGATTTGGGTGTTCAGGTCCACTGTTCCCTGAAGGTGGCAACGCAGGTAAATAGAGTGGTCAAGAAGGCATACGGCATGCTTTCCTTCATCGGACGGGGTATTGAGTACAAGAGTTGGCAGGTCATGTTACAGTTGTATAGGACTTTGGTTCGGCCACATTTGGAATACTGCGTACAGTTCTGGTCGCCACATTATCAAAAGGATGTGGATGCTTTGGAGAGGGTGCAGAGGAGGTTCACCAGGATGTTGCCTGGTATGGAGGGCATTAGCTATGAAGAGAGGTTGAGTAGATTAGGATTATTTTCATTAGAAAGACGGAGGTTGAGGGGGGACCTGATTGAGGTGTACAAAATCATGAGAGGTATAGACAGGGTGGATAGCAAGAGGCTTTTTCCCAGAGTGGGGGTTTCAATTACTAGAGGACACGAGTTCAAAGTGAAAGGGGAAAAGTTTAGGGGGGATATGCGTGGAAAGTTCTTTACGCAGAGGGTGGTGGGCACCTGGAACGCATTGCCAGCGGAGGTGGTAGATGCGGGCACGATGGAGTCTTTTAAGATGTATCTGGACAGATACATGAATGGGCAGGAAGAAAAGAGATACAGAAGCTTAGAAAATAGGCGACATGTTTAGAGAGAGGATCTGGATCGGCGCAGGCTTGGAGGGCCGAAGGGCCTGTTCCTGTGCTGTAATTATCTTTGTTCTTTGTTCTCTTCTCAGCCCAAGCCTGGATATTGTCCAGGTCTTGCTGCATTTCTACACGGACTGCTTCAGTATCTGAAGAGTCGCGAATGGTGCTGAACATTGTATAATCATCAGTGAACATCCCCACTTCTGACCTTATGATTGAAGGAAGGTCATTGATGAAGCAGCTGAAGATGATTGGGCCAAGGACACTGCCCTGAGGAACTTCTGCAGTGATGTCCTGGAGCTCAGATAATTGATCCCCAACAACCACAACCATCTTCCTTTGCGCTAGGTATGACTCCAACCAGCGGAGGGTTTTCCCCGATTCCCATTGTGAATAGATTGTAAAGCACAAAGCATTCCAAGCACAAAAATAAAAAAACACATTAAAAAAACCACAACAGTGGGTAAGTATCGTGGAAACAAACTAGACAAACTGAATAAACTAAAATAAAATAACCAAATAAAAAAGGAAGAAAAAAAGAAAAAGAGAAGAATTTTCAGTTATTTTGGTTCAGAGAATGATATTCAGTAATTGGGGCACAGGGAACGATATTTAGCAATCGGGATACAGGGAAGAATATTCAGTTATTGGCGTACAAAGAACAAAGAACAGTGCAGCACAGGAATAGGCCATTTGGCCCTCCAAGCCTGCACCGATCTTGATGCCTGCCTAAACTAAAACCTTCTGCACTTCCGGGGACCGTATCCCTCTATTCCCATCCTATTCATGTATTTGTCAAGATGCCTCTTAAACGTCTCTATGGTACCTGCTTCCACCACCTCCCCCGGTAACAAGTTCCAGGCACTCACCACCCTCTGTGTAAAGAACCTGCCTCGCACATCCCCTCTAAACTTTGCCCCTCGCACCTTAAACCTATGTCCCCTAGTAACTGACTCTTCCACCCTGGGAAAAAGCTTCTGACTATCCACTCTGTCCATGCCGCTCATAACTTTGTAAACCTCTATCATATCGCCCCTCCACCTCCGTCGTTCCAGTGAAAACAATCCGAGTTTATCCAACCTCTCCTCATAGCTAATGCCCTCCAGACCAGGCAACATCCTGGAAAATCTCCTCTGTACCCTCTCCAAAGCCTCCACGTCCTTCTGGTAATGTGGCGACCAGAATTGCACGCAATATTCTAAGTGTGGCCTAACTAAAGTTCTGTACAGCTGCAGCATGACTTGCCAATTTTTATACTCTATGCCCTGACCGATGAAGGCAAGCATGCTGTATGCCTTCTTAACTACCTTATCCAACTGCGTGGCCACTTTCAGTGACCTGTGGACCTGTACGCCCAGATCTCTCTGCCTGTCAATACTCCTAAGGGTTCTGCCATTTACTGTATACTTCCCACCTGCATTAGACCTTCCAAAAGCATGACCTAGAAGGATATTCAGTAATTGGGGTACAGAGAATGAAATTTAGTAATTGGGGTGCAGAGAAGTATATTCAGTTATTGGGGTACCTAGAAGGATATTCAGTAATTGGGGTACAGGGAACGATATTCATTAATTGGGGTACAGTGAAGGATATTCAGTAATTGGAGTACAGGGAAGGATATTCAGTAATTGGGGTACAGGGAAGTATATTCAGTTATTGGGGTACCTAGAAGGATATTCATTAATTGGGGTACAGGGAAGGATATTCAGTAATTGGGGTACAGGGAAGGATATTCAGTAATTGGGGTACAGGGAACGATATTCATTAATTGGGGTACAGTGAAGGATATTCATTAATTGGGGTACAGGGAAGGATATTCAGTAATTGGGGGACAGGGAACGATATTCAGTTATTGGGGTACAGGGAACGATATTCAGTAATTGGGGGACAGGGAACGATATTCATTAATTGGGGTACAGGGAACGATATTCAGTAATTGGGGGACAGGGAACGATATTCAGTTATTGGGGGACAGGGAACGATATTCAGTTATTGGGGGACAGGGAACGATATTCAGTTATTGGGGTACAGGGAACGATATTCAATAATTGGGGTACAGGGAACGATATTCATTAATTGGGGTACAGGGAAGGATATTCAGTAATTGGGGTACAGGGAAGGATATTCAGTAATTGGGGTACAGGGAACGATATTCAGTAATTGGGGGACAGTGAAGGATATTCAGTTATTGGGGTCCCTAGAAGGATATTCAGAAATTGGGGTACAGAGAAGGATATTCAGAAATTGGGGTACAGAGAAGATTATACAGTTATTGGGATACATAGAAGGATATTCATTTATTGGGGTACCAAGACGAATATTCAGTAATTGGGATACAGAGAAGAGTATACAGTTATTGGGGTACAGAGAACAGTATACAGTTATTGGGATACATAGAAGGATATTCAGTAATTGGGGCACAGGGAAGAATATTCAAATACTTGGGACGGAGAAGATTATTCAGTTATTGGGGTTAGGGAAGGATATTTATTTTTGCGGTACAGAGAAGAATATTCACGAATTGGGGTACAGAGAATGATATTCATTTATTGGGATACAGAGAAGGATATTCAGTTTTTGGTTGCAGAGAAAGATATTCAGTAATTGGGGAATAGAGAAGAATATTGATTTATTGGGGTACAGAGAGGGGCATTCAGTAATTGGGGTAGAGAGAAAGATATTCAGTAAATGGGGTACAGAGAAGAATATTCAGTAATTGGGGTACAGAGAAAGATGTTCATTAATTGGGGTACAGAGAAGGATATTCAGTTATTGGGGTACAGAGAAAAATATTCAGTATTTGGGGAACAGAGAAAGATGTTCATTAATTGGGGTACAGAGAAGAATATTCAGTAATTGGGGAATAGAGAAGAATATTGATTTATTGGGGTACAGAGAGGGGCATTCAGCAATTGGGGTAGAGAGAAAGATATTCAGTAAATGGGGTACAGAGAAGAATATTCAGTAATTGGGGAATAGAGAAGAATATTGATTTATTGGGGTACAGAGAGGGGCATTCAGCAATTGGGGTACAGAGAAAGATATTCAGTAAATGGGGTACAGAGAAGAATATTCAGTAATTGGGGAATAGAGAAGAATATTGATTTATTGGGGTACAGAGAAGGATATTCAGTAATTGGGGTACAGAGAAGAATATTCAGTAATTGGGGTACAGAGAAAAATATTCAGTATTTGGGGTGCAGAGAAAGATGTTCATTAATTGGGGTACAGAGAAGAATATTCAGTAATTGGGGTACAGAGAAGGATATTCAGTAATTGGGGTACAGAGAAGGATATTCAGTTATTGGGCAACAGAGAAGGATATTCAGTAATTGGGGTACAGAGAAGGATATTCAGTAATTGGGGTACAGAGAAGGATATTCAGTAATTGGGCAACAGAGAAGGATATTCAGTTATTGGGGTACAGAGAAGGATATTCAGTTATTGGAGTACAGAGAAGGATATTCAGTTATTGGGGTACAGAGAAGGATATTCAGTTATTGGAGTACACAGAAGGTGTTCAGTTATTGGAGTGCACACAGGGAAGGGTATTCAGTTATTTGTGTGCAGACATATATATTCAGATGTCACGAATATACATATTTGGAGCAGCTGCAGGCCATTCGGCCCCTCCAGTCTGCTCCACCGTTCAATATGATTGTTGCTGTTCTGATTCTATTCTCAACTCCCTTTCTGCCTCCCTGATAACCTTTCACCCCCTTGCTTATCCAGAATCTATCTACCTCTGCCTTAAAAATATTCAAAGACTCTGCTTCCACTGCCTTTTGAGGAAGAGAATTCCAAAGACTCACAACCCTTTGAGAGAAACAATTTCTCCTCATCTCTGTCTTAAATGGGAGACCCCTTATTTTTAAACAGTGACCCCCAGTTCTAGATTCTCCCACAAGGGTAAACATCCTTTCCACATCCACCCTGTCAAGACCCCTCAGAATCTTATTTATTTCAGTCAATTTGCCTCTTACTCTTCTAAATTCCAGGGGATTCAAACCTACCCTGTCCAACCTTTCCTCATAAGACAATCCGCCCATTCAAGGTATTAGTTTAGTAAAACTGCTCTGAAATGCTTCCAACATTTATATCTTTCCTTTAATAGAATCACAGAATCACTGAACTGTTACAGTGCAGAAGGAGGCCACTCGGCCCATTGTGCCCTCACTGGCTCTCCAAAAGTGCGATTCACTCAATTCCATTCCCCGCCTTCTCCCCATAATGCTGCACATCCTTCCTTTTCATATAAGTCTTAGTCCCTGTTGAATGTTTCAACTGAACCTGCCTCCACCAGAATCTCTGGCAGCGCATTCCAGAATTAGAATTTAACCTCTCACTGCGTGAAAAAGTTATTCCTCATGGGATTTTGCTTCTCTTATCCATGACTTAAAATCTTTAAATAAGGAGACCAGTACTCTACACTGTACTCCGTATGAGGTCTCACCAATTCCCTGTATAGCTGAAGCATAAAGTAAAACGGGAAAGGTAGCCAAACCATGGCTTACAAGGAAAATTAGAGTTAGCATTAGATCCAAGGAAGAGGCATATAAATTTGCCAGGAAAAAACAACAGACCTGAGGATTGGGAGCAGTTTAGAATTCAGCAAAAGTGGACCAAGGGATTGATTAAGAAGAGGAAAATAGAGTACGCGAGCAAGCTTGTGGGGAACATAAAAACTGACTGTAAAAGTTTCAATAGGTGTGTAAAGAGAAAAAGATTGGTGAAGACAAATGTAGGTCCCTTACAGTCAGAAACAGGGGAACTTATTATGGGGAATAAAGAAATGGCTGACCAACTAAATACATACTTTGGTTCTGTCTTCACAAAGGGGGACACAAATATCATACCAGAAATGTTGGGGAACACAGGGTTTAGTGAGAGAGAGGAACTGAAAGAAATCAGTATTAGTAGAGAAATGGTGTTGGGGAAATTGATGGGATTGAAGGCCGATAAATCCCCAGGGCCTGATGGTCTGCATCCCTGAGTACTTAAGGAAGTGGCCCTAGAAATCGTGGATGCATTGGTGGTCATCTTCCAAGATTCTATAGACTCTGGAACAGTTCCTACAGATTGGAGGGTAGCTAATGTAACCCCACTATTTAAAAAGGGAGGTAGAGAGAAAGCAGGGAATTATAGACCAGTCAGCCTGACGTCAGTAGTGGGGGAAATTCTCGAGTCCATTATCAAAGATTTTATAGCAGAGCATTTAGAGAACAGTGGTAGAATCGGGCAGAGTCAACATGGATTTACGAAAGGGAAATCATGCTTGACAAATCGACTAGAAATCTTCGAGGATGTAACTAGTAGAGTTGATGAGGGGGAGCCAGTGGATGTGGTTTATTTGGACTTTCAGAAGGCTTTTGACAAAGTCCCACATAAGAGATTAGCGTGTAAAATTAAAGCGCATGGGATTGGGGATAGTGTATTGTGATGGATAGAAAATTGGTTGGCAGACAGGAAACAAAGAGTAGGGATAAATGGGTCTTTTTCCGAATGGCAGGCAGTGACGAGTGGGGTACCGCAGGGATCGGTGCCAGGACCCCAGCTATTCACAATATATATTCATGATTTAGATGAGGGAACTAAAATGTAATATCTCCAAATTTGCAGATGACACAAAACTGGGTGGGAGGGTGAGTTGTGAGGAGGATGCAGAGAGGCTTCAGGGTGATTTGGACAAGTTGAGTGAGTGGGCTAATGCATGGCAGATGCAGTATAATGTGGATAAATGTGAGGTTATCCACTTTGATAGTAAAAACAGGAAGGTAGTTTATCTGAATGGCTATAAACTGAGAGAGGGGAATATGCAGCGAGACCTGGGTGTTCTCATACACAAGTTGCTGGAGGTAAGCATGCAGGTGCAACAGGCAGTAAAAAACGCAAATGGTATGTTGGCCTTCATAGCGAAAGGTTTCGAGTACAGGAGCAGGGATGTCTTGCTGCAATTATACAGGACCTTGGTGAGGCCACACCTGGAATATTGTGGGCAGTTTTGGTCTCCTTATCTGAGGAAGGATGTTCTTGCTATAGAGAAAGTGCAGCGAAGGTTTACCAGACTGATTCCTGGGATGGCAGGACTGACGTATGAGGAGAGATTGAGTTGGTTAGGATTATATTTGCTCGAGTTCAGAAGAGTGAGGGGGGATCCCATAGAAACCTATAAAATTCTAACAGGACTTGACAGGGTAGATGCAGGAAGGATGTTCCCGATGGTGGGGGAGTCCAGAACCAGGGGTCATAGTCTAAGGATACGCGGTAAACCTTTCAGGACTGAGATGAGGAGAAATTTCTTCACCCAGAGAGTGGTGAGCCTGTGGAATTTGCTACCACAGAAAGCAGTTGAGACCAAAACATTGTATGTTTTCAAGAAGGATTTAAATATAGCTCTTGGGTCTAAAGGGATCAAAGGGTATGGGGCGAAAGCGGGAAAATGTTACTGAATTGGATGATCAGCCATGATCATAATGCATGGCGGAGCAGGCTTGAAGGGCCAAATGGCCTACTCCTGATCCTATATTCTATGTTTAAGGGGGCTGACCATGACTCTTGGCCCTCCTGCCTTGGGCGCTATGGCGTTGGAAGGATGAATGAGAATGGGCAGAGACTGCTGGAGTTGTGTACCTATCATAACCTCTGCATCACCAACTCGTTCTTTCACACTAAACCCTGTCACCAGGTTTCATGGAGGCACCCAAGATCGCATCGTTGGCACCAGCTGGACCTCATCGTCACAAGGCGAGCCTCTTTAAACAGTGTTCAAATCACACGCAGCTTCCACAGTGCGGACTGCGATACCAACCACTCCCTGGTGTGCAGCAAGGTTAGACTCAAACCAAAGAAGCTGCATCACTCCAAGCAGAAGGGCCGCCTGCGCATCAACACGAGCAGAATTTCTCATCCACAGCAGTTACATAAGTTTCTAAATTCACTTGTAAAAGCCGTTCAAAACACTCCCACAGGGGATGCTGAGACCAAGTGGGCCCACATCAGAGACGCCGTTTATGAGTCAGCTTTGACCACCTACGGCAAATGTGCAAAGAGGAATGCAGACTGGTTTCAATCTCATATTGAAGAGCTGGAACCTGTCATCGCCGCTAAGCACATTGCACTGTTGAACTACAAGAAAGCCCCCAGCGAGTTAACATCCGTTGCACTTAAAGCAGCCAGAAGGGCTGCACAAAGAACAGCCAGGCGCTGCGCAAATGACTACTGGCATCACCTATGCAGTCATATTCAGCTGGCCTCTGACACCGGAAACATCAGAGGAATGTATGATGGCATTAAGAGAGATTTTGGGCCAACCATCAAGAAGATCGACCCCCTCAAATCTACATCAGGGGACATAATCACTGACCAACACAAACAAATGGACCGCTGGGTGGAACACTACCTAGAACTGTACTCCAGGGAGAATGTTTTCACTGAGACTGCCCTCAATGCAGCCCAGCCTCTACCAGTCATGGATGAGCTGGACATACAGCCATCAAAATCGGAACTCAGTGATGCCATTGATTCTCTCGCCAGCGGAAAAGCCCCTGGGAAGGACAGCATTACCCCTGAAATAATCAAGAGTGCCAAGTCTGCTATACTCTCAGCACTACATGAACTGCTATGCCTGTGCTGGGACGAGGGAGCAGTACCTCAGGACATGCGCGATGCCAATATCATCAGCCTCTATAAAAACAAAGGTGACCGCGGTGACTGCAACAACTACCGTGGAATCTCCCTGCTCAGCATAGTGGGGAAAGTCTTTACTCGAGTCACTCTGAACAGGTTCCAGAAGCTGGCCGAGCGCGTCTATCCTGAGGCACAGTGTGGCTTTCGTGCAGAAAGATCCACCATTGACATGCTGTTCTCCCTTCGTCAGATACAGGAGAAATGCCGTGAACAACAGATGCCCCTCTACGTTGCTTTCATTGACCTCACCAAAGCCTTTGACCTCGTCAGCAGACGTGGTCTCTTCAGACTACTAGAAAAGATCGGATGTCCACCAAAGCTATTAAGTATCATCACCTCATTCCATGACAATATGAAAGGCACAATTCAGCATAGCGGCACCTCATCAGAGCCCTTTCCTATCCTGAGTGGCGTGAAACAGGGCTGTGTTCTCACACCCACACTGTTTGGGATTTTCTTCTCCCTGCTGCTCTCACATGCGTTCAAGTCTTCAGAAGAAGGAATTTTCATCCACACAAGATCAGGGGGCAGGTTTTTCAACCTTTCCCATCTAAGAGCGAAGACCAAAGTACGGAAAGTCCTCATCAGGGAACTCCTCTTTGCTGACGATGCTGCTTTAACATCTCACACTGAAGAGTGTCTGCAGAGTCTCATCGACAGGTTTGCGGCTGCCTGCAACGAATTTGGCCTAACCATCAGCCTCAAGAAAACGAACATCATGGGACAGGACATCAGAAATGCTCCATCCATCAATATTGGCGACCACGCTCTGGAAGTGGTTCAAGAGTTCACCTACCTAGGCTCAACTATCACCAGTAACCTGTCTCTAGATACAGAAATCAACAAGCGCATGGGAAAGGCTTCCACTGCTATGTCCAGACTGGCCAAGAGAGTGTGGGAAAATGGCGCACTGACACGGAACACAAAAGTCCGAGTGTATCAAGCCTGTGTCCTCAGTACCTTGCTCTATGGCAGCGAGGCCTGGACAACGTATGTCAGCCAAGAGCGACGTCTCAATTCATTCCAGCTTCGCTGCCTCCGGAGAATCCTTGGCATCAGGTGGCAGGACCGTATCTCCAACACAGAAGCCCTCGAGGCGGCCAACATCCCCAGCTTATACACCCTACTGAGTCAGCTGTGCTTGAGATGGCTTGGCCATGTGAGCCGCATGGAAGATGGCAGGATCCCCAAAGACACATTGTACAGCGAGCTCGTCACTGGTATCAGACCCACCGGCCGTCCATGTCGCCACTTTAAAGACGCCTGCAAACGTGACATGAAGTCCTGTGACATTGATCACAAGTCGTGGGAGTCAGTTGCCAGTGATCGCCAGAACTGGCGGACAGCCATAAAGACGGGGCTAAAGTGTGGCGAGTCGAAGAGACTTAGCAGTTGGCAGGAAAAAAGACAGAAGCGCAAGGGGAGAGCTAACTGTGTAACAGCCCCAACAAACAAATTTTTCTGCAGCACCTGTGGAAGAGCCTGTCACTCTAGAATTGGCCTTTATAGCCACGCTGCTCCACAAACCACTGACCAGCTACAGGCGCTTACCCATTGTCTCTCAAGACAAGGAGGCCAAAGAAAGAAATATCCTCCCTACTTTTGTATTCAATTCCCCTCGCAATAAATGATAACATTCTATTATCTTTCCTCATTACTTGCTGAACTTGTATACTATCCTTTTGTGATTCATGCACTAGGACACCCAGATCCCTCTGCATCTCAGAGCTCTGCAATCTCTCACCATTTAGATAATATGCTTCTTTTTTATTCTTCCTGGCAAAATGGACAATTTCACATTTTCCCACATTATACCCCATTTGCCAGGTTTTTGCCCACTCACTTAACCTATCTATATCCCTTTGTAGCCTCCTTCCGTCCTCTTCACAACTTATTTTCCTACCTATCTTTGGGTCATCAGCAAATGTAGCAACCATACCTTCGGTCCCTTCATCTAAGTCATTTATATAAAATGTAAAAAGTTGAGGCCCCAGCACAGATCCCTGTGGCACACCACTCATTCCATCTTGCCAACCAGAAAATGACCCATTTATGCCAACTCTCTATTTCCTGTTAACTAACCAATCTTCTATTCAAGCCAATATGTTACCCCCTACACCATGAGCTTTTGTTTTCCACAATAACCTTTGATGTGGCACTGATCAAATGCCTTCTGGAAATCCTACCACTGGTTCCCCTTTATCCACAGCACATGTTACTTCTTCAAAGAACTCCAATAAATTAGTTAAACATGATTTCCCTTTCACAAAACCATGTTCACTCTGCCCGATTATCTTGAATTTTTCTAAGTGCCCTGCTATAACCTCTTTAATAATAGCTTCTAACATTTTCCCTAAGACAGATGTTAAGCTAACTGGCCTGTTGTTTCCTGCTCTCCAACCCTTTTTGTATAAAAGAGTTATATTCGCTATTTCCCAATCTGATGGAACCTTCCCAGAATCTTGGTAATTTTAGAAAATTAAAACTAATGCATCAATTATCTCACTTGACACTTCTTTTACGATGAAGTCCATCAGGACCCAGGGACTTGTCAGCGCGCAGCTCCAACAATTTTCTCAGTACCGCCCTGCTGAGTGTTATATTCTTGAGTTCCTCCCTCCCTTCCAATTCCTGATTTAAAGAAGATATTAATGATTTGGACGTAAATGTAGGGGGCATGATCAAGAAGTTTGCAGATGACACAACGATTGGCCGTGTGGTAGATAGCGAGGGGGATAGCTTGTAGGCTGCAGGAAGATATTGATGGTCTGGTCAGATGGGCAGAGAAGTGGCAAATGGAATTCAACCTGGAGAAGTGTGAGGTGATGCATTTGGGGAGGTCAAACAAGGCAAAGGAATACACGATTAATGGGAAAATACTGAGAAGTGTAGAGGAAGTGAGGGACCTTGGAGTGAATGTCCATAGATCCCTGAAGGTAGCAGGACAGGTCGATAAGGTGGTGAAGAAGGCAGATGGAATCCTTTCCTTTATTAGCTGTGGAATAGAATATAAGAGCAGGGAGGTTATGCTGGAACTGTATAACTGATTGGTTCGGCCACAACTTGAGTACTGTGTGCAGTTCTGGTCACCTCATTAAAGAAAGGATGTAATTGCACTAGAGAGGGTACAGAGGAGATTTACGAGGATGTTGCCAGGACTGGAAAAATGCAGTTATGAGGAAAGATTGGATAGGCTGGGGTTGTTCTCCTTGGAACAGAGAAGGCTGAGGGGAGATCTGATTGAAATGTACAAAATTGTGAGGGGCCTGGATAGAGTGGAGGTGAAGGGTCTACTCACCTTAGCAGAGAGGTCAATGACGAGGGGGCATCGATTTAAAGTGATTGGTAGAAAGATCACAGGGGAGATGAGGAAAGAATTTTCACCCAGAGGATGGTGATGGTCTGGAACTCACTGCCTGAAAGGGTAGTTGTGACAGAGACCCTCAACTCATTCAAAAGGGGTCTGGATATGCACCTCAAGTGCCGTAAGCTGCAGGACTACAGACCAAATGCTGGAAGGTGGGATTAGAATAGATGGATCGTTTTTCAGCTAGCAGAGACATGATGGGCCAAGTGGCCTCTTTCTGTGCCTTAAACTTTCTATGATTCTAAGAAAGCAGTGAGAGTCAGTGTCTGTGCAACCCAAACCTCAGTGAGAGACAGTGTGTGAGGACCCGTACCTCAGTGAGAGTCAGTGTCTTTTTTAATTTGTTCATGGGATGTGGGCATCGCTGGCTACACCAGCATTTAAAATGCAGGACCTCAAAAGCAGTAATTTGAAAAGCAGGACTTCAAAAGCAGTAATCTCAAGATTAATCCCAGTCCCACGTACAAGTGAGCACAAAGAATTGGAGAATTGAGCAATTGAATGCGTGGCTGGTGTAGGAGGGAGGGCATCAGATTTTAGTGATATTGGGACTGGTTCTGGGGCAGGTGGGACCTGTACAAGATGGGTGGGTTGCATCTTAGCAGGATTGGGACGAATATCCTGGCAGGGAGATTTGCTAGTGCTGTTGGGGAGAGCTTAAACTAAATTGTCAGGGGGATGGGAACCTGAGAGGGAGCTCAGATTGGAGGGAAGCAAAACTGTATAACTGCAGTAAAGACAACCTTGCTCCTGTACTCAAAACCTCTTGCAATGAAGGCCAACATACCATTCGCCTTCTTAACTGCCTGCTGCACCTGAATGCTGGCTTTCAGCGACTGAAGTATAAGGACTCCCAGGTCTCGTTGCACCGCCCCCTTTCCCAATCCATCACCATTCAGATAATAATCTGCCTTTCTGCTTTTACAACCAAAGTGGATAACCTCACATTTATCCACGTTATACTGCATCTGCCATGCATTTGCCCACTCACCCAACTTGTCCAAATCACATTGGAGCCTCTTTGCATCCTTCTCACAGCTCACATTCCCCCCCAGCTTTGTGTCATCTGCAAACTTGGAAATGTTACATTTAGTTCCCTCACCCAAGTCATTAATATATATTGTGAATAGCTGGGGTCTTTGCACTTATCCCTGCGGTAGCCCACTAGTCACTGCCTGCCACCCGGAAAAAGAACCGTTTATTCCTACTCTCTGTTTCCTGTCTGTCAACCAATTCTCAATCCATGCCAATATATTACCCCCAATCCCATGTGCTTTAATTTTACACACAAGCCTCTTATGTGGGACCTTAGGGCGGCACAGTGGTTAGCACCGCAGCCTCACAGCTCCAGTGACCCGGGTTCAATTCTGGGTACTGCCTGTGTGGAGTTTGCAAGTTCTCCCTGTGTCTGCGTGGGTTTTCTCCGGGTGCTCCGGTTTCCTCCCACATGCCAAAGACTTGCTGGTTGATAGGTTAATTGGCCATTATAAATTGCCCCTAGTATAGGTAGGTGGTAGGGATATATAGGGACAGGTGGGGATGTGGTAGGAATATGGAATTAGTGTAGGATTAGTATAAGTGGGTGGTTGATGGTCGGTACAGACTCGGTGGGCCGAAGGGCCTGTTTCAGTGCTGTATCTCTAAACTAAACCTTATCAAAAGCCTTCTGAAACCCAAATACACCACATCCACTGGTTCTCCCTTATCTATTCTACCAGTTACATCCTCAAAAAACACTAGTAGATTTATTAAGCAGGGGAGGGTTCAATTGAAAGGAAGTTTAAAAAGTCGATAAATAATGAGAGAGCAGAGGTGCAGGGTAGTGAAGGGGCATACATTAATCAGAGTGTGACAGGAAGGGACAGAGAATCCAAGCATGAGTACATCAGGAATTAGAACCAGAGTAGGTAAAAATGGTAAAAAGTCAAAGCTCAAGTCTCTTTATCTGAATGTACATAACATTTGTAACAAGATGTCATACCAAGCACAAAGGAAGATGGTTGTGGTTGTTGGAGGTCAATCATCTGAGCTCCAGGACATCACTGCAGGAGTTCCTCAGGGTAGTGTCCTCGGCCAAACCATCTTCAGCTGCTTCATCAATGACCTTCCTTCAATCATAAGGTCAGAAGTGGGGATGTTCACTGATTATTGCACAATGTTCAGCACAGTTCATGACTCCTCAGATACTGAAGCAGTCCGTGTAGAAATGCAGCAAGACCTGGACAATATCCTTGGGACAATAGGCTTGGGCTGATAAGTGGCAAGTAACATTTGCGCCACACAATTGCCAGGCAATGACCATCTCCAACAAGAGAGAATCTAACCATCTCCCCTTGACATTCAACAGCATTACCATTGCTGAATCCCCCACTATCAACATCCGAGGGGCTACCATTGACCAGAAACTGAACTGAAGTAGCCATATAAATACCGTGGTTACAAGAGCAGGTCAAGGGCTAGGAAGGAGAAGTCAGTAGATGAGCAGTGGCAGACTTGGAAGCAGATATTTCATAACACTCAGCAAATATTTATTCCAGTCAGAAGGAAGGACTCGATGAGAACGATGAACCACCCGTGGATAACAAAGGAAGTTAAGGAGAGTATCAAATCAAAAACAAAGGTGTACAAAGCAGTGAAAACTCGTAGTAGGCCAGACGATTGGGAAGTTTTTAGAAACCAGCAACAGATGACTAAAAAACTAATAAAGAGGGAGAAAATTGATTATGAGAGTAAATTGGCAAGAAATATAAAAACAAACAGTAAGAGCTTCTCCGGGTTTATTAAAAGGAAGAGAGTAGCTAAAGTAAGTGTGGGACCCTTAGAGAATGAGAATGGGGAATTAATAACAGGGAACAGGGAAATGGCAGATAATTTAAACCAATATTTTGCATCGGTCTTCACGGTGGAGGACACTATAAACATCCCAACAATAGTAGATTAACAAGGTGTAAATGGGAGGGAGGAACTTGTAATAATCTCTATCACAAGGGAAAAGGTGCTGGACAAACTGATGGGACTAAAGGCAGACAAGTCGCCAGGACCTGATGACCTTCATCCAAGGGTTTTAAAGGAAGTGTCTGCAGAGATAGTGGAGGCATTGGTCATAATATACCAAAACTCACTGGATTCCGGTTGGGTACCAGTGGATTGGAAAACCACTAATGTGACATCCCTAATCAAGAAAGGAGGAAACTATAGACCAGTTAGTGTAATATCGGTCATTGGGAAAATGCTTGAGTTGATTATTAAGGAAGAAATAGCAGGACATTTAGAAAAACATAATGTAATCAAACAGAGTCAACATGGTTTTATGAAAGGGAAATCATGTTTGACAAATTTGTTAGAGTTCTTTGAGAATTTCACAAGCAGAGTGGATAAAGGGGAACCAGTAGATGTCGTGTATTTGGATTTTCAGAAGGCGTTTGATAAGCTGCCACATAAAAGGTTATTGCACAAAATAAGAGCTCAGGGTATTGGGGGTAATATGTTGACATGGATTGAGGATTGGCTAACACATAGAAGGCAGAGAGTCGGGATCAATGGGTCTTTTTCAGGTTGGAAAGCCGTAACTAGTGGGATGCCACAAGGATCGGTCCTAGGGCCTCAACTATTTACTATCTATATTAATGACTTAGAGGAAGATCTAAATTTGCTGATGATACAAAAATAGGTGGGAAGGCATGTAGTGATGAGGACACAAAGAATCTGCAAAGGGATATAGATAGGTTAAGTCAGTGGGCAAAAACTTGGTGGATGGTGTTCAATGTTTACCTCCGAATAGTTCCAGAGATGTAGAGGAAAGGATAGAGAAGATGATTCTCGACAGGGGTGAGAGTAACAGGGTAGTTGTTATGGGGGACTTTAACTTTCCAAATATCGACTGGAAATACTATAGTTCGAGTACTTTAGATGGGTCAGTTTTTGTCCAGTGTGTGCAGGAGGGTTTTCTGACACAGTATGTAGACAGGCCAACCAGGGGCGATGCCACATTGGATTTGGTACTGGGAAATGAACCCGGCCAGGTGTTAGATTTAGATGTAGGTGAGCACTTTGGTGACAGTGATCACAATTCGGTTAGGTTTACCTTAGCGATGGGCAGGGACAGGTATATACCGCAGGGCAAGAATTATAACTGGGGGAAAGGAAATTATGATGCGATTAGGCAAGATTTAGGATGCGTAGGATGGGGAAGGAAACTGCAGGGGATGGGAACAATCGAAATGTGGAGCTTATTCAAGGAGCAGCTACTGTGTGTCCTTGATAAGTATGTACCTGTGAGGCAGGGAGGAAGTTGTCGAGCGAGGGAGCCGTGGTTTACTAAAGAAGTTGAAGCGCTTGTCAAGAGGAAGAAGAAGGCTTATGTTAGGATGAGACGTGAAGGCTCAGTTAGGGCGCTTGAGAGCTACAAGCTAGCCAGGAAGGATCTAAAGGGAGAGCTAAGAAGAGCAAGGAGAGGACACGAGAAGTCATTGGTGGATCGGATCAGGGAAAACCCTAAGGCTTTCTATAGGTATATCAGGAATAAAAGAATGACTAGAGTTAGATTAGGGCCAATCAAGGATAGTAGTGGGAAGTTGTGTGTGGAATCAGAGGAGATAGGGGAAGTGTTAAATGAATATTTTGCGTCAGTATTTACAGTAGAGAAAGAAAATGTTGAGAATACTGAGATTCAGGCTACGAGGCTAGATGGGATTGAGGTTCACAAGGAGGAGGTGTTAGCAATTTTGGAAAGTGTGAAAATAGATAAGTCCCCTGGGCCAGATGGGATTTATCCTAGGATTCTCTGGGAAGCTAGGGAGGAGATTGCAGAGCCTTTTTCCTTGATCTTTATGTCGTCATTGTCGACAGGAATAGTGCCGGAAGACTGGAGGATTGCAAATGTTGTCCCCTTGTTCAAGAAGGGGAGTAGAGACAGCCCTGGTAATTATAGACCTGTGAGCCTCACTTCGGTTGTGGGTAAAATGTTGGAAAAGGTTATAAGAGACAGGATTTATAATCATCTTGAAAAGAATAAGTTCATTAGAGATAGTCAGCACGGTTCTGTGACGGGTAGGTCGTGCCTCACAAACCTTATTGAGTTTTTCGAGAAGGTGACCAAACAGGTGGATGAGGGTAAAGCAGTGGATGTGGTGTATATGGATTTCAGTAAGGCGTTTGATAAGGTTCCCCACGGTAGGCTATTGCAGAAAATACGGAAGTATGGGGTTGAATGTGATTTAGAGCTTTGGATCAGAAATTGGCTAGCTGAAAGAAGACAGAGGGTGGTGGTTGATGGCAAATGTTCATCCTGGAGTTTAGTTACTAGTGGTGTACCGCAAGGATCTGTTTTGGGGCCATTGCTGTTTGTCATTTTTATAAATGACCTGGAAGAGGGTGTAGAAGGGTGGGTTAGTAAATTTGCAGATGACACTAAGGTCGGTGGAGTTGTGGATAGTGCCGAAGGATGTTGTAGGGTACAGAGAGACATAGATAGGCTGCAGAGCTGGGCTGAGAGATGGCAAATGGAGTTTAATGCGGAAAAGTGTGAGGTGATTCACTTTGGAAGGAGTAACAGGAATGCAGAGTACTGGGCTAATGGGAAGATTCTTGTTAGTGTAGATGAGCAGAGAGATCTTGGTGTCCAGGTGCATAAATCCCTGAAGGTTGCTAACCAGGTTAATAGGGCTGTCAAGAAGGCATATAGTGTGTTAGCTTTTATTAGTAGGGGGGTCGAGTTTCGGAGCCACGAGGTCATGCTGCAGCTGTACAAGACTCTGGTGAGACCGCACCTGGAGTATTGCGTGCAGTTCTGGTCACCGCATTATAGGAAGGATGTGGAAGCTATGGAAAGGGTGCAGAGGAGATTTACTAGGATGTTGCCTGGTATGGAGGGAAGGTCTTACGAAGAAAGGCTGAGGGACTTGAGGTTGTTTTCGTTGGAGAGAAGGAGGAGGAGAGGTGACTTAATAGAGACATATAAGATAATCAGAGGGTTAGATAGAGTGGATAGTGAGCGTCTTTTTCCTCGGATGGTGATGGCAAACACGAGGGGACATAGCTTCAAGTTGAGGGGTGATAGATATAGGACAGATGTGAGAGGTAGTTTCTTTACTCAGAGAGTAGTAAGGGCGTGGAATGCCCTGCCTGCAGCAGTAGTAGATTCTCCAACTTTAAGGGCATTTAAGTGGACATTGGATAGACACATGGATGAAAATGGAATAGTGTAGGTCAGATGGTTTCACAGCTCGGCGCAACATCGGGGCCGAAGGGCCTGTACTGCGCTGTAATATTCTAATTCTAATTCTAAAATGTGGGAAAGTGTGAGGTCATTCACTTTGGTAGGAAGAATAAAAAGGCAGATTATTATTTAGATGGAGAAAGACTACAAAATACTGCAGTACAGAGGGATCTGGGTGTTCTTGTACATGAAACACAAAAAGTTAGCATGCAGGTACAGCAAATAATTAGGAAGGCAAATGGAATTTTGGCCTTTATTGCTCGGGGGTTAGAGTTTAAAAATAGGGAAGTCTTGTTACAACTGTACAGGGTGTTGGTGAGGCCACACCTGGAGTACTGTGTACAGTTTTGGTTCCCGTATTTAAGGAAGGATATACTGGCATTGGAGGCTGTTCAGAAAAGGTTCACTAGGCTGATTCCTGGGATGAAGGGGTTGTTTTATCAAGAACGGCTAAACAGGTTAGGCCTTTATTCATTGGAGTTTAGAAGAATGAGGGGTGATCTTATTGGAACATACAAGATTTTAAGAGGGCTTGACAGGGTAGATGTCGAGAATATGTTTCCACTAGTGGGGGAATCTCGAAGTAGGGGACATAGTTACAGAATAAGGGGGCACACATTTAAAACTGAGATGCGAAGGAATTTCTTCTCTCAGAGGGTGGTGAATCTCTGGAATTCTCTACCTCAGAGAATTGTGGAGGCTAGATCACTAAATGTATTTAAGGAGCAGGCAGATAGATTTTTGAAATCTTGGGGAGTCAAGGGATATGCGGAGCAGGCCCGAAAGAGAAGTTGAGGCCTGGGACAGATCAGCCATGATCTTATTGAATGGCGGGGCAGGCTTGAGGGGCTGAATGGCCTACTCCTGCTCCTATTTCTTATGTTCTTATGATTTCCCTTTCGTAAACGCATGCTGACTTTGCCCAATCCCGTTTATGCTTTCTAGGTTAATAAAAGCAAAATGCTGCAGATGCTGGAAATCTGAGATAAAAGCAAGAAATGCTGGAAATACTCAGTAGGTCTGGCAGCATCTGTGGATCGAGAAGCAGAGTTAACATTTCAGGACAGTGACCCTTCATCAGAACTGATCAACAGTTATAATAGGACCTGGCATTTTCCCCACTACTGATATAAGGCTCACTGGTCTGTAATTCCCTGCTTTTTTAAATAGTGGGGTTACATTTGCCACCCTCCAACCTGTAGGAACTGTTCCAGAGTCGATAGAATTTTGGAAGATGATCACCAATGCATCCACTATTTCCAGGGCCACTTCCTTTAGTACTCTAGGATGTAGATTATCAGACCCTGGGGATTTGTCAGCCTTTAACCCCATTAATTTCCCCAGCACTATATTTTATGAATACTGATTTCCTTCAGTTCCTCCCTCTCATTAGACCCTTGGCTCCCCAATATTTCTGGGAGGTTATTTGTGTCCTCCTTTGTGAAGACAGAAGCAAAGGATTAAGGAGAGCATTGCAGTGCTGGAGAAAAAGGATGTCCCAGAGGGGTTGAGGACACAATCAATTTGATTAGAGCTAAGGAACAAAAAAGGCGCAGTTACATTGCTCGGTGTTGTCTACAGGCCACCAACTAGTGGGAAGAACATGGAGGAATAAATTTACAAAGAAATTGCAGGGAGGTGCAATAATTATAGGGTAGTTTCAATGGGGGACTTCAATTATTCAAACTTAGACTAGGATAATCGTAGTGATAGAATTCTTCATTAAGATGGAGAGTGAGAGAGTTGATTCCGAGACTAGGGTCCTGAATCTAACTAAAGGAAACTATGAAGGTATGAGGCGTGAGTTGGCTATGATAGATTGGGGAATGTTACTTAAAGGGTTGACAGTGGATAGGCAATGGCTAGCATTTAAAGAGCACACGGATGAATTACAACAATTGTTCATTCCTGTCTCGCGCAAAAATAAAACAGAGTGAGAGGAGCCAGAACAGCCCGAGGAGCAGCAGGACCGGAGGTTTCAAAAAACGCGCCATAGACGGGAAGGTAGGTTGAGCTATAAAGTACTTACCTCGTCATTCGGCGGCGGATGCTGACACGGGGACTGCTGGGTAAGTGAACTTATACAGTATTCACTAGTGAGAGGGACCTGGTCATTTGTGAGGACAGCGTGGAACAGGCTGATATGCTCGAACAGGTTGATGTTAAGAGGGAGGATGTGCTGGAAATTTTGAATGATATGAGGACAGATAAGTCCCCGGGGCCAGACGGGATATACCCAAGGATATTACGGGAAGCGAGGGAAGAGATTGCTGCGCCTTTGGCGATGATCTTTGCGTCTTCACTGTCCACTGGAGTAGTACCGGATGATTGGAGGGTGGCAAATGTTGTTCCCTTGTTCAAGAAAGGGAATAGGGATAACCCTGGGAATTATAGACCAGTCAGTCTTACGTCGGTAGTGGGCAAATTATTGGAGAGGATTCTGAGAGACAGGATTTATGATTATTTGGAAAAGCATAGTTTGATTAGAGACAGTCAGCATGGCTTTGTGAGGGGCAGGTCATGCCTCACAAGCCTTATTGAATTCTTTGAAGATGTGACAAAACACATTGATGAAGGAAGAGCAGTGGATGTGGTGTATATGGATTTTAGCAAGGCGTTTGATAAGGTTCCCCATGTTAGGCTCATTCAGAAAGTAAGGAGGCATGGGATTCAGGGAAAGTCGGCTGTCTGGATACAAAATTGGCTGGCCCATAGAAGTCAGAGGGTGGTAGTAGATGAAAAGTATTCAGCCTGGAGCTCGGTGACCAGTGGTGTTCCACAAGGATCTGTTCTGGGACCTCTGCTCTTTGTGATTTTTATAAATGACTTGGATGAGGAAGTGGAAGGCTGGGTTAGCAAGTTTGCCGATGACACGAAGGTTGCTGGAGTTGTGGATAGTGTGGAAGGCTGTTGTAGGTTGCAACGGGACATTGACAGGATGCAGAGCTGGGCTGAGAAGTGGCAGATGGAGTTCAACCTGGAAAAGTGTGAAGTGATTCATTTTGGAAGGTCGAATTTGAATGCGGAATACAGGCTTAAAGACAGGATTCTTGGTAGTGTGGAGGAACGGAGGGATCTTGGTGTCCATGTCCATAGATCGCTCAAAGTTGCCACCCAAGTTGATAGGGTTGTTAAGAAGGCGTATGGTGTGTTGGCTTTCATTAACAGAGGGATTGAGTTTAAGAGCCGCGAGGTTATGCTGCAGCTCTATAAAGCCCTGGGTAGACCACACTTGGAATATTGTGTTCAGTTCTGGTCACCTCATTATAGGAAGGATGTGGAAGCTTTAGAGAGGGTGCAGAGGAGATAGAACATAGAAAATACAGCACAGAACAGGCCCTTCGGCCCACGATGTTGTGCCGATCCTTTGTCCTCTGTCAAGGACAATTTAATCTATACCCCATCATTCTCCTTTATCCATATACCTATCTAAAAGCCGTTTGAAAGTCCCTAAAGTTTCTGACTCAACAACTTCCCCAGGCAAGGCATTCCATGCCCCGACCACTCTCTGGGTAAAGAACCTTCCCCTGACATCCCCCTTATATCTCCCACCCTTCACCTTAAATTTATGACCCCTTGTAACGCTTTGCTCCACCCGGGGAAAAAGTTTCTGACTGTCTACCCTATCTATTCCCCTGATCATCTTATAAACCTCTATCATGTCACCCCTCATCCTTCTCCGTTCTAATGAGAAGAGGCCTAGAATGTTCAGCCTTTCCTCGTAAGACTTATTCTCCATTCCAGGCAACATCCTGGTAAATCTCCTCTGCACCCTCTCCAAGGCTTCCACATCCTTCCTAAAATGAGGCGACCAGAACTGCACACAGTACTCCAAATGAGGCCTTACCAAGGTCCTGTACAGCTGCATCATCACCTCACGGCTCTTAAATTCAATCCCTCTGCTAATGAACGCTAACACCCCATATGCCTTCTTCACAGCCCTATCCACTTGAGTTGCAACTTTCAACGATCTATGCACATAGACCCCAAGGTCTCTCTGCTCCTCCACATGCCCAAGAACCCTACCGTTAACCCAGTATTTTGCATTCGTGTTTGTCCTTCCAAAATGGACGACCTCACACTTTTCAGGGTTAAACTCCATCTGCCACTTTTCAGCCCAGCACTGCAACCTATCCAAGTCCCTTTGCAGACGACAATAGCCCTCCTCGGTATCCACAACACCACCAACCTTTGTATCATCTGCAAATTTACTGACCCACCCTTCGACTTCCTCATCCAAGTCGTTAATAAAAATCACAAACAGGAGAGGACCCAGAACTGATCCCTGTGGCACGCCACTGGTAACTGGGCTCCAGGCTGAGTATTTACCATCTAAGACCACTCTCTGCCTTCTATCAGTTAGCCAATTCTTAATCCAACTGGCCACATTCCCCACTATCCCATGCCTCCTGACTTTCTCCATAAGTCTACCATGGGGGACCTTATCAAATGCCTTACTAAAATCCATGTACACCACATCCACTGGTTTACCCTCATCCACTTGCTTGGTCACCTGCTCAAAGAATTCAATCAGGCTTGTGAGGCAAGACCTACCCCTCACAAAACCGTGCTGACTGTCCCGAATCAAGCAGTGTCTTTCCAGATGCTCAGAAATCCTATCCCTCAGCACCTTTTCCATCAACTTGCCTACCACCGAAGTAAGACTAACTGGCCTGTAATTCCCAGGGTTGTTCCTATTCCCTTTCTTGAACAGGGGCACAACATTTGCCACCCTCCAATCACCTGGTACCACCCCCGTCAGCAGAGAAGATGAAAAGATCATTGCCAGCGGCTCTGCAATTTCATCCCTTGCTTCCCATAACATCCTTGGATATACCCCGTCAGGCCCGGGAGACTTGTCTATCTTCAAGTTATTCAAAAACCCCAACACATCTTCCCTCCTAACGAGCACTTCCTCGAGCTTACCAGTCTGTTTCACACCGTCCTCTTCAGTAATACACCCCTTCTCATTCGTAAATACCGAAGAGAAGTACTCATTCAAAACCTCACTTATCTCTTCCGGCTCAACACACAGTCTCCCGCTATTGTCCTTGACCGGACCTACGGTCCCCCTAGTCATCCTCATATTTCTGACATACGCGTAAAAGGCCTTGGGGTTTTCTTTTATCCTACCCGCCAAGCATTTTTCATGCCCTCTCTTAGCTCTCCTAATCCCTTTCTTCAGATCCTTCCTGGCCATCTTGTATCCCTCCAGAGCTATGCCTGTGCCCTTTTTCCTCAACCTTATATACGCATCCTTCTTCTTCCTAACAAGACTCTCAACCTCTCTTGTCAACCACGGTTCCCTCACATGACCATCCCTTCCCTGTCTGACAGGGACATGCTTATCAATGGCCCCTACTATCTGCTCCTTGAAAAAGTTCCACATTTCGACCGTGCCCTTCCCTGCCAGCATATGCTCCCAACGTATGCTCCTCAGTTCCTGCCTGACAGCATCATATCTACCCTTCCCCCAATTGTAAACCTTGCCCTGTTGCACATACCTATCCCTCTCCATTACCACAGTGAATGCTACAGAATTGTGATCACTATCTCCAAAGTGCTCGCCCACCAACAGCTCTATCACTTGCCCTGGTTCATTACCTAGTACCAAATCCAATATTGCCTCCCCTCTGGTCGGGCAGTCTACATACTGAGTCAGAAAAGCTTCCTGGATATACTGCACAAACACTACCCCATCCAAACTATTCGATCTAAAGAGTTGCCAATCAATATTTGGGAAGTTGAAATCCCCCATAATTACTACCCTGTGACTTCTGCTCCTTTCCAAAATCTGTTTCCCAATCTGCTCTTCCACCTCCCTGCTGCTATTGGGGGGCCGATAGAAAACTCCCATCAAGGTGACTGCTCCTTTCCTGTTCCTGACCTCAACCCACAGTGCCTCAGTCGGCAGATCCTCCTCGAAAATTCTTTCAGCAGTTGTTACACTATTTCTAACTAACAATGCCACCCCCCCACCTCTTTTACCACCATTCCTAATCTTATGAAAACATCTATAACCAGGTACCTCCAAGAACCATTCCTCCCCCTCACCTATCCACGTTTCAGTGATGGCCACAACATCGTAGTCCCAAGTGCCCATCCACGCCTTCAATTCACTCACCTTATTCCTGATGCTTCTTGCGTTGAAGTATACGCACTTCAACCCTTCTCCGTGCCCATCTGTCCTCTGCGACAGTGCTACCTTCCCCAATACCTCACTACACTCTTTGTCTTTCTGAGTGGACCCACTGGTCCCTGGACTACAAGTCCGGTTCCCATCCCCCTCCCAAACTAGTTTAAACCCTCCCGAACAGTACTAGCAAACCTCCCTCCCAGGATATTGGTGCCCCTCTGGTTCAGATGCAGCCCGTCCTGTTTGAACAGGTCCCATCTTCCCCAGAATGCAGTCCAATTATCCAAGAACTGGAAGCCCTCCCTCCTACACCATTCCTGCAGCCACGTGTTCAGCTGTGCTCTCTCCCTATTCCTAGCCTCACTATCACGTGGCGCCGGCAACAAACCAGAGATAACAACTCTGTCCGTCCGAGCTTTCAGCTTCCAGCCTAACTCCCTAAACTCACTTCTAACATCTGTGCCACCCTTCCTTCCTACGTCGTTGGTGCCAATGTGCACCACGACCTCTGGCTGCTCCCCCTCCCCTTTAAGGATCCTGAAGACGCGATCACAAACATCACGGACCCTGGCACCAGGGAGGCAACAAACCATCCGTGCGTCTCGCTTGCTCCCACAGAACCGCCTGTCGGTACTCCTCACCATCGAGTCCCCGATGACTAGTGCTCTCCCGTTCTCCCTCCTTCCCTTCTGAGCCACAGTGCAGGACCCCGTGCCAGAGGCCCGTTCACTGCAGCCTGCCCCCGATAGGCCGCCCCCCCCAACAGTATCTAAAACTGTATACTTGTTGTTGAGGGGAACGACCACAGGAGATCCCTGCACTGACCTCTTCCCACCTCTAACTGTTACCCAGCTGCCTTTGTTTTGTGGAGTAATGACATCCCTGTAGCTTCTATCTATCACCCCCTCAGCTTCCCGAATGATCCTCAGTTCATCCAGCTCCAGCTCCAGTTCCCTAACACGGTCTGATAGGAGCTGGAGACGGATGCACTTCCAGCAGGTAAAGTCGGCAGGGTCCCCGGAGGTTCCCCTCACCTCGAACATACTGCAGGAGGAGCACTGCACTCCCCTGGCTGCCATTTCTTTTACTCAATTACCCCTTAATTAAGTACAAATATAGATATTAACAAAAACAGTGAAATAGCTTACCTGTTCAGTCCTTTTTGGTTAGAGGAGGATTTACCAGGATGCTGCCTGGACTGGAGGGCATATCTTATGAAGAAAGATTTAGGGAGCTAGGGCTTTTCTCATTGGAGCGAAGAAGGATGAGAGGTAAAAGCAAAATACTGCGGATGCTGGAAATCTGAAACAAAAACAAGAAATGCTGGATTCACTCAGCAGGTCTGGCAGCATCTGTGGAAAGAGAAGCAGAGTTAACGTTTCGGGTCAGTGACCCTTCTTCGGAACTGGAGGTGACTTGATAGAGGTGTACAAGATGATGAGAGGCATAGATAGAGTCGATAGCCAGAGACCTTTTCCCAGGGCAGAAAGGGCCATCACCAGGGGGCATAATTTTAAGGTGATTGGAAGAAGGTTTCGGGGAGATGTCAGAGGTAGGTTCTTTACACAGAGAGTGGTGGGTGCGTGGAATGCACTGCCAGCGGTGGTAGTAGAAGCAGATACATTAGGGACATTTAAGCGACTCTTGGATAGGTACATGGAAAATAGTAGTATGAAGGGTAGGTAGTTAGTTTGATCTTAGAGTAGGTTAAAGGGTCGGCACAACATTGTGGGCCGAAGGGCCTGTACTGTGCTGTACTGTTCTGTGTTCTATGAAGGGTGGCTCAACCATGGCTTACAAAAGAAATTAGGGATAGTATTAGATCCAAGGAAGAGAAATATAAAATGGCCAGAACAAGCAGCAAACCTGAGGATTGGGAACAGTTTAGAATTCAGCAAAGGAGGACCAAGGGATTAATTAAGAAGGGGAAAATAGAGTACGAGAGCAAGCTTGCAGAGAACATAAAAACTGACTATAAAAATCTTCTTTAGATATGTGAAGAGAAAAAGATTAGTGAAGACAAATGTGGATCCCTTACAGTCAGAAACAGGGGAATTTATAATGGGGAATAAAGAAATGGCAGACCAATTAAACACATACTTTGGTTCTGTCTTCACAAAGGAGGACACAAATTACCTCCCAGAAATGTTGGGGAACGTAATGTCTAGTGAGAAGGAGGAACTGTATGAAATCAGTATTAGTAGAGAAATGGTGTTAGGGAAATTGATGGGATTGAAGGCCGATAAATCCCCAGGGCCTGATAATCTACATCCCAGAGTACTTAAGGAAGTGGCCCTAGAAATAGTAGATGCATTGCTGGTAATTTTTCAAAATTCTATAGACTCTGGAACCGTTTCAACAGATTGGAGGGTAGCTAATGTAACCCCACTATTTAAAAAAGGAGGTAGAGAGAAAACAGGGAATTATAGATTGGTTATCCTGACATCAGTAGTGGGGAAAATGCTCGAGTCCATTACAAAAGATGTAATAGCAGAGCACGTGGAAAACAATGACAGGATCGGACAAAGTCAACATGGATTTACGAAAGGGAACTCATGCTTGACAAATCTACTGGAATTTTCCGAGTATGTAACTAGTATAATAGATAATGGAGAACCAGTGGATGTGGTGTATTTGGACTTTCAGAAGCTTTCGATAAGGTCCCACAGAAGAGATTAGCAAAATTAAAGCACATGGGATTGGGGGTAAGGTACTGACATGGATAGAGAACTGGTTGGCAGACAGGAAACAAAGAGTAGGAATAAACGGGTCTTTTTCCAAGTGACAGGCAGTGACTAGTGGGGTACCTCTGGGATCAGTGCTCGGACCCCAGCTATTCACAATATAAATTAATGATATAGATGAGGGAATTAAATGTAATATATACCAAGTTTGCAGATGACACAAAGCTGGGTGGGAGTGTGAGCTGTGAGGAGGATGCAGAGAAGCGCCAGTGTGATTTGGACAGGTTGAGTGAGTGGGCAAATACTTGGCAGATGCAGTATAATGTGGATAAATGTGAGGTTATCCAATTTGGTAGCAAAAAGAGGAAGGCAGATCATCTGAATGGCGATAGATTGGGAAAGGGAGAGGTGCAGCGAGACCTGGGTGTCCTTGTGCACCAGTCACTGAAAGTAAGCATGCAGGTGCAGCAGGCAGTTAAGAAGGCAAAAATGGTATGTTGGCCTTCATCGCGAGAGGATTCGAGTACAGGAGCAGGGATGGCTTGCTGCAATTATACATGGCCTTGGTGAGACCACATCTGGAGTATTGTGTGCAGTTTTGGTCTC
The DNA here is from genome assembly GCF_036365525.1 of Heterodontus francisci. NCBI lineage: Eukaryota > Metazoa > Chordata > Chondrichthyes > Heterodontiformes > Heterodontidae > Heterodontus > Heterodontus francisci. The sequence goes on along the minus strand of NC_090375.1, from coordinate 1,535,000 downwards.
CCTGTCTGAGGAAGGATGTTCTTGCTATGGAGGGAGTGCAGCAAAGGTTCTGACGTATGAAGAGAGATTGGGTCGATTAGGCTTGTATTCACTAGAGTCCAGAAGAATGAGAGGGGATCTCATAGAAACCTACAAAATTCTAACAGGAATGGACAGACTAGATGCAGGAAGGATGTTTCCGATGGCGGGGGAGTCCAGGACCAGGGGACACAGTCTAAGGATAAGGGGTAAGCCATTTAGGACTCAGATGAGGAGGGATTTCTTCACCAGAGAGTGGTGAACCTGTGGAATTCTCTACCACAGAAAGCAGTTGAGGCCAAATCATTAAATATATTCAAGAAAGAGTAAGGTATAGTTCTTAGGGGCGAAAGGGATCAAGGGATACGGGGAGAAAGCGGGAACAGGGTACTGAGGTTCGATGATCAACCATGATTGTACTGAATGGCGGAGCAGGCTCGAAGGGCTGAATGGCCTACTCCTGCTCCTATTTTCTATGTTTCTATGTTTCTAGTGTGAAGGGCAGTGAGGGGCAATAGTTCCTGGAGTGTGTTCAGGAAAATTTTCTACAATAGTATGTTGTTAGTCCAACGAGAAAGGAGCCACTGCTAGACTTGGTTCTTGGGAATGAGGTGGACCAAGTGGATCAAGTATCAGGAGGAGAGCATTTAAGGGATAGTCATCATTGTATCATAAGGTTTAGGCTGACTATGGAAAAGGACAAAGAGCAATCCAGGGTAAGAATAATTAACTGGGGGAAGGTCAACTTCAATGGGTAAGAATGGAGCTGGGGTGAATAAATTGGAGTCAAAAGCTGGTGAAAAAAACGGTAGATGAACAATGGGCTACTTTCAAAGAAATAGTTCAGGCACCGTCAAGGTACATTCCCTCGAAGGGGAAAAGTAGAGTAAACAAATCCAGAGCTCCCTGGATGACAAAAGAGGTAGAGATTCTGGTAAAGAAGAAAAAGTGTGCTTCTGACAGATGCCAGGTAGAAAATACTATTGAGAACCAGGCTGAATATAGAAGGTCCAGAGGGGAAGTGAAAAAGCAAAGAAGAGAAGCAAAGAGAGAGCATGAAAAGAGACTGGCAGCTAACATTAAAGGGAATCCCACAGTTTTCGATAGGCATATAAATAGTAAAAGGGGGTAAGAGGAGAAGTGGGACCGATTAGGGACCAGAAACGGGATTTACACAATGAGGCAAAGGGCAGCGGTATTAAATGAATTCTTTACATCTGTTTTGACCAAGGAAGAAGCAGCAACCCAGGCAATGGTGAAAGAGGAGGTAATTCAAACACTAGAGGGGTTTAAAATTGATAAAGAGGAAATATTAGTTAGGATGTCTGGACTTAAAGTGGATAAAACACCAGGACCGGATGAGATGCATACAAGAATACTGAGGGAAGTGAGGGTGGAAATCACAGAGGCACTGGGCATAATTTTTCAGTCTTCCTTAAACTCGGTGGTGGTGCCAGAGGACTGGAGAATTGCACACGTTACACCCTTGCTCAAAAAAGGGAATAAAGATAAGCCCAGCAACTACAGGCCAGTCAGTTTAACTTCAGCGGTAGAGAAAAAAATAATTCCAGACAAAATGTCCAGCAAGGCCATATGGGTAGAACATAGAAATAAGAAAGGGGTGATCACTTTGATGGGATTATACGATAGGCCGCCCCAATAGTCAGAGGGAAGTGGAGGAGCATATATGTAGGGAAATCACAGATAGGTGTAGGAATTATAGGGTTGTAATAGTAGGTGATTTTAACTTCCCTAATATTGACTGGGACTACCTTAGTGCTAAGGGATCAGATGGGGAAGAATTTGTTAAGTGTGTCCAGGATAGTTGTCTGAAGCAGTATGTGGATGGCCCGACTAGAGAAGGGGCTACACTCGACATCCTCTTAGGAAATGAGGATGGGCAGGTGGTTGATGTGTCAGTGGGGGAGCACTTTGGAACCAGTGACCATAACTCTATTAGCTTCAAGATAGTTATGAAAAAGGACAGGTCTTAGGTCCGAAGAAAGGTTGGTGGAGTTGCGGATAATGATGAGGATTGTCAGAGGATACTACAGGATATAGATCGGTTGCAGACTTGGGCGGAGAAATGGCAGATGGAGTTTAATCCGGCCAAATGTGAGGTAATGCATTTTGGAAGGTCTAATGCAAGTGGGAGGTATACAATAAATGGCAGAACCCTTAGGAGTATTGACAGGCAAAGAGATCTGGGCGTACAGGTCCACAGGTCACTGAAAGTGGCAACGCAGGTGGATAAGGTAGTCAAGAAGGCATACGGCATGCTTGCCTTCATCGGTCGGGGCATAGAGTATAAAAATTGGCAAGTCATGCTGCAGCTGAGCAGAACTTTAGTTAGGCCACACTTAGAATATTGCGTGCAATTCTGGTCGCCACACCACCAGAAGGACGTGGAGGCTTTGGAGAGGGTATCGAAGAGGTTTACCAGGATGTTGCCTGGTCTGGAGGGCATTAGCTATGAGGAGAGGTTGGAAAAACTCGGATTGTTTTCACTGGAACGACGGAGGTGGAGGGGCGACATGATAGAGGTTTACAAATTTATAAGCGGCATGGACAGAGTGGATAGTCAGAAGCTTTTTCCCAGGGTGGAAGAGTCAGTTACTGGGGGACATAGGTTTAAGGTGAGAGGGGTAAAGTTTAGAGGGGATGTGCGAGGCAAGTTCTTTACACAGAGGGTGGTGAGTGCCTGGAACTTGCTACCAGGGGAGGTGGTGGAAGCAGGTACGATAGCGACGTTTAAGAGGCATTTTGTCAAATACTTGAATAGGATGGGAATAGAGGGATATGGGCCCCGGAAGTGCAGAAGGTTTTAGTTTAGGCAGGCATCAAGATCGCTGCAGGCTTGGAGGGCCGAATGGCCTGTTCCTGTGCTGTACTGTTCTTTGTTCGTTCTTTGTTCAGGTTGAAGTCCTAAATTGGGGGAAGGCTAATTTCGATGGCATCAGACAGGGACTCTCAAAAGTTGAATGGGAGAGGCTGTTTACAGGGAAAGGGACATCTGGCAAGTGGGAGGCTTTTAAAAGTGAGATAGGAAGAGTTCAGGGCTGGCATGTTCCTGTTAGATGGAAGGGCAAGGCTGGCAAGTTCACGGAACCTTGGTTGACGAGTGATATTGAGGGTCTGGTCAGGACAAAGAAGGAGGCATATGTCAGGTATAGGCAGCTGGGATCGAGCGAGTCCCTCGAGGAGTATAGGGGATGTAGGACTACACTTAAGGAAATTAGGAGGGCAAAAAGGGGCCATGAGATTTCCCTGGCAGATAAAATAAAGGGGAATCCTAAAAGATTCTCTAAGTATATGAAGAGTAAAAGGATAGCGAGGGAGAGAGTAGGTCCCCTCAAGGATCAGTGTGGCAATCAATGTGTGGAGACACAGGAAATGGGCGAGGTCTTAAATGAATATTTCTCGTCCGTATTTACCGTGGAGAAGGTCATGGAAGCTAGTGAGTTTAAGGGAGGGAACGGCGATATCCTGGAGCATATCAACATTACAAAGGAGGAGGTGTTGGAGGATTTGAAGCGCATTAAGGTGGATAAATCCCCAGGGCCTGACCAGGTGTATCCTAGGATGCTATGGGAAGCAAGCGAGGAGATTGCTGGGGCCCTGGCAGAGATTTTTGTATCACCGTTAGCCACGGATGAAGTACCGGAAGACTGGAGGATAGCTAATGTTGTGCCTTTATTTAAGAAGGGCAGCAGGGATAAGCCAGGGAACTACAGGCCAGTGAGCCTTACATCAGTGGTGGGAAAGTTATTGGAAGGGATTCTGAGAGACAGGATTTACATGCATCTGGAAAGGCAAGGTCTGATTAGGGACAGTCAGCATGGCTTTGTGCGTGGGAAATCATGTCTCATGAATTTGATTGAATTTTTTGAGGAGGTGACCAAGAGGATTGACGAGGGCAGGGCGATGGACGTTGTCTACATGGACTTTAGCAAGGCCTTTGACAAGGTCCCGCATGGTAGGCTGATCCGGAAGGTTCGAACACATGGGATCCAGGGTGAGCTAGCCAATTGGATACAAAATTGGCTTGGTGATAGGAGGCAGAGGGTGGTAGTGGAGGGTTGTTTTTCAGATTGGAGGCTGGTGACCAGTGGTGTACCGCAGGGATCGGTGCTGGGCCCTCTGTTGTTTGTCATATTTATGAATGACTTGGATGTGAATGCAGGAGACATGATTAGTAAGTTTGCAGATGACACCAAAATTGAACAAAGAACAAAGTGCAGCACAGGAACAGACCATTCAGCCCTCCAAGCCTGCGCCGATCTTGATGCCTGCCTAAATTAAAACTTGCTGCAATTCCAGGGACCGTATCCCTCTATTCCCATCCTATTCAAGTATTTGACAAAATGCCTCTTAAACGTCGCTATCGTACCTGCTTCCACCACCTCCCCTGGCAGCAGGTTCCAGGCACTCACCACCCTCTGTGTAAAGAACTTGCCTCGCACATCCCCTCTAAACTTTTCCCCTCGCTCCTTAAACCTATGTCCCCTAGTAACTGACTCTTCCACCCTGGGAAAAAGCTTCTGACTATCCACTCTGTCCATGCCGCTCATAACTTTGTAAACCTCCATCATGTCGCTCCTCCACCTCCGTCGTTCCAGTGAAGACAATCCGAGTTTATCCAACCTCTCCTCACAGCTAATACCCTCCAGACCAGGCAACATCCTGGTAAACCTCTTCTGTACCCTCTCCAAAGCCTCCACATCCTTCTGGTAGTGTGGCGACCAGAATTGCATGCAATATTCTAAGTGTGGCCTAACTAAAGTTCTGTACAGCTGCAGCATGACTAGCCAATTTTTATCCTTTATGCCCCGACCGATGAAGGCAAGCATGCCGTGTGCCTTCTTGACTACCTTATCCACCTGCGTTGCCACTTTCAGTGACCTGTGGACCTGTACGCCCAGATCTCTCTGCCCGTCAATACTCCTAAGGGTTCTGCCATTTACTGTATACCTCCCACCTGCATTCGACCTTCCTCAATGCATTACCTCACATTTGTCCGGATTAAACTCCATCTGCCATTTCTCCGCCCACGTCTCCAACCGATCTATATCCTGCTGTACCCTCTGACAATCCTCATCATTATCCGCAACTCCACCAACCTTTGTGTCGTCCGCAAACTTACTAAGCAGACCAGCTACATTTTCCTCCAAATCATTTATATACACAATACAAACAGCAAAGGTCCCAGCACTGATCCCTGCAGAACACCACGAGTCAAAGCCCTCCATTCAGAAAAGCACCCTTCCACTGATACCCTCTTTCTTCTCTGACCGAGCCAGTTCTGTATCCATCTTGCCAGCTCACCTCTGATCCTGTGTGACTTCATCTTTTCTACCAGTCTGCCATGAGGGACCTTGTCAAAGGCTTTACTGAAGTCCATATAGACAACATCCACTGCCCTTCCTTCATCAATCATCTACGTCACTTTCTCAAAAAACTCGATCAAATTAGTGAGACACGACCTCCCCTTCACAAAACCATGCTGCCTCTCGCTAATAAGTTCATTTGTTTCCAAATGGGAGTAAATCCTGTCCCGAAGAATCCTCTCTAATAATTTCCCTACCACTGACGTAAGGCTCACCGGCCTACAATTTCCTGGATTATCCTTGCTACCCTTCTTAAACAAAGGAACAACATTGGCTATTCTCCAGTCCTCTGGGACCTCACCTGTAGCCAATGAAGATACAAAGATTTCTGTTAAGGCCCCAGCAATTTCTTCCCTTGCCTCCCTCAGCACTCTGGGGTAGATCCCATCAGGCCCTGGGGACTTATCTACCTTAATGCTTTGCAAGACGCCCAACACCTCCTCCTTTTTGATAATGAGATGACTGAGACTATCTACACACCCTTCCCGAGACTCATCATCCACCAAGTCCTTCTCTTTGGTGAAAACTGATGCAAAGTACTCATTTAGTACCTCGCCCATTTCCTCTGGCTCCACACATAGATTCCCTTCTCTGTCCTTGAGTGGGCCAACCCTTTCCCTGGTTACCCTCTTGCTCTTTAGATACGTATAAAAAACATTGGGATTTTCCTTAATCCTGTTTGCCAATGACTTTTCATGACCACTTTTAGCCCTCCTGACTCCTTGCTTAAGTTCCTTCCTACTTTCTTCATCTTCCTCAAAGGCTTCGTCTGTTCCCAGCCTTCCAGCCCTTATGATTGCTTCCTTTTTCTTTTTGACTCAGCTCACAATATCCCGCGTTATCCAAGGTTCCCGAAACTTGCCAAACTTATCCTTCTTCCTCATAGGAACATGCTGGGCCAGGATTCTAATCAACTGATGTTTGAAAGACTCCCACATGTCGGATGTTGATTTACCCTCAAACAGCCACCCCCAATCGAAATTCTTCAGTTTCTGCCTAATATTGTTATAATTAGCCTTCCCCCAATTTAGCACCTTCACCCGAGGACTACTCTTATCCTTATCCACAAGTACCTTAAAACTTTTGGAATTATGTCACTGTTCCCGAAATGCTCCCCGACTGAAACTTCAACTACCTGGCCGGGCTCATTCCCCAATACCAGGTCCAGTACGGCCCCATCCCTAGTTAGACTATCTACATATTGTTTCAAGAAGCCCTCCTGGATGCTCCTTACAAATTCTGCACCATCCAAGCCCCTAGCACTAAGTGAGTCCCAGTCAATATAGGGGAAATTAAAATCACCCACCACTACAACACTGTTACCTTTACATCTTTCCAAAATCTGTCTACATATCTGCTCCTCTACCTCACGCTGGCTGTTGGGAGGCCTGTAGAAAACCCCCAACATCGTGACTGCACCCTTCCTATTCCTGAGCTCCACCCATATTGCCTCACTGCATGACCCCTCTGAGGTGTCCTCCCGCAGTGCAGCTGTGATATTCTCCTTAACCAGTAATGCAACTCCCCCACCCCTTTTACATCCCCCTCTATCCCGCCTGAAGCTTCTAAATCCTGGAATATTTAGCTGCCAATCCTGCCCTTCCCTCAACTAAGTCTCTGTAATAGCAACAACATCATAGTTCCAAGTACTAATCCAAGCTCTAAGTTCATCTGCCTTACCTGTTTTTTTTTATTTCCAAAATATACTTTATTCATAAAAGTCTGCAAATATTACATTGCCAAGCACTTTCAAACAGCACCAAAAAATACAAACATTGCAAGGGAGATCAGTTTCCTTCTATACTATCATGAGTTTCTTCACAACCCTTCCATTTCACTATTGTCATGCCAATTACAGTTTTACATTTACAGCAATTGAGAATATTAACGATACAGTTCGAGGGGTTTCCCATGGATCCAGCCCCTCAGTTCAGCTTGGTGGGGGTCCTTACACTGTGGTCTTTCCCCATTGAGCCTTTGCTGCGGCTGCCCCAAGCTTTAGTGCGTCCCTCAGCACGTAGTCCTGGACTTTGGAATGTGCCAGTCTGCAACATTTGGTGGTGGACAACTCTTTGCGCTGGAAGACCAGCAAGTTTCGGGCAGACCAAAGGGCGTCTTTCACCGAATTGATTGCCTTACCTGTTATACTTCTCGCATTGAAACAAATGCACTTCAGACCATCAGTCCCACTGTGCTCAGCAACATCTCCCTGCCTGCTCTTCCTCTTAGTCTTACTGGCCTTATTTACTAGTTCCGCCTCATTTATTTCGCCTGCTGTCCTACTGCTCTGGTGGTACAGTGGACAGTGAAGAAGGTTGTCTCAGTTTACAACAGGATGCAGATCAACTGGGAAAGTGGGCAAGGGAGTGGCAAATGGAATTAATTTTGGGAATTTAAAACCAGGACAGGAGATATACAGTGAATGGCAGGGCCCTGGGGAGTGCTGTTGAGCAGAGAGACCTTGGGGTGCAAGTACATAGTTCCCTGAAAGTGGCAACACAGGTAGACACGGTGGTGAAGAAGGCGTATGGCATTCTTGCCTTCATCGGCTGAGGCATTGAGTACAAGAGTTGGGACGTCATGTGACAGTTGTACATAACGTTGGTTAGGCCGCATTTGGAGTACTGTGTGCAGTTCTGGTCGCCACACTGCAGGAAAGATGTGATTAAGCGAGAGACGGTGCAGAAAAGATTCACAAGGATGTTGCCTGGTTTGGATGGGTTGAGTTATAAAGAGAGATTGGACAGGCTGGGTCTGTTTTCCCAAGAGCGAAGGAGGCTGAGAGGGGACATGATAGAGGTATATAAAATTATGAGAGGCATAGATTGGGTAGATAGCCGGAGTTTGTTTCCCATGGTAGGGGTGAGTAAAACTAGAGGGCATAGATTTAAGGTGAGAGGGAGTAGACTTAAAGGGGAACAAAGGGGTAAATTATTCACACAAAGAATAGTGGGTATCTGGAATGAGCTGCCTGAGGAGATGGTGGAGGCAAAGAACAAAGAAAATTACAGCACAGGAACAGGCCCTTCGGCCCTCCAAGCCTGCGCCGATCCAGATCCTCTATCTAAACCTGTCGCCTATTTTCTAAGGGTCTGTATCTCTTTGCTTCCTGCCCATTCATGTATCTGTCTAGATACATCTTAAAAGACGCTATCGTGCCCGTGTCTACCACCTCCGCTGGCAACGTGTTCCAGGCACCCACCACCCTCTGCGTAAAGAACTTTCCACGCATATCCCCCCAAAACTTTTCCCCTCTCACTTTGAACTCGTGACCCCGAGTAATTGAATCCCCAACTCTGGGAAAAAGCTTCTTGCTATCCACCCTGTCTATACCTCTCATGATTTTGTACACCTCAATCAGGTCCCCCCTCAACCTCCGTCTTTCCAATGAAAATAATCCTAACCTACTCAACCTATCTTCATAGCAAGCACCCTCCATACCAGGCAACATCCTGGTGAACCTCCTCTGCACCCTCTCCAAAGCATCCACATCCTTTTGGCAATGTGGCGACCAGAACTGCACGCAGTATTCCAAATGTGGCCGAACCAAAGTCCTATACAACTGTAACATGACCTGCCAACTCTTGTACTCAATACCCCATCCGATGAAGGAAAGCATGCCGTATGCCTTCTTGACCACTCTATTGACCTGTGTTGCCACCTTCAGGGAACAATGGACCTGAACACCCAAATCTCTCTGGACATGAATTTTCCCCAGGACTTTTCCATTTATTGTATAGTTCACTCTTGAATTGGATCTTCCAAAATGCATCACCTCGCATTTGCCCGGATTGAACTCCATCTGCCATTTCTCTGCCCAACTCTCCAATCTATCTATATTCTGCTGTATTCTCTGACAGTCCCCTTCACTATCTGCGACTCCACCAATCTTAGTGTCGTCTGCAAACTTGCTAATCAGACCACCTATACTTTCCTCCAAATCATTTATGTATATCACAAACAACAGTGGTCCCAGCATGGATCCCTGTGGAACACCACTGGTCACACGTCTCCATTTTGAGAAACTCCCTTCCACTGCTACTCTCTGTCTCCTGTTGCCCAGCCAGTTCTTTATCCATCTAGCTAGTACACCCTGGACCCCATGCGACTTCACTTTCTCCATCAACCTACCATGGGGAACCTTATCAAATGCCTGACTGAAGTCCATGTATATGACATCTACAGCCCTTCCCTCATCAATCAACTTTGTCACTTCCTCAAAGAATTCTATTAAGTTGGGAAGACATGACCTTCCCTGCACAAATCCATGTTGCCTATCACTGATAAGCCCATTTTCTTCCAAATGGGAATAGATCCTATCCCTCAGTATCTTCTCCAGCAGTTTCCCTATCACTGACGTCAGGCTCAACGGTCTATAATTACCTGGATTATCCCTGCTACCCTTCTTAAACAAGGGGACAACATTAGCAATTCTCCAGTCCTCCGGGACCTCACCCGTGTTTAAGGATGCTGCAAAGATATCTGTTAAGGCCCCAGCTATTTCCTTTCTCGCTTCCCTCAGAAACCTGGGATAGATCCCATCCGGACCTGGGAACTTGTCCACCTTAATGCCTTTTAGAATACCCAACACTTCCTCCCTCCTTATGCCGACTTGACCGAGAGTAATCAAACATCTGTCCCTAACTTCAACATCCATCATGTCCCTCTCCTCGGTGAATACCGATGCAAAGTACTCGTTTTGAATCTCACCCATTTTCTCTGACTCCATGCATAACTTTCCTCCTTTGTCCTTGAGTGGGCCAATCCTTTCTCTAGTTACCCTCTTGCTCCTTATATATGAATAAAAGGCTTTGGGATTTTCCTTAACCCTGTTTGCTAAAGATATTTCATGACCCCTTTTAGCCCTCTTAATTCCTCGTTTCAGATTGGTCCTACATTCCCGATATTCTTCCAAAGCTTCAACTTTCTTCAGCCGCCAAGACCTTCTGTATGCTTCCTTTTTCCTCTTAGCTAGTTTCAAAATTCACCTTAGCTTGCCATTTCTATCCCTCATTTTCACAGGAACATGTCTCTCCTGCACGCTAATCAACCTCTCTTTAAAAGCCTCCCACATATCACATGTGGATTTCCCTTCAAACAGCTGCTCCCAATCTACATTCCCCAGCTCCTGCCGAATTTTGGTATAGTTGGCCTTCCCCCAATTTAGCACTCTTCCTTTAGGACCACTCTCGTCTTTGTCCATGAGTATTCTAAAACTTACGGAATTGTGATCACTTTTCCCAAAGTAGTCCCCAACTGAAACTTCAACCACCTGGCCGGGCTCATTCCCCAACACCAGGTCCAGTATGGCCCCTTCCCGAGTTGGACTATTTACATACTGCTCTAGAAAACCCTCCTGGATGCTCCTTACAAATTCTGCTCCATCTAGACCTCTAACACTAAGTGAATCCCAGTCAATGTTGGGAAAATTAAAATCTCCTACCACCACCCTGTTGCTCCTACATCTTTCCATAATCTGTTTCCATATTTGTACCTCTATCTCACGCTCACTGTTGGGAGGCCTGTAGTACAGCCCCAACATTGTTACCGCACCCTTCCTATTTCTGAGTTCTGCCCATATTGCCTCACTGCTCGAGTCCTCCATAGTGCCCTCCTTCAGCACAGCTGTGATATCCTCTTTGACCAGTAATGCAACTCCTCCACCCCTTTTACCTCCCTCTCTATCCCGCCTGAAGCATCGATATCCTGGGATATTTAGTTGCCAATCATGCCCTTCCCTCAACCAAGTTTCAGTAATAGCAATAACATCATACTCCCAGGTACTAATCCAGGCCCTAAGTTCATCTGCCTTACCTACTACACTTCTTGCATTAAAACAAATGCACCTCAGACCACCAGTCCCTTTATATTCATCATCTGCTCCCTGCCTGCTCTTCCCCTTAGTCACGCTGACTTCATTATCTCGTTCCTTACAGGCTTTAGTTACTACCTCCTTACTGTCCACTGACCTCATTTGGTTCCCATCCCCCTGCCACATTAGTTTAAACCCTCCCCAACAGCGTTAGCAAAAGCACCCCCAAGGACATTAGTTCAAGTCCGGCCCAGGTGTAGACCGTCCAATTTGTAATAGTCCCACCTCCCCCAGAACCGGTCCCAATGTCCCAAAAATCTGAACCCCTCCCTCCTGCACCATCTCTCAAGCCACGCATTCATCCTGACTATTCTTTCATTTTTACTCTGACTATCACGTGGCACTGGTAGTAATCCTGAGATTACTACCTCTGAGGTCCTACTTTTTAACTTGGCTCCTAACTCCCTAAACTCTGCTTGTAGGACCTCATCCCGTTTTTTACCTATATCATTGGTGCCTATGTGCACAATGACAACTGGCTGTTCACCCTCCTCTTTCAGAATGTTCTGTAGCCGATCTGAGACATCCCTGACCCGTGCACCTGGGAGGCAACATACCATTCGGGAGCCTCGTTTTCGACCACAGAACCGCCTATCTACTCCCCTTACAATCGAATCCCCTATGACTATAGCCCTTCCACTCTTTTTCCCGCCCTTCTGAACAGCAGAGCCAGCCATGGTGCCATGAACCTGGCTACTGCTGCCTTCACCTGGTGAGCCATCTCCCTCAACAGTATCCAAAACGGTATACTTGTTGTGGAGGGAGATGACTGCAGGGGACACCGGCGCTGCCTTCCTGCTCTTTCTCTGTCTTTTGGTCACCCATTCCCTTTCTCCCTCAGCAATCCTAATCTGCGGTGTGACCAATTCACTAAACGTGCTATCCACAACCTCCTCAGCATCGCGGAGGCTCCAAAGTGAGCCCATCCACAGCTCCAGAGCCATCATGCGGTCTAACAAGAGCTGCAGCTGGACATACTTCCAGCACATGAAGGAGTCAGGGTCATCAGCCATGTCCCTGAGCTCCCACATTGAGCAAGAGGAGCATAACACGGGTCTGAGATCTCCTGCCATTTTTAATCTGAAGCTTAACTTAGTCTTAACTTAGATAAATGAAAAAGGAACAGTTGCAACATTTAAGAGGCATCTGGACAGGTACTTGAATGAGCAAGGCATCGAGGGATATGGAATTAATGCAGGCAGGTGGGATTACTATAGAGAGGCATTATGGTCAGCCATGGACGCGGTGGGCTGAAGGGCCTGTTTCTATGCTGTATGACTCTATGACTCTAGTGTGTGTACCCCAGTGACAGTCACTGTGTGGAGCCCGGACCTCAGTGAGAGTCAGTGTGTGTGGAACCCGGACCTCAGTGAGAGTCAGTGTGTGTGGAACCCGTACCTCAGTGAGAGTCAGTGTGTGTGGAACCCGGACCTCAGTGAGAGTCAGTGTGTGTGGAACCCGGACCTCAGTGAGAGTCAGTGTGTGTGGAACCCGGACCTCAGTGAGAGTCAGTGTGTGTGGAACCCGGACCTCAGTGAGAGTCAGTGTGTGTGGAACCCGGACCTCAGTGAGAGTCAGTGTGTGTGGAACCCGTACCTCAGTGAGAGTCAGTGTGTGTGGAACCCGTACCTCAGTGAGAGTCAGTGTGTGTGGAACCCGTACCTCAGTGAGAGTCAGTGTGTGTGGAACCCGTACCTCAGTGAGAGTCAGTGTGTGTGGAACCCGTACCTCAGTGAGAGTCAGTGTGTGTGGAACCCGTACCCCAGTGAGAGTCAGTGTGTGTGGAACCCGTACCTCAGTGAGAGTCAGTGTGTGTGGAACCCGTACCCCAGTGAGAGTCAGTGTGTGTGGAACCCGTACCTCAGTGAGAGTCAGTGTGTGTGGAAACCGTACCTCAGTGAGAGTCAGTGTGTGTGGAACCCGGACCCCAGTGAGTGTGTGTGTGTGTGGAACCTGTACCCCAGTGAGAGTCAGTGTGTGTGGAAACCGTACCTCAGTGAGAGTCAGTGTGTGTGGAACCCGGACCCCAGTGAGAGTCAGTGTGTGTGGAACCCGGACCCCAGTGAGTGTGTGTGTGGAACCCGTACCCCAAAGAGAGTCAGTGTGTGTGGAACCCGTACCCCAAAGAGAGTCAGTGTGTGTGAGACCTGTACCCCAGTGAGAGTCAGTGTGTGTGGGACCCGTACCCCAGTGAGAGTCAGTGTGTGTGGGACCCGTACCCCAGTGAGAGTCAGTGTGTGTGGGACCCGTACCCCAGTGAGAGTCAGTGTGTGTGGGACCCGTACCCCAGTGAGAGTCAGTGTGTGTGGGACCCGTACCCCAGTGAGAGTCAGTGTGTGTGGGACCCGTACCCCAGTGAGAGTCAGTGTGTGTGGGACCCGTACCCCAGTGAGAGTCAGTGTGTGTGGAACCTGTACCCCAGTGAGAGTCAGTGTGTGTGGAAACCGTACCTCAGTGAGAGTCAGTGTGTGTGGAACCCGGACCCCAGTGAGAGTCAGTGTGTGTGGAACCCGGACCTCAGTGAGAGTCAGTGTGTGTGGAACCCGGACCCCAGTGAGAGTCAGTGTGTGTGGAACCCGGACCTCAGTGAGAGTCAGTGTGTGTGGGACCCGTACCCCAGTGAGAGTCAGTGTGTGTGGAACCCGTACCCCAGTGAGAGTCAGTGTGTGTGTGGGACCCGTACCCCAGTGAGAGTCAGTGTGTGTGGGACCCGTACCTCAGTGAGAGTCAGTGTGTGTGGAACCTGTACCCCAGTGAGAGTCAGTGCGTGTGGAACCCGTACCCCAGTGAGAGTCAGTGCGTGTGGAACCCGTACCCCAGTGAGAGTCAGTGTGTGTGGGACCCGTACCCCAGTGAGAGTCAGTGTGTGTGGGACCCGTACCCCAGTGAGAGTCAGTGTGTGTGGGACCCGTACCCCAGTGAGAGTCAGTGTGTGTGGGACCCGTACCCCAGTGAGAGTCAGTGTGTGTGGGACCCGTACCCCAGTGAGAGTCAGTGTGAGTGGAACCCGTACCCCAGTGAGAGTCAGTGTGTGTGGAACCCGTACCCCAGTGAGAGTCAGTGCGTGTGGAACATGTACTGCAGCGTTGGTTAGGAATTTCAGGAAAGGCATAAAAAAATGGAAAACGTTTTGTTTAATACTTACAGTTAATTCCTCTCCACTCTGTTGTGTTCGGACACCTGGAACTGCAATGTACTGCGTGGATTTCTGCCTCCGTGCTTTGATCCAAAGTCTGATCAATTACTCAACTCTCAAGTGAGGTTACATGACTGTTGAGGTGAAAGACCGACTCCTGGATAATATGTACACAGGTCTGTCCGTGCAATGCAGATCCTCAGTGCAAATAAATGCGATATACATATATTCACTGAGCTTCACTGCATTTTCTGTGCTATCAAATAGCATTTGTTATCAGAATAGATCTCTGACAATAAAGAATAAAACACTTTAGCATGAAACAGTGCACAAAGTTCGACCCACAAACCCCTTTGTCCAGGTACATGCCAATATCCCCACCACTGCCTTTGACCTTTGAGTCTTGAAAACAAACAACATTCAGGCCATTGACACCAAACGACTCAAAACATCACATCTCCCATTGGAACATACATCCCCTGAACTCAACTCCCCTCAAGTCTCACTCCCTTGACAGCACTCCTAAACCCACTCCCCTAAACAAAGAACAAAGAACAGTACAGCACAGGAACAGGCTATTCGGCCCTTCAGGCCTGCGCCGATCTTGATGCCTGCCTAAACTAACACCTTCTGCACTTCCGGGGTCCGTATCCATCTATTCCCTTCCTATTCATGTATTTGTCAAGATGCCTCTTAAACGTCTCTATCGTACCTGCTTCCACCATCTCCCCCGGCAACAAGTTCCAGGCACTCACCACCCTCTGTGTAAAGAACTTCTCTCGCACATCCCCTCTAAACTTTGCCCCTCTCACCTTAAACCTATGTCCCCTCGTAACTGACTGTTCCACCCTAGGAAAAAGCTTCTGACTATCCATTCTGTCCATGCCGCTCATAACTTTGTAAACCTCTATCATGTCGCCCCTCCACCTCCGTCGTTCCAGTGAAAATAATCCAAGTTTATCCAACCTCTCCTCATAGCTAATGCCCTCCAGACCAGGCAACATCCTGGTAAACCTCTTCTGTACCCTCTCCAAAGCCTCCACATCCTTCTGGTAGTGTGGCGACAAGAATTGCACACAATATTCTAAGTGTGGCCTAACTAAAGTTCTGTACGGCTGCAGCATGACTTGCCAATTTTTATACTCTATGCCCCGACCGATGAAGGCAGGCATGCCGTATGCCTTCTTGACTACCTTATCCACCTGCGTTGTCACTTTGTGACCTGTGGCCCTGTATGCCCAGATCTCTCTGCCTGTCAATACTCTTAAGGGTTCTGCCATTTACTGTAGACTTCCCACCTGCATTCGACCTTCCAAAAGTGGGTTTAGGGGAGTGGGGATTAAAAGACAGGACCTCTCGGGTTGTAATCTCGGGATTACTCCCTGTGCCATGTGCCAGTGAGGCTAGAAATAGGAAGATAGTGCAGCTAAACACGTGGCTGAGCAGCTGGTGTAGAAGGGAGGGTTTCAGATATCTGGACCATTGGGATCTCTTCAGGGACAGGTGGGACCTGTACAAGAAGGACGGGTTGCATCTAAACTGGAGGGGCAGAAATATCCTGGCTGTGAGGTTTGCTAGCGTCACTCGGGAGGGTTTAAACTAGTGTGGCAGGGGGCTGGGAACCAGAGCAGTAGGACAGCAAGTGAAATAAATGAGGGGGAACTAGTAAATAAGGCCAGTAAGATGGAGAGGAAGAGCAGGCAGGGAGATGTTGCTGAGCACAGCGGGACCGCTGGTCTGAAGTGCATTTGTTTCAATGCGAGAAGTTTAACAGGTAAGGCAGATGAACTTAGAGCTGCATTACTGGTTAAGGAGAATATCACAGCTGTACTGTAACGCTATGGCGTTGGAAGGATGAATGAGAACGGGCAGAGACTGCTTGAGTTGTGTACCTATCATAACCTCTGCATCACCAACTCGTTCTTTCACACTAAACCCTGTCACCAGGTTTCATGGAGGCACCCAAGATCACGTCGTTGGCACCAGCTAGACCTCATTGTCACAAGGCGAGCCGCCTTAAACAGTGTTCAAATCACACGCAGCTTCCACAGTGCGGACTGCGACACCGACCACTCCCTGGTGTGCAGCAAGGTTAGACTCAGACCAAAGAAGTTGCATCATTCCAAGCAGAAGGGCCACCCGCGCATCAACACGAGCAGAATTTCTCACCCACAGCTGTTACAAAAATTTCTAAATTCACTTGTAACAGCCCTTCAAAACACTCCCACAGGGGATGCTGAGACCAAGTGGGCCCACATCAGAGACGCCATCTATGAGTCAGCTTTGACCACCTACGGCAAAAGTGCGAAGAGAAATGCAGACTGGTTTCAATCTCATAATGAAGAGCTGGAACCTGTCATAGCCGCTAAGCGCATTGCACTTTTGAACTACAAGAAAGCCCCCAGCGATTTAACATCCGCAGCACTTAAAGCAGCCAG
Organism: Heterodontus francisci; assembly: GCF_036365525.1. Classification (NCBI taxonomy): domain Eukaryota; kingdom Metazoa; phylum Chordata; class Chondrichthyes; order Heterodontiformes; family Heterodontidae; genus Heterodontus; species Heterodontus francisci. The sequence goes on along the minus strand of NC_090375.1, from coordinate 1,518,149 downwards.
AAGTACTGCACAAAGAACAGCTAGGCGTTGCGCAAACGACTACTGGCAACACCTATGCAGTCATATTCAGCTGGCCTCAGACACCGGAAACATCAGAGGAATGTATGATGGCATGAAGAGAGCTCTTGGGCCAACCATCAAGAAGATCACCCCCCTCAAATCTAAATCGGGGGACATAATCACTGACCAACGCAAACAGATGGACCGCTGGGTTGAGCACTACCTAGAACTGTACTCCAGGGAGAATGCTGTCACTGAGACTGCCCTCAATGCAGCCCAGCCTCTACCAGTCATGGATGAGCTGGACATACAGCCAACCAAATCGGAACTCAGTGATGCCATTGATTCCCTAGCCAGCGGAAAAGCCCCTGGGAAGGACAGCATTACCCCTGAAATAATCAAGAGTGCCAAGCCTGCTATACTCTCAGCACTACATGAACTGCTATGCCTGTGCTGGGACGAGGGAGCAGTACCCCAGGACATGCGCGATGCCAACATCATCACCCTCTATAAAAACAAAGGTGACCGCGGTGACTGCAACAACTACCGTGGAATCTCCCTGCTCAGCATAGTGGGGAAAGTCTTTGCTCGAGTCGCTCTGAACAGGCTCCAGAAGCTGGCCGAGCGCGTCTACCCTGAGGCACAGTGTGGCTTTCGTGCAGAGAGATCGACTATTGACATGCTGTTCTCCCTTCGTCAGATACAGGAGAAATGCCGTGAACAACAGATGCCCCTCTACATTGCTTTCATTGATCTCACCAAAGCCTTTGACCTCGTCAGCAGACGTGGTCTCTTCAGACTACTAGAAAAGATCGGATGTCCACCAAAGCTACTAAGTATCATCACCTCATTCCATGACAATATGAAAGGCACAATTCAACATGGTGGCTCCTCATCAGAGCCCTTTCCTATCCTGAGTGGTGTGAAACAGGGCTGTGTTCTCGCACCCACACTTTTTGGGATTTTCTTCTCCCTGCTGCTTTCACATGCGTTCAAATCCTCTGAAGAAGGAATTTTCCTCCACACAAGATCAGGGGGCAGGTTGTTCAACCTTGCCCGTCTAAGAGCGAAGTCCAAAGTACGGAAAGTCCTCATCAGAGAACTCCTCTTTGCTGACGATGCTGCTTTAACATCTCACACTGAAGAATGCCTGCAGAGTCTCATCGACAGGTTTGCGTCTGCCTGCAATGAATTTGGCCTAACCATCAGCCTCAAGAAAACGAACATCATGGGGCAGGATGTCAGAAATGCTCCATCCATCAATATTGGCGACCACGCTCTGGAAGTGGTTCAAGAGTTCACCTACCTAGGCTCAACTATCACCAGTAACCTGTCTCTAGATGCAGAAATCAACAAGCGCATGGGTAAGGCTTCCACTGCTATGTTCAGACTGGCCAAGAGAGTGTGGGAAAATGGCGCACTGACACGGAACACAAAAGTCCGAGTGTATCAGGCCTGTGTCCTCAGTACCTTGCTCTACGGCAGCGAGGCCTGGACAACGTATGCCAGCCAAGAGCGACGTCTCAATTCATTCCATCTTCGCTGCCTTCGGAGAATACTTGGCATCAGGTGGCAGGACTATATCTCCAACACAGAAGTCCTTGAAGCGGCCAACATCCCCAGCTTATACACACTACTGAGTCAGCGGCGCTTGAGATGGCTTGGCCATGTGAGCCGCATGGAAGATGGCAGGATCCCCAAAGACACATTGTACAGCGAGCTCGCCACTGGTATCAGACCCACCGGCCGTCCATGTCTCCGTTATAAAGACGTCTGCAAACGCGACATGAAATCGTGTGACATTGATCACAAGTCGTGGGAGTCAGTTGCCAGCATTCGCCAGAGCTGGCGGGCAGCCATAAAGACAGGGCTAAATTGTGGTGAGTCGAAGAGACTTAGTAGTTGGCAGGAAAAAAGACAGAGGCGCAAGGGGAGAGCCAACTGTGCAACAGCCCCAACAAACAAATTTCTCTGCAGCACCTGTGGAAGAGCCTGTCACTCCAGAATTGGCCTTTATAGCCACTCCAGGCGCTGCTTCACAAACCACTGACCACCTCCAGGCGCGTATCCATTGTCTCTCGAGATAAGGAGGCCCAAAAGAACTGCGGGAGGTCACCTCGGAGGGGTCATGCAGCGAGGTAATATGGGTGGAGCTCAGGAATAGGAAGGGTGCAGTCACAATATTGGGGGTTTTCGACAGGCCTCCCAACAGCCAGCAGGAGGTAGAGGAGCAGATATGTGGACAGATTTTGGAAAGATGTAAAGGTAACAGGGTTGTAGTGGTGGGGGATTTTAACTTTCCCAATATTGACTGGGACTCACAGTGTCAGGGGCAGAATTTGTAAGGAGCATCCAGGAGGGCTTCTTGAAACAATATATAGTTAGTCCAACTTATGAAGGGGCCGTACTGGACCTGGTATTACGGAATGAGCCCGGCCAGGTGGTTGAATTTTCAGTGGGGGAGCATTTCGGGAACAGTGACCATAATTCCATACATTTTAAGGTACTTGTGGATAAGGATAAGAGTAGTCCTCGGGTGAAGGTGTTAAATTGGGGGAAGGCTAATTATAACAACATTAGGCAGGAACTGAAGAATTTAGATTGGGGGCGGCTGTTTGAGGGTAAATCAACATCTGACATGTGGGAGTCTTTCAAACGTCAGCTGATTAGAATCCAGGACCAGCATGTTCCTGTGAGGAAGAAAGACAAGTTTGGCAAGTTTCGGGAAGCTTGGATAACGCAGGATATTGTGAGCCGAGTCAAAAAGAAAAAGGAAGCATTTGTAAGGGCTGGAAGGCTAGGAACAGACAAATCCCTTGAGGAATATAAAGACAGTAGGAAGGAACTTAAGCAAGGAGTCAGGAGGGTTAAAAGGGGTCATGAAAAGTCATTGGCAAACAGGATTAAGGAAAATCCCAAGGCTTTTTATACGTATATAAAGAGCAAGAGGGTAACCAGGAAAAGGGTTGGCCCACTCAAGGACAGAGAAGGGAATCTATGTGTGGAGCCAGAGGAAATGAGCGAGGTACTAAATGAGTACTTTGCATCAGTATTCACCAAAAAGAAGGACTTGGTGGATGATGAGTCTAGGGAAGGGAGTGTAGAAAGTCTCGGTCATGTCGATATCAAAAAGGAGGTGGTGTTGAGCGTCTTGCAAAGCATTAAGGTTGATAAGTCCCCAGGGCCTGATGGGATCTACCCTAGAATACTGAGGGAGGCAAGGGAAGAAATTGCTGGGGCCTTGACAGAAATCTTTGTATCCTCATTGGCTACAGGTGAGGTCCCAGAGGACTGGAGAATAGCCAATGTTGTTCCTTTGTTTAAGAAGGGTAGCAAGGATAATCCAGGAAATTATAGACCGGTGAGCCTTACGTCAGTGATTCGGGACAGGATTTACTCCCATTTGGAAACAAATGAACTTATTAGCGAGGGGCAGCATGGTTTTGTGAAGGGGAGGTCATGTCTCACGAATTTGATTGAGTTTTTTGAGGAAGTGACGAAGATGATTGATGAAGGAAGGGCAGTGGATGTTATCTATATGGACTTCAGTAAAGCCTTTTACAAGGTCCCTCATGGCAGACTGGTAGAAAAGATGAAGTCACACAGGATCAGAGGTGAGCTGGCAAGATGGATACAGAACTGGCTCGGTCATAGAAGACAGAGGGTAACAGTGGAAGGGTGCTTTTCTGAATGGAGGGATGTGACTAGTGGTGTTCCGCAGGGATCAGTGCTGGGACCTTTGCTGTTTGTAGCACATATAAATGATTTGGAGGAAAATGTAGCTGGTCTGATTAGTAAGTTTGCGGACAACACAAAGGTTGGTGGAGTTGCGGATAATGAGGATTGTCAGAGGATACAGCAGGATATAGATCAGTTGGAGACTTTGGCGGAGAAATGGCAGATGGAGTTTAATCTGGACAAATGTGAAGGCAGCAGTAGCCAGGTTCATGGCACCGTGGCTGGCTCTGCTGTTCAGAAGGGCGGGAAAAAGAGTGGAAGGGCTATAGTCATAGGGGATTCGATTGTAAGGGGAGTAGATAGGCGGTTCTGTGGTCGAAAACGAGACTCCCGAATGGTATGTTGCCTCCCAGGTGCACGGGTCAGGGATGCCTCAGATCGGCTGCAGAACATTCTGAAGGGGGAGGGTGAACAGCCAGTTGTCATTGTGCACATAGGCACTAATGATATAGGTAAAAAACGGGATGAGGTCCCACAAGCAGAGTTTAGGGAGTTAGGAGCCAAATTAAATAGTAGGACCTCAGAGGTAGTAATCTCCGGATTGCTACCAGTGCCACGTGATAGTCAGAGTAGAAATGAAAGAATAGTCAGGATGAATGCGTGGCTTGAGAGATGGTGCAGGAAGGAGGGGTTCAGATTTTTGGGACATTGGGACCGGTTCTGGGGGAGGTGGGACTATTACAAATTGGACTGTCTACACCTGGGCCTGACTGGAACCAATGTCCTTGGGGGTGCTTTTGCTAACGCTGTTGGGGAGGGTTTAAACTAATGTGGCAGGGGGATGGGAACCAAATGAGGTCAGTGGACAGTAAGGAGGTAGTAACAAAAGCCTGTAAGGAACTAGATAATGAAGTCAGTGTGACTAAGGGGAAGAGCAGGCAGGGAGCAGATGATGAATGTAAAGGGACTGGTGGTCTGAGGTGCATTTGTTTTAATGCAAGAAGTGTAGTAGGTAAGGCAGATGAACTTAGGGCTTGGATTAGTACCTGGGAGTATGATGTTATTGCTATTACTGAGACTTGGTTGAGGGAAGAGCATGATTGGCAACTAAATATCCCAGGATATCGATGCTTCACGCGGGATCGAGAGGGAGGTAAAAGGGGTGGAGGAGTTGCATTACTGGTCAAAGAGGATATCACAGCTGTGCTGAAGGAGGGCACTATGGAGGACTCGAGCAATGAGGCAATATGGGCAGAACTCAGAAATAGGAAGGTTGCGGTAACAATGTTGGGGCTGTACTACAGGCCTCCCAACAGCGAGCGTGAGATAGAGGTACAAATATGGAAACAGATTATGGAAAGATGTAGGAGCAACAGGGTGGTGGTGAAAGGAGATTTTAATTTTCCCAACACTGACTGGGATTCACTTCGTGTTAGAGGTCCAGATGGAGCAGAATTTGTAAGGAGCATCCAGGAGGATTTTCTCGAGCAGTATGTAAATAGTCCAACTCGGGAAGGGGCCATACTGGACCTGGTGTTGGGGAATGAGCCCAGCCAGGTGGTTGAAGTTTCAGTAGGGGACTACTTTGGGAATAGTGATCACAATTCCGTAAGTTTTAGAATACTCATGGATAAAGACGAGAGTGGTCCTAAAGGAAGAGTGCTAAATTGGGGGAAGGCCAACTATACCAAAATTCGGCAGGAGCTGGGGAATGTAGATTGGGAGCAGCTGTTTGAAGGGAAATCCACATTTGATATGTGGGAGGCTTTTAAAGAGAGTTTGATTAGCGTGCAGGAGAGACATGTTCCTGTGAAAATGAGGGATAGAAATGGCAAGATTAGGGAACCATGGATGACAGGTGAAATTGTGAGACTAGCGAAGAGGAAAAAGGAAGCATACATAAGGTCTAGGAGGCTGAAGAAAGACGAAGCTTTGAAAGAATATCGGGAATGTAGGACCAATCTGAAACGAGGAATTAAGAGGGCTAAAAGGGGTCATGAAATAACTTTAGCAAACAGGGTTAAGGAAAATCCCAAAGCCTTTTATTCATATATAAGGAGCAAGAGGGTAACTAGAGAAAGGATTGGCCCACTCAAGGACAAAGGAGGAAAGTTATGCGTGGAGTCAGAGAAAATGGGTGAGATTCTAAACGAGTACTTTGCATCGGTATTCACCGAGGAGAGGGACATGACGGATGTTGAGGTTAGGGACAGATGTTTGATTACTCTTGGTCAAGTTGGCATAAGGAGGGAGGAAGTGTTGGGTATTCTAAAAGGCATTAAGGTGGACAGGTCCCCAGGTCCGGATGGGATCTATCCCAGGTTTCTGAGGGAAGTGAGAGAGGAAATAGCTGGGGCCTTAACAGATATCTTTGCAGCATCCTTAAACACGGGTGTGGTCCCGGAGGACTGGAGAATTGCTAATGTTGTCCCCTTGTTTAAGAAGGGTAGCAGGGAAAATCCAGGTAATTATAGACCGGTGAGCCTGACGTCAGTGGTAGGGAAGCTGCTGGAGAAGTTACTGAGGGATAGGATCTATTTCTATCTGGAAGAAAATGGGCTTATCAGTGATAGGCAACATGGTTTTGTGCAGGGAACGTCATGTCTTACCAACTTAATAGAATTCTTTGAGGAAGTGACAAAGTTGATTGATGAGGGAAGGGCTGTAGATGTCGTATACATGGACTTCAGTAAGGCGTTTGATAAGGTTCCCCATGGTAGGCTGGTGGAGAAAGTGAAGTCGCATGGGGTCCAAGGTGTACTAGCTAGATGGATAAAGAACTGGCTGGGCAACAGGAGACAGAGAGTAGCAGTAGAAGGGAGTTTCTCAAAATGGAGATGTGTGACCAGTGGTGTTCCACAGGGATCCGTGCTGGGACCACTGTTGTTTGTGATATACATTAATGATTTGGAGGAAAATATAGGTGGTCTGATTAGCAAGTTTGCAGACGACACTAAGATTGGTGGAGTAGCAGATAGTGAAGGGGACTGTCAGAGAATACAGCAGAATATAGATAGATTGGAGAGTTGGGCAGAGAAATGGCAGATGGAGTTCAATCAGGGCAAATGCGAGGTGATGCATTTTGGAAGATCCAATTCAAGAGTGAACTATACAGTAAATGGAAAAGCCTGGGGAAAATTGATGGACAGAGAGATTTGGGTGTTCAGGTCCACTGTTCCCTGAAGGTGGCAACGCAGGTCAATAGAGTGGTCAAGAAGGCATACGGCATGCTTTCCTTCATTGGACGGGGTATTGAGTACAAGAGTTGGCAGGTCATGTTACAGTTGTATAAGACTTTGGTTCGGCCACATTTGGAATACTGCGTGCAGTTCTGGTCGCCACATTACCAAAAGGATGTGGATGCTTTGGAGAGGGTGCAGAGGAGGTTCACCAGGATGTTGCCTGGTATGGAGGGCGCTAGCTATGAAGAGAGATTTAGTAGATTAGGATTATTTTCATTAGAAAGACAGAGGTTGAGGGGGGACCAGATTGAGGTGTACAAAATCATGAGAGGTATAGACAGGGTGGATAGCAAGAAGCTTTTTCCCCCCAGAGTGGGGGATTCAATTACTCGGGGTCACGAGTTCAAAGTGAGAGGGGAAAAGTTTAGGGGGGCTATGCGTGGAAAGTTCTTTACGCAGAGGGTGGTGGGTGCCTGGAACGCGTTGCCAGTGGAGGTGGTAGACGCGGGCACGATAGCGTCTTTTAAGATGTATCTAGACAGATACATGAATGGGCAGGAAGCAAAGAGATACAGAACCTTAGAAAATAGGCGACAGTTTTAGATAGACGATCTGGATCGGCGCAGGCTTGGAGGGCCGAAGGGCCTGTTCCTGTGCTGTAATTTTCTTTGTTCTTTGTTCTTTGAAACCCCATTCCCCGAAACACACTCCCTTAAACCCCACTCCCGTAAACTCACTCCCGTAAATCCTACACCCCTCGACCACACTCCCCTAAACCCCACTTCCCCTAAACCCCACTCCCCCTAAACACACACCACTAAACTCACTCCCCTCAACCCCAATCCCCTAAACTCACTTCCCCTAAACTGAGACCCCTATACCCCACTCCCCTATACCCCACTCCCATGATCCCCACTGTCCCAATGCCCTCCCCACGATCCCCACTCCCCACGATCCCCACTCCCCTGGTTGCTGTGCTCCAGTAGGTGTTTACTGATATGGCTGTCGGGTTACTGAGCAGTCTGGGAGGGGAGTTTTCTGGAACAAAGACATCAACCTGGAGCAAACGGGAACTCACTCTGTTGTAATTAGCGGGATTTTGCTCTCTGTTTGTTGACTTTGAAGTAACCCATTCTCACTCTCCCTCTGGACGAGAGAGGAGACACAGATACACGCTATTAAAGCTGGAGTTATACTGCAAGGCACTACCTTCCCTCATTTACCAAGAGAGAGGAGGAAATAGCGAGAGGGAGGGGGAGGGGGAGATGGAGAGGAAGAGAGGTCAGCAAGTTAGAGACAGGAGGGCAGGTTAATTGGAGGGGCAGGAGAAAGGGGAGGAACAGGTGTGAATGACAATAAGAAAAGCCAAAGGAGGAGGAGCAGAATGTGAGAGGACTGATGGTACTTGTTAATTCCCAGGACTCTGACTCACCACCATTTCCCAAATTGTTTTCCCATGGAATGTGCTAGCCCAGCATTTACTGCCCATCCCTAATTGCCCTTGAGAAGGTGGTGGTGAGCTGCCTTCTTGAACCGCTGCAGTCCATTTGGGGTAGGTATACCCACATTGCTGTTAGGAAGGGAGTTCCAGGATTTTGACCCAGTAACAGTGAAGGAACGGCGATATAGTTCCAAGTCAGGATGGTGTGTGACTTGGAGGGGAACTTGCAAGTTGTGGCATTCCCATGCATTTGCTGCCCTTGTCCTTCTAGTTGGTAGAGGTCGCGGGTTTGGAAGGTGCTGTCTAAGGAGCCTTGGTGCATTGCTGCAGTGCATCTTGTAGATGGTACACACTGCTGCCACTGTGTGTCGGTGGTGGAGGGAGTGAATGTTTGTAGATGGGGTGCCAATCAAGCGGGCTGCTTTGTCCTGGATGGTGTCGAGCTTCTTGAGTGTTGTTGGAGCTGCACCCATCCAGGCAAGTGGAGAGTATTCCATCACACTCCTGACTTGTGCCTTGTAGATGGTGGACAGGCTTTGGGGAGTCAGGAGGTGAGTTACCCACCTCAGGATTCCTAGCCTCTGACCTGCTCTTGTGGCCATGGTCATAGAGAGATACAGACCCTTCAGCCCACAGAGTCCATGCTAACCATCCATTTATACTAATCCTACATTAATTCAATTTTTCACTCTCACATCCCCACCTTCCCTCAATTCTCCTACCACCTACCTGCACTTATTTTTTTTTGCTTTATAATGGCCAATTTACCTATCAATCCACAAATCTTTGGCATGGGGGAGGAAACCAGAGCATGCGGAGGAAACCCACGCAATCACAGGGAGAACTTGCAAACTGCGCACAGATAGTACCCAGAACCAAATCCAGGTCACTGGAGCTGTGAGACTGCGGTGCTAACCACTGTGCCACTGTTCTGTCCATGGTATTTATGTGGCTACTCCAGTTCAGTTTCTGGTCAATGGATATTGATAGAAACATGGAAAGATTTACAACACAGTAGGAGGTCATTCGATCCATTGTATCTGCGGTGGCTGAGAAAGAGTTATTCAGTGTAATCCCACATTCCAGCTCTTGGTCCATACGCCTAAAAGTTACAGAATCTCAGGTCAATATCCAAGTGTTTTTTAAATGTGATGAGGGTTTCTGTTCTCTAATGCCCTTTCAGGCAGTGAGTTCCAGACCCCCCCCACCAACCACACTTTGCATGAAAAAAATTACCCTTCAACTCCGTCTAATCCTTCTACCAATTACTTTAAACCATTTCCCCTGGTTATCGACCTCTCTGCTAAGGGAAACAGGTCCTTCCTATCCACTCTATCCAGGCCCCTCATAATTTTATACACCTCAATTAAATCTCCCCTCAGCTTCCTCTGTTCCAAAGAAAACATCTCCAGCCTATCCAATCTTTACTCATAGTTAAAACTCTGCATTTCCAACATCTTTGTAAATCTCCTCTGTACCCTCTCAAGTGTGATCACATCCTTCCGTAACACAGTGACCAGAACTGTACGCTGTACTCAAGCTGTGGCCTAACTATTGTTTTATACAGTTCTAGCAGAACATCCCCGTGCAGTGGCACAGTGGTTAGCACTGCAGTCTCACAGCTCCAGTGACCTGGATTTGGTTCTGGGTACTATCTGTGCGCAGTTTGCAAGTTCTCCCTGTGATTGCGTGGGTTTCCTCCGCATGCTCTGGTTTCCTCCCCCATGCCAAAGATTTGTGGATTGATAGGTAAATTAGCCATTATAAAGCAAAAAAAAATAAGTGCAGGTAGGTGGGAGGAGAATTGAGGGAAGGTGGGGATGTGAGAGGGAAAAATTGAATTGATGTAGGATTTGTATAAATGGGTGGTTGATGGTCAGCACAGACTTGGTGGGCCGAAGGGCCTGTTTCAGTGCTGTATCTCTAAATAAATAATATAAAAAATTATACTCTCAGCTTCGGCCAGTAAAGGAAAGTATCCCATATGCCTACTTGATCATCTTATCCAACTGTCCAGCTACCTTCAGGGATGTGTGGACATGCACTGCAAGGTCCCTCTGTTCCTCTACACTTCTCAGTATCCCATTATTTATTGTCTATTCTCTTACCCTTTTCACCGTTCCTAAATCCATTACTTCACACTTCTATAGAATGAACTCCATTTGCCACTGATCTGCCCACTTGACCAGTCAGAGAGTCATTTATGGTATAGAAGGAGGCCATTTGGCCTATCAAGTCCATGTCTGTACTCTGCAGTGCAATCCAGTCAATCCCATTTCCCCGTTTGATCCTCAAAGCAAAATACTGCGGATGCTGAAAATCTAAAATAAAAACAAGAAATGCTGGATTCACTCAGCACGTCTGGCAGCATCTGTGGAAAGAGAAGCAGAATTAACGTTTCGAGTCAGTGACCCTTCTTCGGAACTGACAAATATTAGAAATGTAAAAGGTTATAAGCAAGTGAGCCGGGGGTGAGGTAAGAGATAACAAAGGAGAAGGTGTAGATTGGACAACGCCACATAGCTGACCAAAAGGGCACGGAGCAAAGGCAAACAATATGTTAATGGTGTGTTGAAAGATAAAGCATTAGTACAGATAGGGTGTTAACGGACTGAATATTGAACAGCAGCAAGTATAAACATGAAAAAAAACAGTGGGTAAGCAAACTGAACAAACTAAGGTGAAATGTTGTTCACTGGAACACTGCAGCAATCCCAGGACAGATATGTGAGCATGAGAGCAGGGGGGAGTGTTGAAATGGCAAGCAACCGGAAGCTCAGGGTCCTGCTTGCGGACTGAGCGGAGATGTTCCGCAAAGCGGTCACCCAGTCTGCGCTTGGTCTCCCCAATGTAGAGGAGACCACACTGTGAGCAGCGAATACAGTATACTACATTGAAAGAAGTACAAGTAAATCGCTGCTTCACCTGAAAGGAGTGTTTGGGGCCTGGGATAGTGAGGAGAGAGGAGGTAAATGGGCAGGTATTACACCTTCTGCGATTGCAGGGGAAGGTGCCATGGGACGGGGACGAGGTGGTGGGGGTAATGGAGGAGTGGACCAGGGTGGTCACGGAAGGAACAATCCCTTCGGAATGCTGACAGGGGAAGGGAGGGGAAGATGCGTTTGGTAGTGGCATCACGCTGGAGGTGGCGGAAATGGCGGAGGATGATCCTTTGGATATGGAGGCTGATGGAGTGGAACGTGAGGACAAGATTTGATCCCGTTTGATCCTGTTGTCCTTGAAGTTTCTTTCCTCAAGAGCCCAACCAATGTCCTTCTGAAATCATTGATCGTCTCCACTTCCACCACCCACATAGGCAGTGAGTTCCAGGGCATTACCACCCACTGTGTATAAAAGTTCTTCCCCAAATCCCCCCTGTTACCTAAAACCTTATATCTGTGTTCCCGAGTCCTTGTACCATTAGTTAATGGAACAGTTCGGCCTTGTCTACATTATCTAAAGCTCTCATAATCTTGGACACCTCTATCAAATCTCCCCTCAATCTCCTTTGCTTCAAGGAGAAGAAACCCAGCTTCTCCAACCTAACCTTGTAATTAAAATCCCAAACAAATTTATACTGTATGAGAAGAGAGTGCTGATTGGTTGGCAAGTGGACTCTGATTGGTAGAGATGTTGCCATGGAGAATGCACCAAGCTTGGCAGTTAACTGTCAGTCACCATAAACTGGTGCATTCTCCATGGCAATGCCTCTACCAATCAGAATCCACATGCCAACCAATCAGCACTCTCTTCTCATACAGTTTAAATTTGTTGTTTCCCTTACATTGGTATTCTTGCAAATTGTCCTGATGAGTGCAAGACGAAAAGCTTCGACAAAATATCTCTATTTTCAGAAATACTCAAGTTTGAATAATTTGGGTATAACACAGTTAAAGTATTCAGCATACCACCGACAGACACAAGGAGTTTTATAAATATACCAACAAACCCTTAAAATGATGATCAGGGTATACTGTCATGAATATCCCCATGATTGGGATAAAGGGCTAGAATTTGTTTTATTTGCCACCCAATGAGTCTCCCGGTTTTTGTCCTTTTGAATTAATTTATGCACATGAGATAAGAGGTCCTCAAAAAACGAATTAAAGAAAGGTTTTTGGAACAGTGGGATGAATCTTCTGTGCTAGATTATGTATCCGTGTTCTGGGAATGGCTCCCGAGAGCCTGGAAAGTGGCTCAGGAACACCTGAAAGCTTCCCAAACAACGATGAAGAAATGGGCAGACAAGCATGTCAAGACCCGAACATTTCACCAGGGATGAGGTGTTAGTATTACTGTCTTTACAGAGTGAACCGCTGAAAACACAGTTCAGTGGACCATATAAAGTGGTCAAAAGAATTGGTAAAGTAAATTATTTGATTGACATCCGAGATTGCTGGAAATAGTGGCCGTGTCATATTAATATGTTGAAACAATATCATCGCCGGGAGGAGGATAAGCAAGAACAGGTATGTCAGATAGTAAGGACAGTGAAGGATGAAAGGGATAGCGAGGATGAGGCAGAGGAGGCTTAGACATCCTACTATCTGGTTAGCTAACATTGAATTGTTAGGGAGATTGTGGAAAAGAGATTTTGATGACAAAGACCTCAAACCTGGCACTAAGCTCATGGTCTGAAAGGCTGCAGTGTTACCTGCTCTCCTGTATGTCAGAAACATGGACACTGTACAACAGACATCTCAAAGTCCTGGAGAGATATCACCAGTGGTGTGTCCGCAAGATGCTGCAAATTGAGTGGACAGGACAGGTGCTCCAATATCAGTGTCCTCTCTCAGACCATCATCTCCAGTATCGAGACATTGGTCATGGCTAGTCAGTTACATTGTCAGGCCACATCATCCGCATGCTTGACACAAGACTCCCAAAACAAGCTTTCTACTCCGAGCTCCATCACAGCAAGAGGTTACCAGGAGGGCAGAGGAAATGCTACAAGGATGTCCTCAAAGCCTCCCTGCAAAAATGTGACAATCTGCACCAATTCGTGGGAATCTCTTGCCCGAGATCGCCTAAAATGGAAAAGAAGCATCTGTGAAGGTGCCAGCCAGTTCGAACAATCTCCACATGCCCAGGCAGCAACCAAGAGCAAACTGCAGAAAGAGACACCTGTCACCTCCTCGAAAAGTTCAATTAAGTTTGTTAGACACGATCTCCCCCTGACAAAGCCATGCTGACTATCCTTGATTATTTCCTGCCTCTCCAAGTGGAGATTAATCCTGTGCCTCAGAATTTTTTCCAACAGTTTCCCTACCACTTATGTTGGACTCACCGGCCTGTAATTACCTGGTTTATCCTTGCTACCCTTCTTGAATAATGGTACCACATTCGCTGTCCTCCAGTCCTCTGGTACCTCTCCTGTGGTCAGAGAGGATTTGAAAATTTGTGTCAGAGCCCCCGCTATCTCCTCCCTTGCCTCACATAACAGCCTGGGATACATCTCATCTGGGCCTGAGGATTTATCCACTTTTAAGCCCGCTAAAACAGCTAATACTTCCTCCCTTTCAATGCTAATACGTTCAAGTATATCACAATCCCCCTCCCTGATCTCTACACCTACATCGTCCTTCTCCATAGTGAACACAGATGAAAAGTAATCATTTAAAACCTCACCTACATCCTCCGGCTCCACATACAGATTGCCACTTTGATCCCTAATGGGCCCTACTCTTTCCCTGGTTATCCTCTGGCCCTTAATATACTTACAAAACGCCTTAGGATATTCCTTTATCTTGCCCACCAGTGTTTTTTCATGTCCCCTCTTCGCTCTCCGAATTACTTTTTTAAATACCCCCCCCTACACTTTCTATACTCTTCTAGTGCCTCCACTGTTTTCTGGGCTCTGAATCTGCCATAAGCCTCCTTTTTTTTCCTGATCCAATCCTCTATATCCCTTGACATCCAGGGTTCCCTGGGCTTGTTGGTACTACCCTTCACCTTAACGGGTACATGTTGGCTCTGAACTCTCACTATTTCCTCTTTGAATGACTCCCACTGATCTGATGTAGACTTTCCCACAAGTAGCTGCTCCCAGTCTACTTTGGCCAGATTCTGTTTTATCATATTGAAATCGGCCTTCTCCCAATCAGTACCTTTATTTCCAGCCCGTCTTTGTCCTTTTCCATAACTACCTTAAATCTTACAGAGTTATGGTCACTATCCCCGAAATGATTTTTTGCAATGGCGAGTGATGCCATTCGGGATAAAAAATACCCCAGCCACTTTTCAGAGCCTAATGAACAAAGTGTTCCTAACTATGTGCTTTATCTTGATGATGTGCTGGTATACAGTGACACTTGGAAGGACCACGTGGGACAACTAGAAGGTCTGTTTAGAAAATTATGTTCCGGTGAGGAAGAAGGAGAAGTTTGGCAAGTTTCAGGAACCTTGGATAACGCGGGATATTGTGAGCCGAGTCAAAAAGAAAAAGGAAGCATTCGTAAGGGCTGGAAAGCTAGGAACAGATGAATCCCTTGAGGAATATAAAGACAGGAGGAAGGAACTTAAGCAAGGAGTTAGGAGGGCTAAAAGGGGTCATGAAAAGTCATTGGCAAACAGGATTAAGGAAAATCCCAAGGCTTTTTATACGTGTATAAAGAGCAAGAGAGTAACCAGGGAAAGGGTTGGCCCACTCAAGGACAGAGAAGGGAATCTATGTGTGGAGCCAGAGGAAATGGGCGAGGTACTAAATGAGTACTTTGCATCAGTATTCACCAAAGAGAAGGACTTGGTGGATGATGAGCCTAGGGAAGGGAGTGTACATAGTCTCGGTCATCTCATTATCAAAAAGGAGGAGGTGTTGGGTGTCTTGCAAAGCATTAAGGTAGATAAGTCCCCAGGGCCTGATGGGATCTACCCCAGAATACTGAGGGAGGCAAGGGAAGAAATTGCTGGGGCCTTGACAGAAATCTTTGCATCCTCATTGGCTACAGGTGAGGTCCCAGAGGACTGGAGAATAGCCAATGTTGTTCCTTTGTTTAAGAAGGGTAGCAAGGATAATCCAGGAATTTATAGGTCGGTGAGCCTTACATCAGTGGTAGGGAAATTATTGGAGAGGATTCTTCAGGACAGGATTTACTCCCATTTGGAAACAAACAAACTTATTAGTGAGAGGCAGCATGGTTTTGTGAAGGGGAGGTCGTGTCTCACTAATTTGATTGAGTTTTTTGAGGAAGTGACGAAGATGATTGATGAAGAAAGGTCGGTGGATGTTGTCTATATGGACTTTAATAAAGCCTTTGACAAGGTCCCGCATGGCAGACTGGTGCAAAAGGTGAAGTCACACAGGATCAGAGGTGAGCTGGCAAGATGGATACAGAACTGGCTCGGTCATAGAAGACAGTGGGGAGCAGTGGAAGGGTGCTTTTCTGAATGGAGGGATGTGACTAGTGGCGTTCCGCAGGGATCTGTGCTGGGACCTTTGCTCTTTGTAGTAGATATAAATGATTTGGAGGAAAATGTAGCTGGTCTGATTAGTAAGTTTGCAGACAACACAAAGGTTGGTGGAGTTGCGGATAGTGATGAGGATTGTCAGAGGATACAGCAGGACATAGATCGGTTGGAGACTTGGGCGGAGAAATGGCAGATGGAGTTTAATCCGGACAAATGTGAGGTAATGCATTTTGGAAGGTCTAATGCAGGTGGGAAGTATACAGTAAATGGCAGAACCCTTAGGAGTATCGACAGGCAGAGATCTGGGCGTACAGGTCCACAGGTCACTGAAAGTGGCAACGCAGGTGGATAAGGTAGTCAAGAAGGCACACGGCATGCTTGCCTTCATCGGTCGGGGCATAGAGTATAAAAATTGGCAAGTCATGTTGCCGCTGTACAGAACTTTAGTTGGCCACACTTAGAATATTGCGTGCAATTCTGGTCGCCACACTACCAGAAGGACGTGGAGGCTTTGGAGAGGGTACAGAAGAGGTTTACCAGGATGTTGCCTGGTCTGGAGGGCATTAGCTGTGAGGAGAGTTTGGATAAACTCGGATTGTTTTCACTGGAACGACGGAGGTGGAGGGGCAACATGATCAAGGTTTACAAAGTTATGAGCGGCATGGACAGAGTGGATAGTCAGAAGCTTTTTCCCAGGGTGGAAGAGTCAGTTACTAGGGGACATAGGTTTAAGGTGAGAGGGGCAAATTTTAGAGGGGGTGTGCGAGGCAAGTTCTTTACACAGAGGGTAGTGAGTGCCTGGAACTTGCTGCCAGGGGAGGTGGTGAAAGCAGGTACGACAGCGACGTTTAAGAGGCATCTTGACAAATATATGAATAGGATGAGAATAGAGGGATACGGTCCCCGGAAGTGCAGAAGGTTTTAGTTTAGGCAGGCATCAAGATTGGCGCAGGATTGGAGGGCCGAATGGCCTGTTCCTGTGCTGTACTGTTCTTTGTTCTTTGGGGAATACCACTGTCTACCATCCTCCAGTCTGAAAAGCAACCATTTACTATGAATCGCTATTTTCTGTCCTTAAGTCAATTGTTATGACCAGGTGAGAAAGGGGTCTAAGGTTCCCTCTCAGCCTTCACCTGGTCTTACCATAACAGCGTTTAATTTTAAACACACTTTTTTTTAGCTCTCCCTTAGTGAATCCTTGTTCACTAACTTCCTATTAGAAGACAAAGAAACTCGCCAAACAGGTTTTCTTAGCTTAAAAAAAGGTTGAACTTTATTAAACTTAAACTCTATTTCAGTTAAGATTTTTTTTAGATTTAGAGATACAGCACTGAAACAGGCCCTTCGAGTCAGTGCCGACCATGAACCACCCATTTATACTAATCCTACACTAATCCCATATTCCTACCAAACATCCCCACCTGTCCCTATATTCCCCTGCCACCTACCTATACTAGTGACAATTTATAATGGCCAATTTACCTATCAACCTGCAAGTCTTTTGGCTGTGGGAGGAAACCGGAGCACCCGGAGGAAACCCACACAGAACTTGCAAACTCCACACAGGCAGTACCCAGAATTGAACCCGGGTCGCTGGAGCTGTGAGGCTGCGGTGCTAACCACTGCGCCACTGTGCCGCCCACGCTAGCATGCATATGTGATAAACACATGCAGATAGAGACAGAAAAGAGCAGAAGAAATAAAATGGAAAAGTTTGAGACAATATCCGAAGATGGTTTGGGTTACTATTCTTCGAGCTCACTGTAAAGTCCTTGATTATAGGTTGGTCTTGCTTTTCGTTGGGGCCCAGTATTCCTCTTACATAGAATCATAGAAAAACAGGAGCAGGAGGAGGCCATTTGGCCCTTCGAACCTGCTCCGCCATTCAGTACAATCATGGCTGATCATCCAAACTCAGTACCCTGTTTCTGCTTTCTCCCCATATCCCTTGATCCCACTAGCCCTACGAACAATATCTAATTCTTTCTTGAATATATTTAATGATTTGGCATCAAATGCTTTCTATGGCAGCAAATTCCACAGGCTCACCACTCTCTGGGTGAAGACATTTCTCCTCATCTCAGTCCTGAAAGGTTTACCCCGTATCCTTAGACTATGATCCCTGGTTCTGGACTCCCCCACCATCGGGAACATCCTTCCTGCATCTACCCTGTCAAGTCCTGTTAGAATTTTATAGGTTTCTATGAGATTCCCCCCTCACTCTTCTGAACTCCAGTGAATATAATCCTAACCGACTCAATCTCTCCTCATACATCAGTCCCACCATCCCAGGAATCAGTCTTGTAAACCTTCGCTGCACTCCCTCTATAGCAAGAACATCCTTCCTCAGATAAGGAGACCAAAACTGTACACAATATTCCAGGTGTGGCCTCACCAAGGCCCTGTATAATTGCAGCAAGACATCCCTGCTCCTGTACTCGAATCCTCTCGCTATGAAGGCCAACATACCAGTTGCCTTTTTTACCGCCTGTTGCATCTGCATGCTTACCTTCAGTGACTGGTGTACGAGAACAGCCAGGTCTTGCTGCATATTCCCCGCTCTCAGTTTATAGCCGTTCAGATAATAATCAGCCTTCCTGTTTTTGCTACCAAAGTGGAAAACCTCTCATTTATCCACATTATACTGCATCTGCCATGCATTAGCCCACTCACTCAACTTGTCCAAATCACCCTGAAGCCTCTCTGCATCCTCCTCACAACTCACCCTCCCACCCAGTTTTGTGTCATCTGCAAATTTGGAGATATTACATTTAGTTCCCTCATCTAAATCATGAATGTATATTGTGAATAGCTGGGATCCTAGCACTGATCCCTGCGGTACCCCACTAGTCACTGCCTGCCATTCGGAAAAAGACCTGTTTATTCCTACTCTTTGTTTCCTGTCTGCCAACCAATTTTCTATCCATCACAATACACTATCCCCAATCCCATGCGCTTTAATTTTACACGCTAATCTCTTATGTGGGACTTTGTCGAAAGCCTTCTGAAAGTCCAAATAAACCACATCCACTGGCTCCCCCTCATCAACTCTACTAGTTACATCCTCAAAGAATTCGAGTAGATTTGTCAAGCATGATTTCCCTTTCGTAAATCCATGCTGACTCTGTCCGATTCTACCACTGTTCTCCAATCACTGTCCCCTAAATGCTCTCCTCCTGATACTTGATCCACTTGGCCCACCTCATTCCCAAGAACCAAGTCTAGCAGTGCCTCCCTTCTCATTGGACTAGAAACATACTGTTGTAGAAAATTTTCCTGAACATACTCTAGGAACTCTTGCCCCTCACTGCCCTTTACACTACTATTATCCCAGTCTATATTTGGATAATTGAAGTCCCCCTTTATAACTACCCTATAATTTTTGCACCTTTCTGTAATTTTCTTGCAATTTTGTTCCTCCATGTCCTTCCTACTAGCTGGTGTCCTATAGACAACACCGAGCAGTGTAACTGCACCTTTTTTGTTCCTTAGCTCTCGCCAAATTGATTGTGTCCTCGACCCCCCGGGACATCCTTTTTCTCCAACACTGCAATGCTCTCCTTAATCAATACTGCCACCCCTCCCCCTTTTTTCCATTTCCTATCTTTCCTGAACACCTTGTACCCAGGAATATTTAACACCCAGTCCTGCTCTTCTTTGAGCCAGCTCTCTGTTAAAGCCACAATATCATATTCCACATGTCAATCTGTGCCTGTATCTCACCAGGCTTATTAACCACACTCCGTACATTCACAGACATACACATTAACCCTGATTCAGACTTTATTACTTTCTCCCTTACACTGAACCCACCTAATAATGTACTATCCCCTACTCTCGTGCTATCTATCCCCCCAGTATTCTGTGCACCTTGGTATTCGTCTCTAATATTGCTCCTGGTTCTCACACCCCTGACTAGTTACCGGTTTTGCTTCCCTCCAATCTGAGCTCCCTCTCAGGTTCCCATCCCCCTGACAATGTAGTTTAAACCCTCCCCAACAGCACTAGCAAATCTCCCTGTTAAGTCCCTTCTAAGATGCAACCCATCCATCTTGTACAGGTCGCACCTGCCCCAGAACTGGTTCCAATGTCTCAGAAATCTGATGCCCTCCCTCCTACACCAATTTTCCAGCCACGTGTTCAATCGTTCAATTCTCCTGTTCCTGTGCTCACTTGTACGTGGGACTGGGATTCCTGAGATTACTGCTTTTAAGGTCTTGTTTTTTCATCTCCTTCCGAACTCCCTAAAATCTGCTTCTCACCTATGTCATTGTTCAGTCTCTCAGTGACATCCTTGACCCTGGCATCAGGGAGGCAACACATCATCCTGGAGTCACATTTACTGACACAGAAATGCCTGTCTGATCCTCTAACTAACAAATCCCCCATCACTGCTGTTTATCCACTCTTCTTCCTCCACTCCTGTGCAGCTGAGCCACCTGTGGTGCCACAAACTCGGCTCTGACTGCACTCCTCTGAGGAACCAATGCCCTCACCAGTATCCAAAATGGAAAACCGATTAGTGAGTTAGATCATATCAGGGGACTCATGCACTACCTGCCTGGTTTTCTTAGACTGCCTGGTGGTCACCGATTCCCTATCTGCCTGCATACTTCTAACCTGCGGTGTGACCACCTCCCTAAACATGCTATCCACATAGTTATCTGCATCGCGGATGCACAATAGTGACTCCAGCTGCCGCTCAAGTTCTGAAACCACAAGCTCAAGCTCTGCAGCCGGTGACACTTCCTGCAGATGTGTTTGTCTAGGACACGTAGAGCATCCATGACTTCCCACATACCACAGGATGTACATTCCACTCAGCAGAGCTGCCCTGCCATACCATAACTTTACAGACTATTTATTATAAGTATAATAGCTTACCAGTTACTCACCAAACATCTCCTTCCACTGCACCGAAGCAGGAACCAAACACTGGAGGGTTAGAAAATTAAAAAACAAAAGAAAAATTAAGCACCTCCTCCTGCTTCACTGAACACACCACTCACCAAACTCAAATCTCCACACTCAACTCGCGATCTCTCCCTGCGACTCAACTCGCGATCTCTCCCTGCGACTCAACTCGCGATCTCTTTTTTTTTCATTCATTCATGGGATGTGGGTGTCACTGGCCAGGCCAGCATTTATTGCCCAACCCTAATTGCCCTTGAGAAGGTGGTGGTGAGCTGCCTTCTTGAACCGCTGCAGTCCATGTGGGGTAGGTACACCCACAGTGCTGTTCGGAAGGGAGTTCCAGGATTTTGACCCAGCGACAGTGAAGGAACGGTGATATAGTTCCAAATCAGGATGGTGTGTGACTTGGAGGGGAACTTGCAGGTGGTGTTGTTCCCATGTATTTGCTGCCCTTGTCCTTCGAGTTGGTAGAGATTGCGGTTTTGGAAGGTGCTGTCCAAGGAGCCTTGGCCCATTGCTGCAGTGCATCTTGTAGATGGTACACACTGCTGCCACTGTGCGTCGGTGGTGGAGGGAGTGAATGTTTGTAGATGGGGTACCAATCAAGCGGGCTGCTTTGTCCTGGATGGTGTCGAGCTTCTTGTGTTGTTGGAGCTGCACCCATCCAGGCAAGTGGAGAGTATTCCATCACACTCCTGACTTGTGCCTTGTAGGTGGTGGACAGGCTCTGGGGAGTCAGGAAGTGAGTTACTCACCGCAGGATTCCTAGCCTCTGACCTGCTCTTCTCGACACGGTATTTATATGGCTACTCCAGTTCAGTTTCTGGTCAATGGTAGCCCCTAGAATGTTGATAGTGGGGGATTCAGCAGTGGTAATGCCATTGAATGTCAAGGGGAGATGGTTAGATTCTCTATTGTTGGAGATGGTCATTGCCTGGCACTTGTGTGGCGCGAATGTTACTTGCCACTTATCAGCCCAAGCCTGGATATTGTCCAAGTCTTGCTGCATTTCTACATGGTCTGCTTCAGTATCTGAGGAGTCGCGAATGGTGCTGAACATTGTGCAATCATCAGCGAACATCCCCACTTCTGACCTTATGATTGAAGGAAGGTCATTGATGAAGCAGCTGAAGATGGTTGGGCCAAGGACACTGCCCTGAGGAACTCCTGCAGTGATGTCCTGGAGCTCAGATGATTGACCTCCAACAACCACAACCATCTTCCTTTGCGCTAGGTATGACTCCATCCAGTGAAGGGTTTTCCCCGATTCCCATTGACCCCAGTTTTGCTCGGGCTCCTTGATGCCATACTCAGTCAAATGCTGCCTTGATGTCAAGGGCAGTCACTCTCACCTCATCTCTTGAGTTCAACTCTTTAGTCCATGTTTGAACCAAGGCTGCAATGAGGTCAGGAGCTGAGTGGCCCTGGCGGAACCCAAACTGAGCGTCACTGAGCAGGTTATTGCGAAGCAAGTGCCGCTTGATGGCACTGTTGATGACACCTTCCATCACTTTACTGATTTTTGAGAGTAGGCTGATGGGGCAGTAATTGGCCGGGTTGGATTTGTCCTGCTTTTTGTGTACAGGACATACCTGGGCAATTTTCCACATTGCAGGGTAGATGCCAGTGTTGTAGCTGTACTGGAACAGCTTGGCTAGGGGTGCGGCAAGTTCTGGAGCACAGGTCTTCAGTACTATTGCCGGAATATTGTCAGGGCCCATAGCCTTTGTAGTATCCAGTGCCTTCAGTCGTTTCTTGATATGATGTGGAGTGAATCGAATTGGCTGAAGTCTGGCATCTGTGATGCTGGGGACTTCAGGAGGAGGCAGAGATGGATCATCAACTCGGCACTTCTGGCTGAAGATTGTTGCAAATGCTTCAGCCTTATCTTTCGCACTGATGTGCTGGGCTCCCCCATCATTGAGGATGGGGATATTTGTGGAGCCTCCTCCTGTTAGTTGTTTAATTGTCCACCACCATTCACGGCTGGATGTGGCAGGACTGCAGAGCTTAGATCTGATCCGTTGGTTCTGGGATCGTTTAGCTCTGTCTATCGCATGCTGCTTATGCAGTTTGGCACGCAGATAGTCCTGTGTTGTAGCTTCACCAGGTTGACACCTCATTTTGAGGTATGCCTGGTGCTGCTCCTGGCATGCCCTCCTGCACTCTTCATTGAACCAGGGTTGGTCTCATGGCTTGATGGTAATGGTAGAGTGGGGGATATGCCGGGCCATGAGGTTACAGATTGTGGTTGAGTACAATTGTGCTGCTGCTGATGGCCCACAGCTCCTCATGGATGCCCAGTTTTGCATTGCTAGATCTGTTCGAAATCTATCCTATTTAGCACGGTGATAGTGCCACACAACACGATGGACGGTATCCTCAATGTGAAGGTGAGACTTTGTCTCCACAAGGACTGTGCGGTGGTCACTCCTACCAATACTGTCATGGACAGAAGCATCTGCGGCAGGCAGATTGGTGAGGATGAGGTCAAGTATGTTTTTCCCTCGTGTTGGTTCCTTCACCAGCTGCCGCAGACCCAGTCCAGCAGCTATGTCCTTTAGGACTCGGCCAGCTCGGTCAGTAGTGGTGCGACCGAGCCTCTCTTGGTGACGGACATTGAAGTCCCCCACCTAGAGTACATTTTGTGTTCTTGCCACCCTCAGTGCTTCCTCCAAGTGGTGTTCAACATGGTGGAGTACTGAGTCATCGGCTGAGGGAGGGTGGTAATCAGTAGGAGGTTACCTTGCCCATGTTTGACCTGATGCCATGAGACTTCATGGGGTCCGGAGTCGATGTTGAGGACTCCCAGGGCAACTCCCTCCCTACTGTATACCACTGTGCCACCACCTCTGCTGGGTCTGTCCTGCTGGTGGGACAGGACATACCCGGGGATGGTGATAGACAATGTCCCAGACACTGCCGTCAGGTATGATTCCGTGAGTATGACTATGTTAGGCTGTTGCTCGACGAGTCTGTGGGACAGTTCTCCCAACTTTGGCACAAGCCCCCAGATGTTATTAAGGAGGACTTTGCAGGGTCGACAGGGCTGGGTTTGCTGTTGTCGTTTCTGGTGCCGAGGTCGATGCCGGGTGGTCCATCCGGTTTCATTCCTTTTTATGGACTTCGTAGCGGTTAGGTACAACTGAGTGGCTTGCTGGGCCATTTCAGAGGGCATGTAAGAGTTAACCACATTGCTGTGGGTCTGGAGTCACATGTAGGCCAGACCAGGTAAGGCCAGCAGATTTCCTTCCCTAAAGGACATTAGTGAACCAGATGGATTTTTACAACAATTGACAATGGTTTCATGGCCATCATTAGACCAGCTTGAAATTCCAGATTTATTAATTAAATTCAAATTCCACCTTCTGCTGTGATGGGATTCGAACCCATGTCCCCAGAGAAATACCCTGGGTCTCTGGGTTACTAGTCCAGTGATAATACCACTACGCCACCGCCTACCACCTTCCCCGTGTGACTCACTGCCTTTTCCCCGTGTGACTCACTGGCTTTTCCCCGTGTGACTCACTGTTTGACTCACTGCGGTTTCACCGTGTGATATTCTGTGTCGTATCCTTGTGACTCATCACAGTTTCCCCGTGTGACTCACCGCGATCTATCCGTGTGACTCACCGCGATCTATCCGTGTGATGTTATCCTGGGGGTTGTGCAGCAGGTTTGTTGGTGTTTAAGGGTTAACTGTGTGTTGGGAACTGGAGTTTGGTGACAGATGTTGTTTCCCAACCCACCCCCATGCGGACTCCTCACTGAGATTAAACTCAACAACATAAAGAGATTTAATGAAACAGGATCTTGGGACAAAGGCTCTTGTCTCTCACTCAGTTTCCATCCTGCCTCTCTCTGCATGTCCTGTAATTCCATCACAAGCTGTGTGAGCTGAGAGTACACAAACCCCTTTCAGTCTGACTGTGTACTCAACAAAGTCACAGCACAACTTCATCCGACTGCAACCTGCATTGTATCTGCCCCCCACTGTATCCCCCACCCATTGCATCCCCCCCAATGTATCCCCCCCCACTGCATACCCCACCCCAATGAATCCTCCCCACTTCATCCCCTCACCCACTGCAACCCACACTGCATTCCCCACCCCCCCAATGTATCCCCCCTACTGCATACCCCACCCCACTGCAACCCCCACTGCATTCCCCACCCCCCCCAATGCATCCCCCTCACTGCAACACCTGCCTTGATTGGCTTGATTGAGGTTTATAAGATCCTGAACAGTCTTGACAAGGTGGATGTGGAAAGGATGTTTCCTCTTGTGGGGGAGTCCAGAACTAGGGGGCACTGTTTTAAAATTAGGGGTCACCCTTTTAGTTTAGAGATGAGGAGAATTTTTTTCTCACAGGGTTGTGTGACTTTGGAACTCTCTGCCTCAGAAGGTGGTGGAGGCGGGGTCATTGAATATTTTTAAGGTGGAGGTAGATAGATTCTTGTTAGGCAAGGGAATCAAAGGTTATCGGGGGTAGATGGGAGTGTGGAATTCAAAACACAAACAGATCAGCCATGATCTTATTGAATGAGAGAACAGGCTTGAGGGGCAGAATGGCCTACTTCTGCTCCTAATTAGTATGTTCGTATGTAACCCCCGCCACACTGCATCCCCCACCTGCTGCAACCCACGACAACACAAGAATTAGGAGCAGGAGTAGGCCACTAGGCCCCTCGAGCCTGCTCTGCCATTCAATAATTTCATGACTGATCGGATTGTAACCTCAACTCCACATGCCCGCCTAGCCCCAATAACAAAGAACAAAGAACAGTACAGCACAGGAACAGGCCATTCGGCCCTCCAAGCCTGCGCCAATCTTGATGCCTGCCTAAACTAAAACCTGATGCACTTCTGGGGACCGTATCCCTCTATTCCCTCCTATTCATGTATTTGTCAAGATGTCTCATAAACGTCGCTATCGTACCTGCTTCCACCACCTCCCCCGGCAGCAAGTTCCAGGCACTCACCACCCTCTGTGTAAAGAACTTGTCTCGCACATCCCCTCTAAACTTTGCCCCTCTCACCTTAAACCTATGTCCCCTAGTAACTGACTCTTACACCCTGGGAAAAAGCTTCTGACTATCCACTCTGTCCATGCCACTAAGAACTTTGTAAACCTCTATCATGTTGCCCCTCCACCTCCGTCGTTCCAGTGAAAACAATCCGAGTTTATCCAACCTCTCCTCATAGCTAATGCCCTCCAGACCAGGCAACATCCTGGTAAACCTCTTCTGTACCCTCTCCAAAGCCTCCACGGCCTTCTGGTAGTGTGGCGACCAGAATTGCACGTAATATTCTAAGTGTGGCCTAATTAAGGTTCTGTACAGCTGCATTATAACTTGCCAATTTTTATACCCTATGCCCCGACCAATGAAGGCAAGCATGCCGTATGCCTTCTTGACTACCTTATCCACCTGCGTTGCCACTTTCAGTGACCTGTGGACCTGTACGCCCAGATCTCTCTGCCTGTCAATACTCCTAAGGGTTCTGCCATTTACTGTATACTTCCCACCTGTATTAGATCTTCCAAAATGCATTACCACACATTTGCCCGGATTAAACTCCATCTGCCATTTCTCCGCCCAGGTCTCCAACCGATCTATATCCTGCTGTATCCTCTGACAATCCTCATCATTATCCGCAACTCCACCAACCTTTGTGTCGTCCGCAAACTTACTAATCAGACCAGCTACATTTTCCTCCAAATCATTTATATATACTACAAAGAGCAAAGGTCCCAGCACTGATCCCTGCGGAACACCACTCGTCACATCCCTCCATTCAGAAAAGCACCCTTCCACTGCTACCCTCTGTCTTCATTGAATGAGCCAGTTCTGTATCCATCTTGCCAGCTCACCTCTGATCCTGTGTGACTTCACCTTTTGTACCAGTCTGCCATGAGGGACCTTGTCAAAGGCATTACTGAAGTCCATATAGACAACATCCACTGCCCTTCCTTCATCAATCATCTTCCTCAAAAAACTCAATCAAATTAGTGAGACACGACCTCCCCTTCACAAAACCATGCTGCCTCTCGCTAATAAGTTTGTTTGTTTCCAAATGGGAGTAAATCCTGTCCCGAAGAATCCTCTCCAATAATTTCCCTACCACTGATGTCAGGCTCACCAGCCTATAATTTCCTGGATTATCCTTGCCACCCTTTTAAACAAAGGAACAACATTGGCTATTCTCCAGTCCTCTGGGACCTCACCTGTAGCCAATGAGGATGCAAAGATTTCTGTCAAGGCCCCAGCAATTTCTTCCCTTGCCTCCCTCAGTATTCTGGGGTAGATCCCATCAGGCCCTGGGGACTTATCTACCTTAATGCTTTGCAAGACACCCAACACCTCCTCCTTTTTGATAATGAGATGATTGAGACGATCTGCACTCCCTTCTCTCGGCTCATCATCCACCAAGTCCTTCTCTTTGGTGAATACTGATGCAAAGTACTCATTGAGTACCTCACCCATTTCCTCTGGCTCCACACATAGATTCCCTTCTCTGTCCTTGAGTGGGCCAACTCTTTCCCTGGTTACCCTCTTGCTCTTTATATATGTATAAAAAGCCTTGCGATTTTCCTTAATCCTGTTTGCCAATGACTTTTCATGACCCCTTTTAGCCCTCCTGACTCCTTGCTTAAATTCCTTTCTACTGTCTTTATATTCCTCAAGGGTTTCGTCTGTTCCTAGCCTTCCAGCCCTTACAAATGCTTCCTTTTTCTTTTTGACGAGGCTCACAATATCCCGTGTTATCCAAGCTTCCCGAAACTTGCCAAACTTGTCTTTCTTCCTCACAGGAACATGCTGGTCCTGGATTCTAATCAACTGACGTTTGAAAGACTCCCACATGTCAGATGTTAATTTACCCTCAAACAGCTGCCCCCAATCTAAATTCTTCAGTTTCTGCCTAATATTGTTATAATTAGCCTTCCCCCAATTTAGCACCTTCACCCGAGGACTACTCTTATCCTTATCCACAAGTACCTTAAAACTTATGGAATTATGGTCACTGCTCCCGAAATGCTCCCCTACTGAAACTTCAACCACCTGGCCGGGCTCATTCCCCAATACCAGGTCCAGTACAGCCCCATCCCTAGTTGGACTATCTACATATTGTTTCAAGAAGCCCTCCTGGATGCTCCTTACAAATTCTGCCCCATCCAAGCCCCGAGCACTAAGGGAGTCCCAATCAATATTGGGGAAGTTAAAATCACCCACCACTACAACCCTATTACCTTTACATCTTTCCAAAATCTGACGACATATCTGCACCTCTACCTCCCGCTGGTTGTTGGGAGGCCTGTAGGAAACCCCCAACATCATGACTGCACCCTGCCTATTCCTGAGCTCCACCCATATTGCCTCGCTGCATGACCCCTCCGAGGTGTCCTCCTGCAGTACAGCTGTGATATTCTCCTTAACCAGTGATGCAACTCCCCCACCCCTTTTACATCCCCCTCTATCCCGCCTGAAGCTTCTAAATCCCAGAACATTTAGCTGCCAATCCTGCCCTTCCCTCAACCAAGTCTCTGTAATTGCAACAACATCATATTTCCAAGTACTAATCCAAGCTCTAAGTTCATCTGCCTTACCTGTTATACTTCTTGCATTGAAACAAATGCACTTCAGACCACCAGTCCCGCTGTGCTCAGCAACATCTCCCTGCCTGCTCTTCCTCTTAGTCTTACTGGCCTTATTTACTGGTTCCCCCTCATTTATTTCACTGCTGTCCTACTGCTCTGGTTCCCACCCCCCTGCCACACTAGTTTAAACCCTCCTGAGTGACACTAGCAAACCTTGCAGCCAGGATATTTGTGCCCCTCCAGTTTAGATGCAACCCGTCCTTCTTGTACAGGTCCCACCTGTCCCTGAAGAGATCCCAATGGTCCAGATATCTGAAACCCTCCCTTCTACACCAGCTGCTCAGCCACGTGTTTAGCTGCACTATCTTCCTATTTCTAGCCTCACTGGCACGTGGCACAGGGAGTAATCCCGAGATTACAACCCTAGAGGTCCTGTCTTTTAACTTTCTACCTAACTCCCGAAACTC
This sequence comes from Heterodontus francisci, assembly GCF_036365525.1. Classification (NCBI taxonomy): domain Eukaryota; kingdom Metazoa; phylum Chordata; class Chondrichthyes; order Heterodontiformes; family Heterodontidae; genus Heterodontus; species Heterodontus francisci. Next base: position 1,489,462 of record NC_090375.1, on the reverse strand, counting down.
CCCCTGCAGGACCTCATCACTCTTCCTGCCTATGTCGTTGGTACCGATGTGTACCACAACCTCTGGCTGTTCACCCTCCCCCTTCAGAATGCCCCCTGTCCGTTCAGAGACATCCTTGACCCTGGCACCAGGGAGGCAACATACCATCCAGGAGTCTCTTTCACGTCCACAGAAGCGCCTATCTGTGCCCCTGACTATTGAGTCCCCTATAACTATTGCTCTTCTGCGCTTTGTCCCTCCCTGCTGAACAACAGTGCCAGCCATGGTGCCACTGCTCTGGCTGCTGCTGTTTTCCCCTGATAGGCCATCCCCCCCAACAGTATCCAAAACGGTATACTTGTTAGAGAGGGGGAGAGTCACAGGGGATTCCTGCACTGACTGCCTGCCCCTTCTCGCGGTCACCCATCTATCTGCCTGCACCTTGGGTGTAACCACTTCTCTAAAACTCTGTCTATGACACTTTCTGCCACCTGCATGCTCCTAAATGCATCCAGTTGTCGCTCCAACTGATCCATGCGGACTGTGAGGAGCTGCAACTGGGAACACTTCCTGCGGATGTAGTCGTCCGGAACGCTGTAAGTGTCACAGACCTCCCACATCTCACAGGTGAAGCACTTCACCCCTCTAACTGACATTTCTAGCTCTAATTAGTTAATTAATATAAAATAAATAAATACTTATTAAATCCTTACTAAATTGTTACAATTAACTATATGGTCCCTCGTGCTAGATTCCTACTATAAATATTAAATGCTAACTAAATACAGTAATCTCCTCCCTCTGGTTTAGTAACTCTACTTATTAATTAGTTAATTAGGGTTTTAATCAATTTTTATCAATGTCTTATTTTCAAATTCAGTAAAAAAAAATTCCCTGCCAGCCAATCAGGTCACAGCTTTCCTGTGACATCACTTTCAGTTTTTTATACTTTCCGGTCTGGAACTCTGCCCTCCGAGTCTTCTCCCAGTCAGCTGTGTTCTTTGGAAGCTCTGGGCTCCCCTCACTCTGAGGAGAGGTAGGAAATGAAAGGAGCTCCTCGCTCCCTCCTTACCGAACTTCCACTGTAGCACTCCAGTGCAAACGATGTCAGCACTGTAAGATGGCTCACTTTTATACTGACTGACTCGAGCCCCCTGAAAACTGGTTTCAGCCAATTCTCTAATTAACAAGGTGCAGCTGCAAGCAGAGCCTGAGTGAACCGTGTTTAAAGCTGGTGTAAAACTCACCTTCTCCAACCCTAATAGCAACTGTTAAGTTAATCTGCTAAATAAAACACAGATTAGATTTAAGATACAATTAACCCTTAATTAATAACCTTTCACCCCCTTGCTTATCTACCTCGGTCTTAAAAATATTCAAAGACTCTGCTTCCACTGCCTTTTGAGGAAGAGAATTCCAAAGACTCACGACCCTCAGGGAGAAAAAATTTCTCCTCATCTCTGTCTTAAATGGGCGACCCCTTATTTTTAAACAGTGACCCCTAGTTCTAGATTCTCCCACAAGGGGAAACATCCTTTCCACATCCACCCTGTCAAGACCCCTCAGGATCTTATATTTTTCAATCAAGTCGCCTCTTACTCTTCTAAACTCCAGTGGATACAGCCTAGCCTGTCATAAAACAACCCACCCATTCCAGGTATTAGTCTAGTAAACCTTTTCTGAACTGCCTCCAGTGCATTTACATCCTTCCTTAAATAAGGAGACCAATACTGTACACAGTACTCCAGATGTGGGCTCACCAATGCCCTGTATAACTGAAGCAAAACATCCTTACTTTTGTATTCAATTCCCCTCGCGATAAATGATAACATTCTATTATCTTTCCTAATTACTTGCTGAACCTACATACTAACCTTTTGTGATTCATGCACGAGGACACCCAGATCCCTCTGCATCTCAGAGCTCTGCAATCTCTCACCATTTAGGTAATATGCTTCTTTTTTATTCTTCCTGACAAAGTGGACAATTTCCCACTTTCCCACATTATACTCCATTTGCCAGGTCTTTGCCCGCTCACTTAATCTATCTATATCCCTTTGCAGCCTCCTTATATCCTCTTCACAACTTACTTTCCAACCTATCTTTGTGTCATCAGCAAATTCAGCAACCATACCTTCAGTCCCTTCATCTAAGTCATTGATATAAATTGTAAAAAGTTGAGGCCCCAGCACAGATCCCTGTGGCACACCACTCGTTACATCTTGCCAATCAAAAAATGACCAACTTATGCCCACTCTCTGTTTTCCTGTCAGCTAACCAATCTTCTATCCATGCCAACATATTATCCCCTACACCATAAGCTTTTATTTTCCACAATAAACGTTGATGTGGCACCTTATCAAATGCTTTCTGGAAGTCTAAATACAGTGCATCCACTGGTTCCCCTTTATCCACAGCACATGTTACTTTTTCAAAGAACTCCAAAAAATTGGTTAAACATGATTTCCCTTTCACAAAGCCATGTTGATTCTGCCTAATTACCTTGAATTTTTCTAAATGCCCTGCTATAACGTCTTTAATAATAGTTTCTAACATTTTCCCTAAGACAGATGTTAAGCTAACTGGCCTGTAGTTTCCTGCTTTCTGTCTCCCCCCCGCCCCTTCCCCCGCTTCCACCTTACATTGTTACATTGGCTATTTTACAATCGAATGGAACCTTCCCCGAAGCTCAGGAATTTTGGAACATCTAAACCATTGCATCAACTATCTCCCAAGCCACTTCTTTTAACACCCTCGGATGAAGTCCATCAAGACCCGGGGACTTGTCAGCTCACAACTCCAACAATGTGCTCAGTACCACTTCCCTGGGGATTGTAATTTTCTTGAGTTCCTCCCTCCCTTCCATTTCCTGATTTACAGCTAATACTGGGATGTTACTTCTTCAAAAGACAACGCCTTCATCCCAGGAATCAGTTGAGTAAACTTTCTCTGAACAGCTTCTAATGCAATTATATCCTTTCTTAAGGAAGGAGATCAAAATAGTACAATACTCTAGATGTGGTCTAACTAAGGCCCTGTACAACTATGGCAACATTTCCCCACTTTTATACTCAATTCCCCTTTGCAATAAATGCCAAAATTCCATTTGCCTTCCGAATCACTTGCTGTACCTGCAGACTAACTTTTTATGATTCATGTACCAGGATACCCAGATCGCTCTGTAGCACAGGGTTCTGCAATCTCTCTCCATTCAAATCTACTGCTTTTCTACTTTTACTGCCAAAATAGATAAGTTCACATTTTCTCATAAAATACTCCATCTGCCAAATTCTTGCCCGCTCACTTCACCTGTCTGAGTTCCTTTGTAAAGTCTTGATGTCCTCTTGACAACTTACTCTCCTACCGATCTTTGTGTCATCAGCAAATTTAGCAACCATACATTCACTCCCTTCACAGAATCACAGAATTGTTACAGAGCAGAAGGAGGCCATTCGGCCCATCGTGTCCGCACTGGCTCTCTGAAAGAGCAATTCCCTCAATTCCATTCCCCCACCTTCTCCCCGTAACCCTGCACATTCTTCCTTTTCATATAACTGTCTAATTCCCTTTTGAATGCTTCAATTGAACCTGCCTCCACCACGTTCTCAGGCAGCGCATTCCAGACCTTAACCACTCGCTGTGTGAAAAAGTTTTTCCTCATGTCACTTTTGTTTTTCTAAGCAAATACTTTAAATCTGTGTCCTCTCATTCTCGATCCTTTCATGAGTGGGACCAGTTTCTCTCTATCTACTCTGTCCAGACCCCTCATGATTTTGAATACTTCTATCAAATCACCTCTCAGCCTTCTCTTCTCCAAGGAAAACAGTCCCAACTTCTCCAATCTATCTTCATAACTGAAATTCCTCATCCCTGGAACCATTCTTGTGAATCTTTTCTGTACTCTCTCCAATGTCCTCACGTCTTTCCTCAAGTGTGTCACCCAGAACTGGACACAATACTCCAGCTGAGGCTGAACTAATGTCTTATACAAGTTCAACATAATTCCTTGCTCTTGTACTCTATGCCCCTATTAATAAAGCCCAGGATAGAAGGAGGAGGAGAGGTGACTTAATAGAGACATACAAGATAATCAGAGGGTTAGATAGGGTGGATAGTGAGAGTCTTTTTCCTCGGATGATGATGGCAAACACGAGGGGACATAGCTTTAAGTTGAGGGGTGATAGATATAGGACAGATGTCAGAGGTAGTTTCTTTACGCAGAGAGTAGTAGGGGCGTGGAACGCCCTGCCTGCAACAGTAGTAGATTCGCCAACTTTAAGGGCATTTAAGTGGTCATTGGATAGACATATGGATGAAAATGGAATAGTGTAGGTCAGACGGTCGGCGCAACATCGAGGGCCGAAGGGCCTGTACTGCGCTGTAATGTTCTAATTCTAATTCTAATTCTAATACTGTATGCTTTATTAACCGCTCTCTCAACCTGTCCTGCCACCTTCAATGACTTATGCACATATACAACTTGGTCCCTCTGCTCCTGCATCCCCTTTAGAATTGTACCCTTTATTCTATATTGTCTCTCCATGTTCTTCCTATCAAAATGGATCACTTCACATTTCTCTGCATTGAACTTCATCTGCCACCTGTCTGCCCATTCCACCAATTTGTCTATGTCCTTTTGAAGTTCTACATTATCCTCCTCACAGTTCACAATGCTTCCAAGTTTCGTATCATCTGCACACTTTGAAATTGTGCCCTGTACAGCAAGGTCTTCCTCTAGCCATAGTCCCAAAGGACCATAGGCATCTCTCCCCATTACTGAGAGACAGTTGGTGATGTATAGCTTGAGGGTCACCACTCCTCAAGCATGGGGCAAAGTGAGGAGGCAGGCCTCCATGAACTACCACAGCCGGTACGGGTATTAAACCTGCATTGTTGGTGTCTTTCTTCAATGCATGCTAGCTGTCAAGGCAACTGAGCTAACCGACCCCCCACACCAAGGCCTGGCTCATTAATATATATCAGGAAAAGCAAGGGTCCCAACACTGACCCCTGGGGAACTCCACTACAAACCTTCCTCCAGCCTGAAAACCATCCATTAACCACTACTCTTTGTTTCCTGTCACTCAGCCAATTTCGTATCCACATTACTACCATCTCTTTTATTCTATGAGCTATAACTTTGCTCACAAGTCTGTTGTGTGGCACTGTATCAAATGCCTTTTGAAAGTCCATGTACATCACATCAACAGCATTGCCCTCATCAACCCTCTCTGTTACCTCCTCAAAAAACTCCACCAATTTAATTAAACATGATTTTCCCTTAAGCAATCCATGCTGGCTTTCCTTAATTAACTCACATTTGTCCATGTGACTATTGATTTTGTCCCTAATTATTTTTTCTAGAAGTTTTCCCACCACTGAAGTTAAACTGACTGGCCTGCAGTTGCTGGGCTTATCTTTGCACCCTTTTTTGAACAAGGGTGTAACATGTGCAATTCTCCAGTCCTCTGGCACCATCCCAGAGTCTAAGGAAGACTGAAAAATTATGGCCAGTGCCTCTGCGATTTCCACCCTCACTTCCCTCAGTATCCTTGGATGCATCTCATCCGGTCCTGGTGCCTTCATAGATTCATAGAATTATAGAATTGTTACAGCGCAGAAGAAGGTCATTCGACTCACTGTGTCCGTGCTGGCAGTCCTAAGGAGCAATTCACATATTGCCACTCCCCAGACCTTTGCCCACATCCCGACACATTCCCCCACGTCAGATATTTAGAATATTTTGCAAATGTAGAATGATTTATGGCAAAGAAGGAGGCCACTCTGCCCATCCGGTCTTGTTCCAGATTCTCTGCAGTTTACGACACTCCAGCAACAATCCAGGCAACTTGCAAATGAGTTGAGGGTCTCTGCCTCAACTATCCTTTCAGACAGTGAGTTCCAGACCATCACCACCCTCTGAGAGAAAAATAAAATCCTCTTCTCCCTCTAATCATTCTACCAATCATTTTAGAGTAATTGATATTATTTGATATGAAGCACCTTCCAAAAGGTTTAATTTAAAGGGTTAAGTCATGGCAGGAGAGCGTAAAGTCGTGGTGTGCTCCTCGTGCTCCATGTCGGAAGCCGGGAACAATTCCAGTACCTGGGACCGGCATGTGTGCAGGAAGTGTCGCCAGCTGCAGCTCCTGGAAGCCCGGGTTTCGGAGCTGGAGCGGCAGCTGGGGACACTGTGGAGCATCCACGAGGCAGAGAGTATCGTGGATAGCACGTATAGAGAGGTGGTCACACCGCAGGCTCAGACCCCACAGGCAGGAGAGGAATGGGTGACCACCAGGCAGAGCAAGAGGTCTAGGCAGGCAGTGCAGGAATCTCCTGTGGCTATTCCCCTGCAAAACAGGTATACTGCTTTGGATATGTTGGGGGGAATGGCCTCTCAGGGGAAAGCAGCAACAGCCCAATTTGTTGCACAACGGTTGGCTCTGCTGGACAGGGGAGGAGTAAAAAGTGTGGGAATGCAAGAGTTATAGGGGATTCAATTGTAAGGGGAAATAGATAGGCATTTCTGTGGCCGTAAACGAGACTTCAGGATGGTATGTTGCCTCCCTGGTGCTAGGGTCAAGGATGTCTCAGAGCGGTTACAGGACATTCTGAAGGGGGAGGGTGAACAGCCAGTGGTCGTGGTACACATTGGTACAAACGACGTGGGTTTAAAAAAAAAGGAAGAGGTCTGAAAAGCAGAATATAGGGAGTTAGTAAATAAGTTGAAAAGTAGGACCTCAAAGATAGTGATCTCAGGATTACTACCAGTGTCACGTGTTAGTCAGAGTAGAAATAGCAGGATATATCGGATGAATACATGGCTGAAGAGATGGTGTGAGGGGGAGGGTTTTAGATTCCTGGGATATTGGGACCGGTTCTGGGGGAGGTGGGATCAGTACAAACTGGACGGGTTATACCTGGGCAGGACTGGGACTGATGTCCTAGGGGGAGTATTTGCTAGAGTGATTGGGGAGAATTTAAACTAAAATGGCAGGGGGATGGGAACCTTTGCAAGGAGTCAGAGGAGGGGGGAATCAAAGACAAGAACAAAAGACAGTAAGGGGAATAAGAAAAGTGATCGGCAAAGAAATCAAGGGCCAGAATCAAACAGGGCCACAGTGAAAAATAGTGGGAAGGGGACAAGGAATGATGACAAGACTTAAGGCTTTGTGCCTTGACGCGTGGAGCATTCACAATAAAGTGGATGAATTAATCTCACAAATAGATGTAAACATGTTTGATATAGTCAGGATTACGGAGACATGGCTGCAGGGTGACCAGGGATGGGAAATGAACATCCAGGAATATTCAGTATTTAGGAAGGACAGACAAAAAGCAAAAGGCGGTGGAGTTGCATTGCTGGTTAAAGAGGAAATTAACGCAATAGTGAGGAAAGATATTAGCTCTGACAATGTGGAATCTGTATGGGTAGAGCTGAGAAACACTAAGGGGCAAAAAACATTAGTGGCCGTTGTATATAGACCCCCAAACTGTAGTGGTGATGTTGGGAATGGCATTAAACAGGAAATTAGAGATGCATGTGATAAAGGAACATCTGTAATTATGGGTGACATTAATCTGCATATAGATTGGGCAAATCAAATTAGTCACAATACCATGGAGGAGGAATTCATGGAGTGTATACGGGATGGTTTTCTGGACCAATACGTTGAAGAACCAACGAGAGAACAGGCCATCCTAGACAGGGTATTGTGTACTGTGAGAGGAATAATTGACAATCTAATGGTGCGAGACCCCTTGGGGATGAGCGACCATAATATGATAGAATTCTTCATCAAGATGGAGAGTGACATAGTTGATTCTGAGACAAGGGTCCTGAATCTTAGTAAAGGAATCTATGAAGGTATGAGGCGCGAGTTGGCCATGACGGATTGGGAAACGTTACTTAAAGGGATGACGGTGGATTAGAATTAGAATTAGAACATTACAGCGCAGTACAGGCCCTTCGGCCCTTTATGTTGCGCCGATCATCTGACCTACACTATTCCATTTTCATCCATATGTCTATCCAATGACCACTTAAATGCCCTTAAAGTTGGCGAGTCTACTACTGTTGCAGGCAGGGCGTTCCACGCCCCTACTACTCTCTGCGTAAAGAAACTACCTCTGACATCTGTCCTATATCTTTCACCCCTCAACTTAAAGCTATGTCCCCTCGTGTTTGCCATCATCATCCGAGGAAAAAGACTCTCACTATCCACCCTATCTAACCCTCTGATTATCTTGTATGTCTCTATTAAGTCACCTCTCCTCCTCCTTCTCTCTAACAAAAACAACCCCAAGTCCCTCAGCCTTTCCTCGTAAGACCTTCCTTCCATACCAGGCAACATCCTAGTAAATCTCCTCTGCACCCTTTCCAAAGCTTCCACATCCTTCCTATAATGCGGTGACCAGAACTGCACGCAATACTCAAGGTGCGGCCTCACCAGAGTTTTGTACAGCTGCAGCATGACCTCGTGGCTCCGAAACTCGATCCCCCTACTAATAAAGGCTAACACACCATATGCCTTCTTAACAGCCCTATTAACCTGGGTAGCAACTTTCAGGGATTTATGTACCTGGACACCAAGATCTCTCTGCTCATCTACACTACCAAGAATCTTCCCATTAGCCCAGTACTCTGCATTGCTGTTACTCCTTCCAAAGTGAATCACCTCACACTTCTCCGCATTAAACTCCATTTGCCATCTCTCAGCCCAGCTCTGCAGCCTATCTATGTCCCTCTGTACCCTACAACACCCTTCGACACTATCCACAACTCCACCTACCTTCGTGTCATCCGCAAATTTACTAACCCACCCTTCTACACCCTCTTCCAGGTCATTTATAAAAATGACAAACAGCAGTGGCCCCAAAACAGAACCTTGCGGTACACCACTAGTAACTAAACTCCAGGATGAACATTTGCCATCAACCACCACCCTCTGTCTTCTTTCAGCTAGCCAATTTCTGATCTAAAGCTCTAAATCACCTTCAACCCCATACTTCCGTATTTTCTGCAATAGCCTACCGTGGGGAACCTTATCAAACGCCTTACTGAAATCCATAAACACCACATCCACGGCTTTACCCTCATCCACCTGTTTGGTCACCTTCTCGAAAAACTCAATAAGGTTTGTGAGGCACGACCTACCTTTCACAAAACCGTGCTGACTATCGCAAATGAACTTATTCTTTTCAAGATGATTATAAATCCTATCTCTTATAACCTTTTCCAACATTTTACCCACAACCGAAGTAAGGCTCACAGGTCTATAATTACCAGGGCTGTCTCTACTCCCCTTCTTGAACAAGGGGACAACATTTGCTATCCTCCAGTCTTCCGGCACTATTCCTGTCGACAATGACGACATAAAGATCAACAACAACGGCTCTGCAATCTCCTCCCTGGCTTCCCAGAGAATCCTAGGATAAATCCCATCTGGCCCAGGGGACTTATCTATTTTCACATTTTCCAAAATTGATAACACCTCCTCCTTGTGAACCTCAATCCCATCTAGCCTAGTAGCCTGAATCTCAGTATTCTCAACAACATTTTCTTTCTCTACTGTAAATACTGACGCAAAATATTTATTTAACGCTTCCCCTATCTCCTCTGATTCCACACACAACTTCCCACTACTATCCTTGATTGGCCCTAATCTAACTCTCGCCATTCTTTTATTCCTGATATACCTATAGAAAGCCTTAGGGTTTTCCCTGATCCTATCCACCAATGACTTCTCGTGTCCTCTCCTTGCTCTTCTTAGCTCTCCCTTTAGATCCTTCCTGGCTAGCTTGTAACTCTCAAGCGCCCTAACTGAGCCTTCACGTCTCATCCTAACATAAGCCTTCTTCTTCCTCTTGACAAGCGCTTCAACTTCTTTAGTAAACCACGGCTCCCTCGCTCGACAACTTCCTCCCTGCCTCACAGGTACATACTTATCAAGGACACACAGTAGCTGCTCCTTGAATAAGCTCCACATTTCGATTGTTCCCATCCCCTGCAGTTTCCTTCCCCATCCTACGCATCCTAAATCTTGCCTAATCGCATCATAATTTCCTTTCCCCCAGCTATAATTCTTGCCCTGCGGTATATACCTGTCCCTGCCCATCGCTAAGGTAAACCTAACCGAATTGTGATCACGATCACCAAAGTGCTCACCTACATCTAAATCTAACACCTGGCCGGATTCATTACCCAGTACCAAATCCAATGTGGCATCGCCCCTGGTTGGCCTGTCTACATACTGTGTCAGAAAACCCTCCTGCACACACTAGACAAAAACTGACCCATCTAAAGTACTCGAACTATAGTATTTCCAGTCGATATTTGGAAAGTTAAAGTCCCCCATAACCACTACCCTGTTACTCTCGCCCCTGTCGAGAATCATCTTCGCTATCTTTCCTCTACATCTCTGGAACTATTCGGAGGTCTATAAAAGACTCCCAACAGGGTAACCTCACCTCACCTGTTTCTAACCTCAGCCCATACTACCTCAGTAGACGAGTCCTCAAACGTCCTTTCTGTCGTTGTAATACTCTCCTTGATTAACAATGCCACACCCCCCCCCTCTTTTACCATCTTCTCTGTTCTTACTGAAACATCTAAATCCCGGAATCTGCAACATCCATTCCTGCCCCTGCTCGACCCATGTCTCCGAAATGGCCACTACATCGAGATCCCAGGTACCAACCCATGCTGCAAGCTCACCCACCTTATTCCGGATGCTCCTGCCGTTGAAGTAGACACACTTTAAACCAAGTTCTTGCTTGCCAGTGCCCTCTTGTGTCCTTGTAACCTTATCCCTGACCTCACTACTCTCAACATCCTGTACACTGGAACTACAATTTAGGTTCCCATTCCCCTGCTGAATTAGTTTAAACCCCCCCGAAGAGCGCAAGCAAATCTCCCCCCCAGGATATTGGTACCCCTCTGGTTCAGGTGAAGACCATCCTGTTTGTAGAGGTCCCACCTACCCCAGAAAGAGCCCCAATTATCCAGGAAACCAAAACCCTCCCTCCTGCACCATCCCTGCAGCCACGTGTTCAACTCCTCTCTCTCCCTATTCCTCGCTTCGCTAGCACGTGGCACGGGCAACAACCCAGAGATAACAACTCTGTTTGTTCTCGCTCTAAGCTTCCACCCTAGCTCCATGAATTTCTGTCTTAAATCCCCATCTCTCTTCCTACCTATGTCGTTGGTGCCTATGTGGACCACGACTTGGGGCTGCTCCCCCTCCCCCTTGAGGATCCCAAAAACACGATCCGAGACATCACGAACCCTGGCACCTGGGAGGCAACACACCAACCGTGAGTCTCTCTCGTTCCCACAGAACCTCCTATCTGTTCCCCGAACTATGGAGTCCCCAATGACTAATGTTCTGCTCCTCTTCCCCCTTCCCTTCTGAGCAACAGGGACAGACTCTGTGCCAGAGACCTGTACCCCATTGCTTACCCCTGGTAAGTCGTCCCCCGCAACAGTATCCAAAACGATATACCTGTTGTTGAGGGAAACGGCCACAGGGGATCCCTGCACTGCCTGCTGGTTCCCTCTCCTTCCCCTGATGGTAACCCATCTACCTACTTCTTTTACCTGAGGTGTGACTACCTCCCCATAACTCCTCTCAATAACCTCCTCCGCCTCCCGAATGATCCGAAGTTCATCCAGCTCCAGCTCCAGTTCCCTAACGCGGTTCTCGAGGAGCTGGGGGAGCTTGGTGGGTCAGTTTTCGGAGGGTCAGTACTGAGGGAGCTCTGCACTGTTGGAGGGTCATTACTGAGGGAGCGCTGCACTGTCGGAAGTTCAGTACTGAGGGAGTGCTGCATTGTCGGAGGGTCAGTACTGAGGGAGTGCTGCACTGTCTGAGGGTCAGTACTGAGGGAGCTCTGACAGTCGGAGTGTCAGAACTGAGGGAGTGCTGCCCTGTCGGAGGGTAAGTACTGAGGGAGCTCTGCATGGGTCAGTACTGAGGGAGTGCTGCCATGTCGGAGGTCAGTAGTGGGAATCAAGGATAGTAGTGGGAAGTTGTGTGTGGAATCAGAGGAGATAGGGGAAGTGTTAAATGAATATTTTTCGTCAGTATTTACAGTAGAGAAAGAAAATGTTGTCGAGGAGAATACTGAGATTCAGGCTACTAAGCTAGATGGGATTGAGATTCACAAGGAGGAGGTGTTATCAATTTTGGAAAGTGTGAAAATAGATAAGTCCCCTGGGCCAGATGGGATTTATCCTAGGATTCTCTGGGAAGCCAGGGAGGAGATTGCAGAGCCTTTGTCCTTGATCTTTATGTCGTCATTGTCGGCAGGAGTAGTGCCGGAAGACTGGAGGATAGCAAATGTTGTCCCCTTGTTCAAGAAGGGGAGTAGAGACAGCCCTGGTAATTATAGACCTGTGAGCCTTACTTCGGTTGTGGGTAAAATGTTGGAAAAGGTTATAAGAGATAGGATTTATAATCAGCTTGAAAAGAATAAGTTCATTAGCGATAGTCAGCACGGTTTTGTGACGGGTAGGTCGTGCCTCACAAACCTTATTGAGTTTTTCGAGAAGGTGACCAAACAGGTGGATGAGGGTAAAGCAGTGGATGTGGTGTATATGGATTTCAGTAAGGCGTTTGATAAGGTTCCCCACGGTAGGCTATTGCAGAAAATACGGAAGTATGGGATTGAAGGTGATTTAGAGCTTTGGATCAGAAATTGGCTAGCTGAAAGAAGACAGAGGGTGGTGGTTGATGGCAAATGTTCATCCTGGAGTTTAGTTACTAGTGGTGTACCACAGGATCAGTTTTGGGGCCACTGCTGTTTGTCATTTTTATCAATGACCTGGATGAGGGTGTAGAAGGGTGGGTTAGTAAATTTGCGGATGACACGAAGGTAGGTGGAGTTGTGGATAGTGTCGAAGGGTGTTGTAGGGTACAGAGGGACATAGATAGGCTGCAGAGCTGGGCGGAGAGATGGTAAATGGAGTTTAATGCGGAAAAGTGTGAGGTGATTCACTTTGGAAGGAGTAACAGGAATGCAGAGTACTGGGCTAATGGGAAGATTCTTGGTAGTGTAGATGAACAGAGAGATCTTGGTGTCCAGGTGCATAAATCCCTGAAAGTTGCTACCCAGGTTAATAGGGCTGTTAAGAAGGCATATGGTGTGTTCGCTTTTATTAGTATGGGGATCGAGTTTCGGAGCCACGAGGTCATGCTGCAGCTGTACAGAACTCTGGTGAGGCCGCACCTTGAGTATTGCGTGCAGTTCTGGTCACCGCATTATAGGAAGGATGTGGAAGCTATGGAAAGGGTGCAGAGGAGATTTACTAGGATGTTGCCTGGTATTGAGGGAAGGTCTTACGAGGAAAGGCTGAGGGACTTGAGGTTGTTTTCGTTAGAGAGAAGGAGGAGGAGAGGTGACTTAATAGAGACATACAAGATAATCAGAGGGTTAGATAGGGTGGATAGTGAGAGTCTTTTTCCTCGGATGGTGATGGCAAACACGAGGGGACATAGCTTTAAGTTGAGGGGTGATAGATATAGGACAGATGTTAGAGGTAGTTTCTTTACTCAGAGAGTAGTAGGGGCGTGGAACGCCCTGCCTGCAACAGTAGTAGACTCGCCAACTTTAAGGGCATTTAAGTGGTCATTGGATAGACATATGGATGAAAATGGAATAGTGTAGGTCAGATGATCGGCGCAACATCGAGGGCCGAAGGGCCTGTACTGCGCTGTAATGTTCTAATTCTAATTCTAATTCTAATTCTAAAAAAAGTACTGAGGGAGTGCTCCACTGTCGGAGCGTCAGTACTGAGGGAACACTGCACCGTCGGAGGGTCAGCACTGAGAGGGTGCTGCACTGTCGGAGGGTCAGTACTGAGGGAACACTGCACCGTCGGAGGGTCAGTACTGAGGGAACACTGCACCGTCGGAGGGTCAGTACTGAGGTGGTGCTGCACTGTCGGAGGGTCAGTACTGAGGGAACACTGCACCGTCGGAGGGTCAGTACTGAGGGAACACTGCACCGTCGGAGGGTCAGTACTGAGGGAATACTGCACCGTCGGAGGGTCAGTACTGAGGGAGTGCTGCACTGTCGGAGGGTCAGTACTGAGGGAACACTGCACCGTCGGAGGGTCAGTACTGAGGGAGTGCTGCCCTGTCTGAGGGTCAGTACTGAGGGAGTGCTGCGCTGTCAGAGGGTCAGTACTGAGGGAACACTGCACTGTCGGAGGGTCAGTACTGAGGGAGTGCTGCACTGTCCAAGGGTCAGTACTGAGGGAGTGCTGCACTGTCAGAGGTTCAGTACTGAGGGATTGCTGCCCTGTCGGAGGGTCAGTACTGAGGGAGCTCTGCATTGTCGGAGGGTCAGTTCTGAGGGAGTGCTGCCCTGTCGGAGGGTCAGTACTGAGGGAGCGCTGCACTGTCGGAGGGTCAGTACTGAGGGAGCGCTGCACTGTCGGAGGGTCAGTACTGAGGGAGTGCTGCACTGTCAGAGGGTCAGTACTGAGGGAGTGCTGCACTCTCTGAGGGTCAGTACTGAGGCAGTGTTACACTGAAAGGGTCAATGCTGAGGGAATGCTGCCCTGTCAGAGGGTCAGTACTGAGGGAGTGCCGCACTGAGAGGGTCAGTGCTGAGAGAGTGCTGCACTCTCTGAGGGTCAGTACTGAGGCAGTGTTACACTGACAGGGTCAGTGCTGAGGGAGTGCTGCACTGTCTGAGGGTCAGTACTGAGGGAGTGCTGCCCTGTCGGAGGGTCAGTACTGAGGGAGTGCTGCCCTGTCGGAGGGTCAGTACTGAGGGAGCGCTGCACTGTCAGAGGGTCAGTACTGAGGGAGTGCTGCACTCTCTGAGGGTCAGTACTGAGGCAGTGTTACACTGAGAGGGTCAGTGCTGAGGGAGTGTTACACTGAGAGGGTCAGTACTGAGGGAGTGCCACACTGAGAGGGTCAGTACTGAGGGAGTGCTGCACTCTCTGAGGGTCAGTACTGAGGCAGTGTTACACTGAGAGGGTCAGTGCTGAGGGAGTGTTACACTGAGAGGGTCAGTACTGAGGGAGTGCCACACTGAGAGGGTCAGTACTGAGGGAGTGCTGCACTCTCTGAGGGTCAGTCCTGAGGGATTGCCACACTGAGAGGGTCAGTGCTAAGGGAGTGCTGCACTCTCTGAGGGTCAGTACTGAGGCAGTGTTACACTGACAGGGTCAGTACTGAGGGAGTGCCACACTGAGAGGGTCAGTACTGAGGGAGTGCTGCCCTGTTGGAGGGTCAGTGCTGAGGGAGTACCTGGTTGGACAGGATCATTAAAATGGAAGCAGGAGGGACACTGTCCCTTTAACCAGAGTCAGCAGCTGACAGCAATCAGAGTGCACCTGAAGCAGATTAATGCCAAACTGAAAGAGGAACAGAGAGGAGGTTAGTTTGTGATGGGGGGAGTTTCTGTGTGAGAGAGAGGAGGTTAGTTTGTGATGGGGGGAGTTTCTGTGTGAGAGAGAGGAGGTTAGTTTGTGATGGGGGGAGTTTCTGTGTGAGAGAGGAGGTTAGTTTGTGATGGGGGGAGTTTCTGTGTGAGAGAGGAGGTTAGTCTGGGGTTTGGAATGGAGGGAAATGGGGAGGGGGGTTAGTCTGAGGTAAGGGGAGTTTGTATGAGGGTGATTTACTCTGGGATTGGGGTGGTTGTGCATGTTTCGAACATCGATTGTGGAAGTTGGTTTTAATGACAAACCCACCCTCAGGTATCATCAACTATCAGGGTCCCTGTTGGTCTTAAACACAGATTCCCAAACAGCAGCTCCCCGCAAACCCCCCACTACCTCCCTCGCTCCCGGGGCTTCCCCCCACCCCCCCCCCCCCCTCATGCTCCCTTCTCCTCTTCCCCCCCCCCCCCCCCACCCCATGCTTCCTTCTTCCACCCCCCCCACCCCATGCTCCCTTCTTTCCCACCCCCCCCACCCCATGCTCCCTTCTTCCACCCCCCCCACCCCATGCTCCCTTCTTTTCTCCCCCCCCCCAACCCCACGCTCCCTTCTTTTCCCCCCCCCCCCACCCCATCCCACGCTCCCTTCTTCTCTCCCCGCCCCCCCCCCCCCAACCCCATGCTCCCTTCTTCTTCTCTCCTCCAAACCACCCCCCCCCCACCCCACCCCCAGGGGGATGAGGAGCAATCCGAAGTGCAGGTGTGTGCAGGAATTGACTCGGGATGTGGGAGGGATGGGGAATTTGTGGGTGTGGGTCTGTTTGTGGGGTAGGTTGGTGGTTATGTGGGAACAGAAGAACGTTCATCCCCTCGATCCTGCTCCACCATTCAATATGATCAGGGCTGATCAGATTGGACCCTCAACTCCACTGTTCTGCCTACCCCCCATAACACTCGACTCCCTTTTGATAAAGGTCCCACATGGCAGACTGGTTTAATATAAAATAAAATCCCATGGGATTCAGGAAAATGTACCAAGGTGGATACAAAATTGGCTCAGTGACAAGAAACAAAGGGTAATTGTTGACGGTGTTTTAGCGACTGGAGGACTGTTTCCATGGCGTTTCACAGGGCTCAGTACTGGATCCCCTGCTTTTTGTGGTGTATATTAAAGATTTGGACGTAAGTGTCGGGGCATGAACAAGACGTTTGCGGATGGCACAAAGATTGGCTGTGTGGTCGATAGAGAGCAGGATAGCTGTAGGCTGCAGGAAGATATTGATGGTCTGGTCACATGGGCAGAAAAGTGGGAAATGGAATTCAACTTGAAGTGTGAGGTGATGCATTTGGGGAGGTCAAACAAGGCAAAGGAATACACGATTAATGGGAAAATACTGAGAAGTGTAGAGGAAGTGAGGGACCTTGGAGTGAATGTCCCAGAAGGTAGCAGGACAGGTCGATAAGGTGGTTAAGGCAAATGGAATCCTTTCCTTTATTGGCCGAGATATAGAATATAAGAGCAAGGAGGTTATGCTGGAACTGTATAACTCATTGGTTAGGCCACAAGTTCAGTATTGTGTGCAGTTCTGGTCACCTCATTACAGAAAGGATGTAATTGCACGCGAGAGGGTACAGAGGAGATTTACGAAGATGTTGCCAGGACTGGAAAAATGCAGCTATGAGGAAAGATTGGATAGGCTGGGATTGTTCTCCTTGGAACAGAGAAGGCGAAGGGGAGATCTGATCGAAATGTCCAACATAGGTAGAAAGAGGGATGAGGTCTTGCATTAAGAATTCAGGGAGTTAGACAGTAGACTAAAAAGCAGGTACTCTCGGGTTGTAATCTCTGGATTACCCCCAGTGCCATGTGTGCGAGTAAGTATAGAAATAGGAGAATAGCACAGATGAATGCGTGGCTTAAGAGTTGATGCAGGAGGGAGGGTTTTAAATTCCTGGACCACTAGGACTGTTTCTGGGGAAGGTGGGACCTGTACAAGCGGGACGGTCTACATCTGACCCAGAGGGGGACTAACATCCTTGCTGGTGGGTTTTCTAGTGCTGTTGGGAGGAGTTTAAGCTAATTTGGCAGGGGGAGGGGACGCAGACTCCTAGCAGAATAGGGACACAGCTAAACACAGGAAAGCAAACAAGTCAGAGGGAATACAACGGAAGTAAGTTTCAAGGGAGTAAGACCAGGATGGATGGCCTCTACTTTAATGCCAGGAGTATTACAGGTAAAACGGATGAGTTAAGGGCAAGGATTGACACGTGGAATTGTGATATAGTAGCCATCACGGAGACATGGTTGAGGGAGAGGCAGGATTGGCAGCTCAATATCCCGGGATATAGAATTTTCAGGCGAGACAGAGGAGGGGGTAAAAGAGGAGGGGGCATTGCAATATAAGTTAAGGAGTCAGTTACTGCAGTAAGGAGAGATGATATCCTGGAGGGGGCATCAAATGAAGCTTTATGGGTAGAGTTTAGGAATAAAAAAGGAACAGCCACATTGCTCGGTGTTTATTATAGACCCCCAGATAGTTAGCGGGAAATTGAAGAGCAAATATGTGCGCAATTTGCAGAGGTGTGTAAAAATAATAGGATCATTATATTAGATGATTTCAATTTTGCCAACATTAATTGGGATAGTCATCGTGTTAAGGGCTTAGATGGAGTGGAGTTCTTAAAATGTATACAGGAGAACTTTTTAGCTCAATATGTAGAGGATCCAACAAGGGAGGGTGCAGTGCTGGACCTAATTCTGGGGAATGAAGCCGGACAGGTGGTTGATGTGTTGGTGGGGGTGCATTTTGGTGATAGCGACCACAACATGGTACAATTTAAGCTTGTTATGGAGAAAGAAATAGATAAGTTGCAAAAAATGGTTTTGGATTGGGGGAGAGCGAATTTTAGTAAAATAAGGCAGGATCTGGCCAAGGTAGACTGGAAAGAGTTACTTGTCGGGAAATCTACAGAAGAGCAGTGGGGGGCATTCAAAAAGGAAATGGGGAGGGTACAGGCCCAACATGTTCCCTCTAGGGTAATAGGTAGGAGCAACAAGCTCAGAGAACCATGGATGACCAGAAACATTCAGGGTACGATGAGAAGGAAAAGAGAGGCTTTTAGCAAATACAAGGAGAGTAAATCAATGGAAGCATGAGTAGAGTACAGAAAGTGTAGGATGGAGCTCAAGAATGCAATTAGCAGAGCAAAGAGGGGATATGAGAAAGCTCTGGCTGGTAAAAGTAGGGAAAATGCCAAGATATTCTATAAGTATATCAATGGGAAGAGGATAACCAGGGAAAGAGTAGGACCCATTAGGGACCAAGGGGGAAATTTGTGTGTGGAGCCAGAGGACATTGGTAGGGTGTTGAATGAATACTTCACATCTGTCTTCACCCAGGAGAAAGAGGATGTAGATATGGAAATTAGAGAGAGAGACTGTGAGGTTCTTGAACAAATTGTCATAGGGAGTGACGAGGTATTGGAGGTTTTGGAAGGCTTAAAAGTGGACAAATCTCCAGGTCCGGATGATTTGTGTCCCAGGATGCTGTGGGAGGCGAGGGTGGAGATTGATGGGGCTCTGACCCTAATTTTTAATTCCTCTCTGGCCACGGGGGAGGTGCCAGAGGACTGGAGAACAGTTAATGTGGTCCCACTATTTAAGAAAGGTTGTAGATATAAGCCAGGGAACTACAGACCAGTGAGTCTCACGTTAGTGGTAGGGAAACTATTGGAGAAAATTCTGAAAGAGAGAATCTATCTCCACTGAAGAGGCAAAATTTGATTCGGAATAGTCAGCATGGCTTTGTCAGAGGGAGGTCATGCCTAACAAATTTGATTGAATTTTTTGAGCATGTGACCAGGTGTGTAGATGAGGATAGGGTAGTTGATGTAGTTTACATGGATTTCAGCAAAGCCTTTGACAAGGTCCCACATGGGAGACTTATCAAGAAAGCAAATGCACATGGGATACAGCGTAACTTGATAAGGTGGATTCAAAATTGGCTTAGCTGTAGGAGACAGAGAGTGATGACAGACGGCTGTTTTAGTGACTGGAAGCCAGTGTCCAGTGGCGTACCACAGGGATCTGTGCTGGGTCCCCTATTGTTTGTCATTTATATAAACGACATAGATGACTATGTGGGGGGAAGGATCAGTAAGTTCGCGGATGACACAAAGATTGGCCGAGTGGTTAACAGTGAGGTGGAGTGTCTTAGGTTACAGGAAGATATAGACGGGATGGTCAAATGGGCAGAAAAGTGGCAGATGGAATTTAACGCTGAAAAATGTGAGGTGATACACTTTGGAAGGAGTAATGTGACACGGAAGTATTCAATGAATGGCCTGACACTGGGAAGTTCCGAGGAACAAAGGGACCTTGGCGTGTTTGTCCATAGATCTCTGAAGGTAGAAGGGCAGGTTAATAGGGTGGTGAAAAAGGCACATGGGACACTTGCCTTTATCAATCGAGGCATAGATTACAAAAGCAGGGAGGTCATGTTGGAGTTGTATAGAACTTTGGTAAGGCCACAGCTGGAGTACTGTGTGCAATTCTGGTTGCCACATTATAGGAAGGATGTGATTGCATTGGAGGGGGTGCAGAGGCGATTCACCAGGATGGTGCCTGGGATGGGACATTTAAGCTATGAAGAGAGGTTGGATAGGCTTGGGTTGTTTTTGCTGGAGCAGAGAAGACTGAGGGGTGACCTGATCGAGGTATACAAGATTATGAGGGGCATGGACAGGGTGGATAGGGAGCAGCTGTTCCCCTTCGTTGAAGGGTCAGTTACGAGGGGTCACAAGTTTAAGGTGAGGGGCAGGAGGTTTAAGGGGGATTTGAGGAAGAACGTTTTTACGCAGAGGGTGGTGACGGTCTGGAATGCCCTGCCTGGAAGGGTGGTAGAGGCAGGTTGCCTCACATCCTTTAAAAAGTACCTGGATGAGCACTTGGCACGTCATAACATTCAAGGCTATGGGCCAAGTGCTGGCAAATGGGATTAGGTAGACAGGTCAGGTGTCTTTAATGCATCGGTGCAGACTCGATGGGCCGAAGGGCCTCTTCTGCACTGTATCATTCTGTGATTCTGTGATGATTCTGTGATTTTGAGGGGCCTGGATAGAGTGGAGGTGAAGGGTATATTCACCTTAGCAGAGAGGTCAGTGACGAGGGGGCATAGATTTAAAGTGATTGGTAGAAAAATTAGAGGGTAGATGAGGAAAAACTTTTTCACCCAGAGGGTGGGTTGGGGGAGAGGGGTGTTGGCAGGGTGGGTGGAAGCTGCGGGGGGGGCGTGGTGGTGTTGGCAGGGTGGGTGGAGGCTGCAGTAGGGGGGGGTGTTGGCAGGGTGGGTGGAGGCTGTGGGGCGGGGGGTGTTGGCAGGGTGGGTGGAGGCTGTGGGGAGATGGGCGGTGGGTGTTGGCAGGGTGGGTGGAGGCTGTGGGGAGATGGGCGGTGGGTGTTGGATGGGGGGGTGGAGGCTGTGGGGAGATGGGCGGTGGGTGTTGGATGGGTGGGTGGAGGCTGTGGGGAGATGGGCGGTGGGTGTTGGATGGGGGGGTGGAGGCTGTGGGGAGATGGGCGGTGGGTGTTGGCAGGGTGGGTGGAGGCTGTGGGGAGATGGGCGGTGGGTGTTGGCTGGGGGGGTGGAGGCTGTGGGGAGATGGGCGGTGGGTGTTGGCAGGGGGGGTGGAGGCTGTGGGGAGATGGGCGGGGGGTGTTGGCAGGGTGGGTGGAGGCTGTGGGGAGATGGGCGGTGGGTGTTGGCAGGGGGGTTGGAGGCTGTGGGGAGATGGGCGGGGGGTGTTGGCAGGGTGGGTGGAGGCTGTGGGGAGATGGGCGGTGGGTGTTGGCAGGGTGGGTGGAGGCTGTGGGGAGATGGGCGGTGGGTGTTGGATGGGGGGGTGGAGGCTGTGGGGAGATGGGCGGTGGGTGTTGGATGGGTGGGTGGAGGCTGTGGGGAGATGGGCAGTGGGTGTTGGATGGGGGGGTGGAGGCTGTGGGGAGATGGGCGGTGGGTGTTGGCAGGGTGGGTGGAGGCTGTGGGGAGATGGGCGGTGGGTGTTGGCAGGGGGGGTGGAGGCTGTGGGG
The DNA here is from genome assembly GCF_036365525.1 of Heterodontus francisci. NCBI lineage: Eukaryota > Metazoa > Chordata > Chondrichthyes > Heterodontiformes > Heterodontidae > Heterodontus > Heterodontus francisci. The sequence continues at coordinate 1,467,999 of NC_090375.1, read as the reverse complement.
AGATGGGCGGTGGGTGTTGGCAGGGGGGGTGGAGGCTGTGGGGAGATGGGCGGGGGGTGTTGGCAGGGTGGGTGGAGGCTGTGGGGAGATGGGCGGTGGGTGTTGGCAGGGGGGGTGGAGGCTGTGGGGAGATGGGCGGGGGGTGTTGGCAGGGTGGGTGGAGGCTGTGGGGAGATGGGCGGGGGGTGTTGGCAGGGGGGGTGGAGGCTGTGGGGAGATGGGCGGTGGGTGTTGGCGGGGGGGTGGAGGCTGTGGGGAGATGGGCGGTGGGTGTTGGATGGGGGGGAATGGGTCTGGGCGATGATTATTAAAGCTGTGAGACTGATTAATTCCTTTGGTTTCATTCAGAATCCCAGAGTTTGAGGGGCTGATTTGGTTGAAGATTTCTCCTGCTCCAGAAGACTTAACGACCTGCTGATTGGCTGTAGATGGACTGAGTGGATCCCAGGCTGATTGGCTGAAGATGGACTGAGTGGATCCCAGGCTGATTGGCTGAAGATGGACTGAGTGGATCCCAGGCTGATTGGTTGAAGATGGACTGAGTGGATCTTGACTCTCACTGTCCCTCTGCTTTTCAGCTCCTGTTCCTTTTGCTCGCTCAGGCTGATGGATGAAGGGATCCTATTTGAGTGCACAAAGTCCCCGGATTTCTCCCTCCTGGAGCTTCTGTCTCCCCCGTGCTTGGAGCCACCGTCTCCCCCGTGCTTGGAGCCACCGTCTCCCCCGTGCTTGGAGCCACCGTCTCCCCCGTGCTTGGAGCCACCGTCTCCCCCGTGCTCACTCGCTCTCTCATCCTGCCCAAATCCAGCAGGCAGCAGGGGAGGGGGTACTGGGCTACAGTCTTGTGAGAGGTGTGTGTCTGGCCCTTCCATGTTTGATTCTCCTTTCATTTTCTGTCTGGACTCAGTTATTGGAAAAATCTCCCGACGCGGGCACGTCGTTAAATCCGGTCCACTGCAGTATTCCAGTATTGCCCCTCCCCCTCCCTTCTCTTACTCCCCTGACACCTCCCCCCCCCCCCCCACCCCTGCCCCGGATAATGACATGACCCACTTGCAACAGGACATAGGCTAGCAGAATGGGCAGACAGGTGGCTGATGCAGTTTAATGCAGTGAAGTGTGAGGTGATGCATTTTGGCAGAAGCAATAGGGAGAGGCAATATAAACATAATGGCACAGTTCTAAACAGTGTGCAGGACCAGAGGGGGCTAGGGTGTATGTGCATCAATCTTTGAAGGTGGCAGAACATATTGAGAGAGTGGTTAGTAAAGCATATGGGATCTTGCACTTCATAAATAGAGGCTATTTCATCTTTATGATGTTGCTGGTTCACAGATGTTGGAAAGAATCACACTTTAATCTTGGGAAAGGCTGGAGTCAGTCTGGTTTATTTCAGCACCATGCTCTGTGCTGCAGAGCCTGGTTGAACTGGTTCTTGTATTACATATTACATGGCTGTGAATGTGGCCCCCACTGGAACACTTACACATAACAACTAGTTCATAGCTAATTAGTTCCTAACATTTTACAGATATTATTCAAGAAGGGTAGCAGGTATAAACCAGGCAATTACAGGCCGGTGAGTCTAACAGCAGTGCTTGGGAAAATATTCTGAGGGACAGGATTAATCTCCACTTGGAAAGGCAGGGATTAATCAGGGACAGTCAGCATGGCTTTGTCAGGGGGCGATCATGTCTAACTAACTTGATTGAATTTTTTGAGGAGGTGACTCGATGTGTCGATGAGGGTAAAGCAGTAGATGTAGTATACATCGATTTCAGTAAGGCTTTTGATAAGGTCCCGCGTGAGAGATTAGCCCATGGGATCCAGGGCAATTTGTCAAATTGGATCCAAAGTTGGTTTAGTGGCAGGAGGCAGAGGGTAATGGTCGAAGGCTGTTTTTGTGATTGGAAGCCTGTGACCAGTGGTGTACCACAGAGATCGGTGCTGGGACCCTTGCTGTTTGTAGTGTACATTAATGATTTAGATGTGAATACAGGAGGTATGATCAGTAAGTTCGCAGATGACATGAAAATTGGTGGTTTTTATTTTATTTTTTTTTATTTAGAGATACAGCACTGAAACAGGCCCTTCGGCCCACCGAGTCTGTGCCGACCAACAACCACCCATTTATACGAACCCTACAGTAATCCCATATTCCCTACCACCTACCTACACTAGGGGCAATTTACAATGGCCAATTTACCTATCAACCTGCAAGTCTTTGGCTGTGGGAGGAAACCGGAGCACCCGGCGGAAACCCACGCAGACACAGGGAGAACTTGCAAACTCCACACAGGCAGTACCCAGAATCGAACCCGGGTCGCTGGAGCTGTGAGGCTGCGGTGCTAACCACTGCGCCACTGTGCTGCCATAATATTGTACAATATTATGATAGGCTTAGATACATTAGATGAGGAAAAACTGTTCCATTAACTAATGGTACAAGGATGAGAGGGCACAGATTGAAAGTTTTGGGTAAGAGATGCTGGGGAGATGTAAGGAAGAACTCTTTTCCGCAGTGAATGGTAATGACCTGGAACTCACTGCCCACAAGGCTGGTGAAAGCAGAGATGGTGAATGATTTCCAAAGGAAATTGAATGGCACTTGAGGGAAACAAACTTGCAGGACTACGGGGATCGAGTGGGACTGACTGGATTGCTCCGCGGAGAGCTGGCATGCACTTGATGGGCCGAAGGGCCTCCTTCTGTGCTATCAATGACTCACCCACCCCCACCCCCACCCCTGCGTGCACTCTCATGCTCTGTTTCTTTCGCTTCCCCCTTTCTCTTTCTCCATTCTGTCACTTTCTCACCCACCATTTCTTTCTGTCGCTTTCTCTCTCTCTTAACCCCCCACCCCCACCCCGTTTAGGTGGGAGATCCAATGATGTCATCTCCAGGAATAGGTTTAACCAGAGTTAACAGCACCCTACGGCCTGGCCTGTCTGTATAGACCCTCACCTACATCATTTCCTAATTAAATGCACCTCATCTGCTAGGTTAATATCTCCCTCATTCACTTTATAAACTTAGACGTGGACCTGAATGCTGCAGATGATATGAAAATTGGCCGTCTGGTTGATAATGATGAAGAAAGCTGTAGACTGCAGGAAGATATCAATGGATTGGTCAGGTGGGCAGAATAGTGGCAAATGGAATTCAATCCGGAGAAGTGTGAAGTAATGCATTCGGGGAAGGCTAACAAGGCAAGCGAAAACACAATAAATGGTGGGATATTGAGAAGTGTAGAGGAACAGAGGGACCTTGCAGTGCATGTTCACAGATTCCTGAAGGTGGCTGGACATTTGGATAAAATGGTCAAGAAGGCATATGGGAAACTTTCCTTTATTGACCGAAGCCTCGAGTATAAGAGCAGGGAGTTTAGGCTGGAATTGTTGGCCACAGCTGGAGTGCTGCATACAATTCTAGTCAGTGCGCTGCTGGAAGGATATGGGATGTGATTGGATTCGAGAGGGTACAGAGGGGATTTACGAGGATGTTTTCAGGACTGGAGAATTTTAGTTATGAGGAAATATTGGAAAGGCTGGAGTTGTTTTCTTTGGAGGAGGCTGAGGGGAGATTTATCTGAGGTGTGCAAAATTATGAGGGGTCTGGAAAGAGTGGATGGGAAGGACCTATTTCCATTAGCAGAGAGGTTGATAACCGGGGGAAACAGTTTAATGTAATTGGTAGAGGGATTAGTGGGGAGTTGAGAAATGTTTTCACTCAGAGGGTGGTGGGGGTCTGGAACTCACTGCCAGAAAGGGTAGTAGGGGCAGAAACACTCATCATATTTAAAAAACACTTGAATATTGACTTGCGGTGCCGTAACCCAAAGGGCTACGGAACAAGAGCTGGAAGGTACTTTAGACTGGATAGCTCTATCTTTTGGCCAGCACAAACACAATGGGCTGAATGGCCTTTTCCTGTGCCATTAATCTTTCTATGATTCTATGTGAGGAGAATGGTAGGGGAAATGGGTATTGTGACAGACATTTCACTCTTTTTTTTTTTCTATTGCATTACAGATTTCCCTCAGACCTGTTGCACACTGAGCCTGAGCCTGGGGCCTTCTGTGAAGGGCCCGAATCCTCCTATCAGGTCCCCGAGTTTACCATCCTCTGCCTGTTGCGGGAAGCTGCCAAGTTAGAGCCAGCATTACCATTGCTGAGAAACTCCACCTTTCAAAGCAGCCCAGGGCTGGCTGAGGAACAGAGCCAGAATAGAGACTGCACTCATTCAACCTTCAGCAGCCACCCAGTTTCCCCTTCTGGGGGAGCAAGAAGCCCCAGAGTGAGGGAACAGAGACAGCTCCCCCAAACAGTGTCTTCCACCGGCCACTCTGTCTGTAGGAGACAAAACTGCAGCAGTGAGGAGGGGTCTCACACAGAGAGGCAGCTGCTGCATTACAGCAGTGAGGGCCAGGGTGACGCTCTGCTGATTGATGGGGAATGCGGCAATGACTCTGTCCCAGGACCAGCCCTAGATGCAGGGGCCCGGAGCATGGGTGCTGGTGGTGGGCACCAATGGAGTCCCAGTGAAAGGGTGGGACCAGGTCAGGGAGAGGGGAAGGCAGAGGGTAGTTTTGGCACAGGGTGGGCCAGTGCTCAGTGTCCCAGTAATTTTGCACAGGGTGAAGTTGGGACAATGAGTTGGGGCTGTGCCAGAGAGAGCAGAGCTGAGGCGAAGGAAGGATGGGCAAGAGATCCTGGGGGAATAGCAGGAATTTGCAGCCAGGCAGCTAATGAGGAGCAAGGCAGCAAGTTGGCAGTAAAGGGCAAAGGTCAGGGAGAAACTGAACTTTGTCCAGCCCAGGCTACAGCTCCTCTGGCCTCAGCCCTAGGACCTGAATCCAAGACTTCCTGTGTGTCTCAGAAATCCAACTCATCCACACCTGCACAAAACCGGACACGAACCCCCCGCAAACAGGCGACCCCACAGAGGAGTGCGGAGCACGGGGACCCCACCTTCGAGGGAGTGACTGTCCGCATGGAGAGGCACATTGTGAGTGACTATGACTGCCAACTCCGCATCACTGCTCGTTACAGGTAGGACCTGCAGGGACTTCCTCTCGGTCTGTCCCCTCCTCACTCTCTGTCCTGTTATTGGTCAGAGGAAAAAAGGAGGCCATTCAGCCCCTTGAACCTGTTCCAACATTCAGTGAGATCATGGTCTAGAATCGGATGTATAAAGTTTGCAGATGATCTTAAATTTGACAAAGTCATAGATACTGATGAGGGTAGTTTTCGACTTCAGGATGGAGGAATGGGCAGAAGCTTCGCAGATGGTGTTCAGTGCAGAGAAGTGTAAAACTTTGGGAGAACTAATCTGGAAAGACAGTATGGCATAATTTTGAAAAGTGTAGATGAGCAGAGAGACTTGGTGTCCATATGCACAAATCTTAAAGATGGCAAAATAAGTTGATAAGATGGTCAAAAAAGCATATGGGTTACTTGGGTTTATAAATAAATGAGTAGAATATTAAAGGAAAAAGATCACGCTAGAACTTTATAAATGACTTGGTTAGGCATCAGCTGGAGCGTTGTGGACAATTCTGGGCACCACACTTCAGGAAGGATGTAAGGGCCTTAGAAAAAGTATGGAGGAGATTTGCCAGGATGTTGTGAGGGACTTCAGTTATGAAGACAGGTTGGAAAAGTTCGGACTGTTTTCCTTGGAACAGAGAAGGCTGAAAGGTGACCTAATAGAGGTTGGCAAGATGATGAGAGTGTTTGATAGAGTAGATAGAGAAAAGCTATTCCCTCTGGCGAGTGGTTCGATAACCAGAGGTCATAGATGTAAAATCATTGGCAAAAGATCTGGAGGGGAAATGGGGAAAACTTTTTTCACTCGATGATCCTTTGACTGATGGGCATCTTGACCCCAGTTACATGTCTTGGCTCCATACAACCATAGAAAGTTTAAGGCACAGAAAGAGGCCACTTGGCCCATCGTGTCTGTGCTGGCTGAAAAACAATCCACCTATTCTAATCCCACTTTCCAGCATTTGGTCCGTAGCCCTGCAGACTACGGCACTTGAGGTGCATATTCAGTCTCCTTTTGAATGAGTTGAAGGTTTCTGCCTCAACTACCCTTTCAGGCAGTGAGTTCCAGACCATCACCACCCTCTGGGTGAAAGACCATTTCCTCATCTCCCCTGTGATCTTTCTACCAATCACTTTAAATCGATGCCCCCTCGACACTGACCTCTCTGCTAAGGTGAATAGACCCTTCACCTCCACTCTATCCAGACCCTTCAAAATTTTGCACATTTCAATCAGATCTCCCCTCAGCCTTCTCTGTTCCAAGGAGAACAATCCCAGCCTATCCAATCTTTCCTCATAGCTGCATTTTTCCAGTCCTGGCAACATCCTTGTAAATCTCCTCTGTACCCTCTCTCGTGCAATTACATCCTTTCTGTAATGAGGTGACCAGAACTGCACACAGTACTCAAGTTTAGACTAAAATGGCAGGGGCATGGGAGTCAAAGGAGGGGGGGATCAATGACAAGAACAAAAGACAGTAAGGGGAATAAGAAAAGTGATAAAGAAATCAAGGGCCAAAATCAAGCAGGGCCACAGTGAAAAATAGTGGGAAGAGGACAAGTAATGTTAAAAAGACAAGCCTGAAGACTTTGTGCCTTAATGTGTGGAGCATTCGCAATAAAGTGGATGAATTAATCGCGCAAATAGATGTAAATGGGTATGATATAGTCGGGATTACGGAGACATGGCTGCAAGGTGACCAGGGATGGGAAATGAACATCCGGGGGATTCAGTATTTAGGAAGGACAGACAAAAAGCAAAAGGTGGTGGAGTTGCATTGCTGGTTAAAGAGGAAATTAACACAATAGTGAGGAAAGATATTAGCTCTGACAATGTGGAATCTGTATGGGTAGAGCTGAGATACACTAAGGGGCAAAAAACATTAGTGGGGGTTGTATATAGACCCCCAAACTGCAGTGGTGATGTTGGGAACGGCATTAAACAGGAAATTAGAGATGCATGTGATAAAGAAACATCTGTAATTATGGGTGACTTTAATCTGCAGACAGATTGGGCAAATCAAATTAGTCACAATACCATGGAGGAGGAATTCATGGAGTGTATACGGGATGCTTTTCTGGATCAATACGTTGAGGAACCAACTACAGAACAGGCCATCCTGGACTGGGTATTGTGTAATGAGAGAGGAATACTTGACAATCTAGTGGTGCGAGACCCCTTGGGGATGAGTGACCATAATATGATAGAATTCTTCATCAAGATGGAGAGTGACGTAGTTGATTCTGAGACTACGGTCCTGAATCTTAAAGAAAACTACAAAGGTATGAGGCACGGGTTGGCTATGATGGATTGGGAAACGTTACTTAAAGGGATGATGGTGAATAGGCAATGGCAAACATTTAAAGAGCGCATGGATGAACTGCAACAATTGTTTATTCCTGTCTGGCGCAAAAGTAAAACGGGAAAGGTAGCTAAACCATGGCTTACAAGGGAAATTAGAGATAGCATTACATCCAAGGAAGAGGCATACACATTTACCAGGAAAAACAATAGACCTGAGGATTGGGAGCAGTTTAGAATTCAGCAAAGGAGGACCAAGGGATTGATTAAGAAGGGGAAAATAGAGTACGAGAGCAAGCTTGTGGGGAACATAAAAACTGACTGTAAAAGTTTCTATAGGTATGTGAAGAGAAAAATATTGGTGAAGACAAATGCAGGTCCCTTACAGTCAGAAACAGGGGAATTTATTATGGGGAACAAAGAAATGGCTGACCAACTAAATGAATACTTTGGTTCTGTCTTCACAAAGGAGGACACAAATATCATACCAGAAATGTTGAGGAACACAGGGCTTAGTGAGAGAGAGGAACTGAAGGAAATCAGTATTAGTAGAGAAATGGTGTTGGGGAAATTGATGGGATTGAAGGCCGATAAATCCCCAGGGCCTGATGGTCTGCATCTCAGAGTACTTAAGGAAGTGGCCCTAGAAATAGTGGATGCATTGGTGGTCATCTTCCAAGATTCTATAGACTCTGGAACAGTTCCTACAGATTGGAGGGTAGCTAATGTAACCCCACTGTTTAAAAAGGGAGGTAGAGAGAAAGCAGGGAATTATAGACCAGTCAGCCTGACGTCGGTAGTGGGGAAAATTCTAGAGTCCATTATCAAAGATTTAATAGCAGAGCATTTAGAGAACAGTGGTAGAATCGGACAGAGTCAGCATGGATTTACAAAAGGGAAATCATGGTTGACAAATCTACTCGAATTCTTCGAGGATGTAACTAGTAGAGTTGATGAGGGGGAGCCAGTGGATGTGGTTTATTTGGACTTTTAGCAGGCTTTCGATAAAGTCTCACATTAAGAGATTAGCGTGTAAAATTAAAGCGCATGGGATTGGGGGCAGTGTATTGTGATGGATAGAAAATTGATTGGCAGACAGGAAACAAAGAGTAGGAATAAATGGGTCATTTTCCGAATGGCAGGCAGTGAATAGTGGGGTACCGCAGGGATCGGTGCTAGGACCCCAGCTATTCACAATATATATTGATGATTTAGATGAGGGAACTAAATGTAATATCTCCAAATTTGCAGATGACACAAAACTGGGTGGGAGGGTCAGTTGTGAGGAGGATGCAGAGAGGCTTCAGGGTGATTTGGATAAGTTGAGTGAGTGGGCTAATGCATGGCAGATGCAGTATAATGTGGATAAATGTGAGGTTATACACTTTGGTAGCAAAAACAGGAAGGCAGATTATTATCTGAACGGCTATAAACTGAGAGAGGGGAATATGCAGCGAGACCTGGGTGTTCTCGTACACCAGTCGCTGAAGGTAAGTATGCAGGTCCAACAGGCAGTAAAAAAGGCAACTGGTATGTTGGCCTTCATAGCGAGAGGATTCGAGTACAGGAGCAGGGATGTCTTGCTGCAATTATACAGGGCCTTGGTGAGGCCACACCTGGAATATTGTGTGCAGTTTTGGTCTCCTTATCTGAGGAAGGATGTTCTTGCTATAGAGGGAGTGCAGCGAAGGTTTACCAGACTGATTCCTGGGATGGCGGGACTGATGTATGATGAGAGAGTTTGAGTCGGTTAGGATTATATTTGCTGGAGTTCAGAAGAGTGAGGGGGGATCTCATAGAAACCTATAAAATTCTAACAGGACTTGACAGGGTAGATGCAGGAAGGATGTTCCCGATGGTGGGGGAGTCCAGAAACAGGGGTCATAGTCTAAGCATACGGGGTAAAACTTTCAGGACTGAGATCAGGAGAAATGTCTTCACCCAGAGAGTGGTGAGCCTGTGGAATTCACTACCACAGAAAGCAGTTGAGGCCAAAACATTGTATGTTTTCAAGAAGGAGTTAGATATAGCTCTTGGGGTGAAAGGGATCAAAGGGTATGGGGAAAAAGCGGGAACAGGCTACTGAGTTGGATGATCAGCCATGATCACAATGAATGGCAGAGCAGGATTGAAGGGCCGAATGGATACTCCTACTCCTATTTTCTATGTCTATGTTGTGGCTTAAACAATGAGTTATACAGTTCCAGCATAGCCTCCCTGCTCTTATATTCTATACCTCGGCTAATAAAGGAAAGGATTCCATCTGCCTTCTTTCCCACTGTATCGACCTGTCCTGCTACCTTCAGGGATCTGTGGACATTCACTCCAAGGTCCCTCACTTCCTCTACAATTCTCAGTATTTTCCCATTAATTGTGTATTTCTTTGCCTTGTTTCACCTCCCCTGCATCACCTCACACTTCTCCAGGTTGAATTCCATTTGCCAATTTTCTGCCCATCTGACCAGACCATCAATATCTTCCTGCAGCTATCCTCCTCGCTATCTACCACACGGCCAATCTTTGTGTCGTCTGCAAACTTCTTGATCATGTCCCCTGCATTTACGTCCAAATTTTAAATATATGCCACAAAAAGCAGAGGACCCAGTACTGAGCCCTGTGGAACGCCACTGCAAACAGCCCTCCCGTCAGAAAAACACCCATCAACAATTACCCTTTGTTTCCTGCCACTGAGCCAATTTTGTATCCACCTTGCTGCATTTCCCTGGATCCCATGGGATTTTATTTATTTAACCAGTCTGCCATGTCGGACCTTGTCAAAAGCCTTGCTAAAATCCATATGGACCACATCAACTGCACTACCCTCATCTATCTTCCTTGTTACTTCTTCAAAAAATTCGATCAAGTTGGTCAGACAAGATCTTCCCTTAACAAATCCATGCTGACTATACTTGATTAACCTGTGCCTTTCTAAGTGACAGTTTATCCTGTCTCTCAGAATAGATTCCAATAATTTTCCCACCTCTCAGGTTAGACTGACTGGCCTGTAATTATTTGGTCTATCCCTCATTACTTTTTTAAACAGAGGTACAATGTTAGCAGTCCTGCAATCCTCCGGCAGCACACCTGTATCCAGTGAGGACTGGAAAATGATGGTCAGACCTTCTGCTATTTCCACTCTTGCTTCTTTTAACAGCCTAGGGTACATTCCATCTGGCCCTGGTGATTTATCAACTTTCAAGGATGCTAATCCCATTAATACTTCTTCTCCCTTTTCTTTATATCACATCCAATATTTCACACCCCTCTTCCTTATCTACAATATCTGCATCGTCCCCCACTTTTGTGAAGACAGACGCAAAGTATTCATTAAGAACCGTACCAATATCTTCCACTCCTACACATAGGTTACCTTTTTGGTCTTTATGGGCCCTACTCTCTCCTTAGTTATCCTCTTACTCTTAATGTATTGATAAAACATCTTTGGGATTACCTTGATTTTGCTTGCCAATATTCATTCATGCCCTCTCTTTGCTTTCCTCATTTCCTTTTTGATTTCACCCCTCCATGTTCTATACTCCTCTCGGCTTTCTGTAGTATTGAGTTCTCCGTGTCAGACATAAGTTTTCCTTTTCTGCCTGATCTTACTCTGTAGGCTCCTTGACATCCATGAGGCTCCAGATTTGGCCGTCTCAGCCTTTACTTTTGTGGGAACATGTTTGCCCTGAACCCCTTGAATCTCTCCTTTGAATGCCTCCCACTGTTCTGACACTCATTTACCTTCAAGTAGCTGTTTCCAGTCCACTTTCACTAAATCACTCCTCAGTTTAGTAAAATTGGCCTTGCCCCAATTGAGAACTCTAACTCCTGTTCTATCTCTGTCCGTTTCCATAGTTATGTTAAAACTGACTGAATTATGATCGGGTGAAGGTGCTAAATTGGGGGAAGGCTAATTATAACAATATTAGGCAGGAACTGAAGAATTTAGATTGGGGCGGCTGTTTGAGGGTAAATCAACATCTGACATGTGGGAGTCTTTCAAATGTCAGTCAATTAGAATCCAGGACCAACATGTTCCTGTGAGGAAGAAGGATACGTCTGGCAAGTTTCGGGAAGCTTGGATAACGCGGGATATTGTGAGCCGAGTCAATAAGAAAAAGGAAGCAATCATAAGGGCTGGAAAGCTAGGAACAGACGAATCCCTTGAGGAATATAAAGACAGTAGGAAGGAACTTAAGCAAGGAGTTAGGAGGGTTAAAAGGGGTTACGAGAAGTCATTGTCAAACAGTATTAAGGAAAATCCCAAGGCTTTTTATACGTATATAAAGAGCAAGAGGGTAACCAGGGAAAGGGTTGGCCCACTCAAGGACAGAGAAAGGAATCTATGTGTGGAGCCAGAGGAAATGGGTGAGGTGCTAAATGAGTACTTTGCATCAGTATTCACCAAACAGAAGGACTTGGTGGATGATGAGTCCAGGGAAGGAAGTGCAGATAGTCTCAGTCAACTCATTTTCAAAAAGGAGGAGGTGTTGGGTGTCTTGCAAAGCATTAAGGTAGATAAGTCCCCAGGGCCTGATGGGATCTACCCCAGAATACTGAGGGAGGCAAGGGAAGAAATTGCTGGGGCCTTGACAGAAATCTTTGCATCCTCATTGGCTACAGGTGAGGTCCCAGAGGACTGGAGAATAGCCAATGTTGTTCCTTTGTTTAAGAAGGGTAGCAAGGATAATCCAGGAAATTATAGGCCGTTGCGCCTTCCGTCAATGGTAGGGAAATTGTTAGAGAGGGTTCAACAGGACAGGATTTACTCCCATTTGGAAACAAATTGACTTATTAGCAAGAGGCACTATGGTTTTGTGAAGGGGAGGTCGTGTCTCACTAATTTGATTGAGTTTTTTGAGGAAGTGACGAAGATGATTGATGAAGGAAGGGCAGTGGATGTTATCTATATGGACTTCAGGAAAGCCTTTGACAAGGTCCCTCATGGCAGACTGATACAAAAGGTGAAGTCACATGGGATCAGAGGTGAGCTGGCAAGATGGATACAGAACTGGCTCAGTCACAGAAGACAGAGGGTAGCAGTGGAAGGGTGCTTTTCTGAATGGAGGGCTTTGACTAGTGGTGTTCCGCAGGGATCAGTGCTGGGACTTTTGCTGTTTGTAGTATATATAAATGATTTGGAGGAAAATGTAGCTGGTCTGATTAGTAAGTTTGCGGATGACACAAAGGTTGGAGGAGTTGCAGACAGTGATGAGGATTGTCAGAGGATACAGCAGGATATAGATCGGTTGGAGACTTGGGTGGAGAAATGGCAGATGGAGTTTAATCTGGACAAATGTGAGGTAATGCATTTTGGAAGGTCTAATGCAGGTGGGAAGTATACAGTAAATGGCAGAACCCTTAGGAGTATTGACAGGCAGAGAGATCCGGGCGAACAGGTCCACAGGTCACAAAGTGGCAACGCAGATGGATAAGGTAGTCAAGAAGGCATACGGCATGCTTGCCTTCATCAGTCGGGCCATAGAGTATAAAAATTGGCAAGTCATGCTGCAGTTGTACAGAACCACACTTAGTTAGGCTACACTTAGAATATTGCGTGCAATTCTGGTCGCCACACTACCAGAAGGACGTGGAGGCTTTGGAGAGGGTACAGAAGAGGTTTACCAGGATGTTGCCTGGTCTGGAGGGCATTAGCTATGAGGAGAGGTTGGTTAGACTCGGATTGTTTTCACTGGAATGACGGAGGTGGAGGGGCGACATGATAGATGTTTACAAAGTTATGAGTGGCATGGACAGAGTGGATAGTCAGAAGCTTTTTCCCAGGGTGGAAGAGTCAGTTACTCGGGGACATAGGTTTAAGGTGAGAGGGGCAAAGTTTAGAGGCGATGTGAGAGGCAAGTTCTTTACACAGAGGATGGTGAGTGCCTGGAGCTTGTTGCCGGGGGAGGTGGTGGAAGCAGGTGCCATAGAGACATTTCAGAGGCATCTTGACAAATATATGAATAGGATGGGAATAGAGGGATACGGACCCCGGAAGTACAGAAGGTTTTAGTTTAGGCAGGAATCAAGATCGGCGCAGGCTTGGAGGGCCGAATGGCCTGTTCCTGTGCTGTACTGTTCTTTGCTCTTTGTGCCATCAAAATGCTCTCCCACTGCCGCTCTTTCCACCTGCCCATCTTCATTTCCTAAAACTAAGTATAAAACTGCAACCTCTCTTACAAAAGCAGGGAGGTCATGTTGGAGTTGTATAGAACTTTGGTAAGGCCACAGCTGGAGTACTGTGTGCAATTCTGGTCGCCACATTATAGGAAGGATGTGATTGCACTGGAGGGGGTGCAGAGGCGATTCACCAGGATGGTGCCTGGGATGGAACATTTAATCTGAAACCTGATCGAGGTGTACAAGATTATGAGGGGCATGGACAGGGTGGATAGGGAGCAGCTGTTCCCCTTAGTTGAAGGGTCAGTTACGAGGGGTCACAAGTTTTAGGTGAGGAGCAGGAGGTTTAAGGAGGATTTGAGGAAGAACTTTTTTACCCAGAGGGTGGTGACGGTCTGGAATGCACTGCCTGGGAGGGTGGTAGAGGCAGGTTGCCTCACATCCTTTAAAAAGTACCTGGATGAGCACTTGGCACGTCATAACATTCAAGGCTATGGGCCAAGTGCTGGCAAATGGGATTAGGTAGACAGGTCAGGTGTTTTAATGCATCGGTGCAGACTCGATGGGCCGAAGGGCCTCTTCAGCACTGTCTTCTTCTGTGACTTGCTACATACAGAGCAAAAATGTTCTCCTGAATGCACCTCAAAGAACAAAGAACAGTACAGCACAGGAACAGGCCATTCGGCCCTCCAATCCTGCGCCAATGTTGATGCCTGCCTAAACTAAAACCTTCTGCACTTCCGGGGACCGTATCCCTCTATTCCCATCCTATTCATGTATTTGTCAAGATGCCTCTTAAACGTCGCTATCGTACCTGCTTCCACCATCTCCCCTGGCAGAAAGTTCCAGGCACTCACCACCCTCTGTGTCAAGAACTTGCCTCGCACATCCCCTCTAAACTTTACCCCTCTCACCTTAAACCTATGTCCCCTAGTAACTGACTCTTCCACCCTGGGAAAAAGCTTCTGACTATCCACTCTGTCCATGCCGCTCATAACTTTGTAAACCTCTATCATGTCGCTCCTCCACCTCCGTTGTTCCAGTGAAAACAATTCGAGTTTATCCAACCTCTCCTCATAGCTAATGCCCTCCAGACCAGGCAACATCCTGGTAAACCTCTTCTGTACCCTCTCCAAAGCCTCCACATCCTTCTGGTAGTGTGGCGACCAGAATTGCACGCAATATTCTAAGTGTGGCCTAACTGAAGTTCTGTACAGCTGCAGCATGACTTACCTATTTTTATACTCTATGCCCCGACCGATGAAGGCAAGCATGCCGTATGCCTTCTCAAGAATTCTGCTCCCTCAATTCCTTACCCCTTATCCCTCCAAACTCTGTCTCCCCACCTCCCCCTTGTGGGAGCAAGCCCCCAATTACTACAAATCTCATCTAATGCAGGGTTTCTGTTTTCCGCAGCCCTGGCCTCCGTCAGAAACTCATGAGGATGCGAGCACATTGCAACAGGCCTGAACCTCTGGGGTCAAGGTTCAGCAGCTCAGAGGAGGACTCTCCCAACACAGTCCGTAAGTGGAGCTCACCATGGAGTTGGGAGGGTGGGGGGTGGATGGGCGGGGAGATGGAGGGAAGGGCAGATGGGGGGGTGGTGGGTGGAGGGGAGACGTAGGGATAGAGGGAGAGGAACGCAAGAACAGGAGGAGGCCATTCAGCCCCTCCAGCCTGTTAGACCGTTCAATGAGATGATGGATGATCCTTGACTTGACTCCATATTCCATATCTCTTTAATAACTTTAGTTAACAAAAAACAAGTTCAGACTTAAAATTAACAATTCACCAAGCTTCAATTGCTGTTTGTGGAACAGAGCCTTTGTGTTATAGACATTACAGCACAGACGGAGGTCATTCGCCCATCGAGTCCATGCGGCTCTGTAAAACAATCCAATCAGCCCCATTCCACTGCTCTGTCCCTGTCGCCCTGCAAGTTTATTTCCCTCAAGCGCCCATCCAATTTCCTTTTAAAATAATTGATCATCTCTGCTTCCAGCATCCTCCTAGGCAGCGAGTTCCAAGTCATTACCATTCGCTGTGTAAAAATAAAGTTCTTCCTCACAACCCCCTTACGCCTGCATCTCCTGCCCAAAAACATTAAATCTGTGTCCCTTAGTATTTTGCACATCGTTTAATGAGAACAACTTTTCTTTGTTTACCTTATCTAAACCGTCATAATCTTGTAATATCTCCAAATTTGCAGATGACACTAAACTGGGTGGGAGGGTGAGTTGTGAGGAGGATGCAGAGAGGCTTCAGGGTGATTTGGATAAGTTGAGTGAGTGGGCTAATGCATGGCAGATGCAGTATAATGTGGATAAATGTGAGGTTATCCACTTTGGTAGCAAAAACAGGAAGGCAGATTATTATCTGAACAGCTATAAACTGAGAGAGGGGAATATGCAGCGAGACCTGGGTGTTCTCGTACACCAGTCGCTGAAGGTAAGCATGCAGGTGCAACAGGCGGTAAAAAAGGGCAAATGGTATGTTGGCCTTCATAGCGAGAGGATTCGAGTACAGGAGCAGGGATGTCTTGCTGCAATTATACAGGGCCTTGGTGAGGCCGCACCTGGAATATTGTGTGCAGTTTTGGTCTCCTTATCTGAGGAAGGATGTTCTTGCTATGGAGGGAGTGCAGCGAAGGTTTACCAGACTAATTCCAGGGATGGTGGGACTGACGTATGAGGAGAGATTGAGTCGGTTAGGATTATATTCACTGGAGTTCAGAAGAGTGAGGGGGGATCTCATAGAAACCTATAAAATTCTAACAGGACTTGACAGGGTAGATGCAGGAAGGATGTTCCCGATGGTGGGGGAGTCCAGAACCAGGGGTCATAGTCTAAGGATATGGAGTAAACCGTTCAGGACTGAGATGAGGAGAAATGTCTTCACCCAGAGAGTGGTGAGCCTGTGGAATTTGCTACCACAGAAAGTAGTTGAGGCCAAAACATTGTATGTTTTCAAGAAGGAGTTAGATATAGCTCTTGGGTCTAAAGGGATCAAAGGGTATGGGGGGAAAGCGGGAACGAGTTACTGAGTTGGATGATCAGCCATGATCATAATGAATGGCAGAGCAGGCCACTTATCAGCCCAAGCCTGGATATTGTCCAGGTCTTGCTGCATTTCTACACGGACTGCTTCAGTATCTGAGGAGTCGCGAATGGTGCTGAACATTGTGCAATCATCAGCGAACATCCCCACTTCTGACCTTATGATTGAAGGAAGGTCATTGATGAAGGAGCTGAAGATGGTTGGGCCGAGGACACTACCCTGAGGAACTCCTGCAGTGATGTCCTGGAGCTCAGATGATTGACCTCCAACAACCACATACATACTTACTACCCACTTACTATTTGCCTGCTGGTAGAGGATTTTTGGGTGCCATTTTACGCTGTCATTCTGTTCTCATATTCTCTCTTTGTCTGTCTTATTTTCCTCTTCACCTCCCCTCTCAATGTATTGTATTTATCCTGGTTCTGTATTAAAATGTTCACCTGATATGCATCATATCCCCACGTTTTTTATTTGATCATATTCTCTATCTCCCTCATAGTCCAAAGAGCCCTGGCTTTGATTCCCCTACCCTTCGCCCTCCTTGGAATGTACCTAGCCTGTACCTGAAACATCTCCTCCTTAAAGATCACCCATTGTTCTGTTATAGCTTTTCCTGTCAGTCTTTGGTTCCATTTTATCCTGGCTGGATCCCTTCTCATCCCACTGAAGTTAGCCCTCTTCCAATTTCAAAGTTCTACTTTAGATTATTCTTTGCTCTTTTCCATTAATAATCTATTTTTTTTTAGAACATTACAGCGCAGTACAGGCCCTTCGGCCCTCGATGTTGCGCCGATCTGTGAAACCATCTGACCTACACTATTCCATTTTCATCCATATGTCTATCCAATGACCACTTAAATGCCCTTAAAGTTGGCGAATCTACTACTGTTGCAGGCAGGACGTTCCACGCCCTTACTACTCTCTGAGTAAAGAAACTACCTCTCACATCTGTCCTATATCTATCACCCCTCAACTTGAAGCTATGTCCCCTCGTGTTTGCCATCACCATCCGAGGAAAAAGACGCTCACTATCCACCCTATCTAACCCTCTGATTATCTTATATGTCTCTGTTAAGTCACCTCTAATCCTCATTCTCTCCAATGAAAACAACCTCAAGTCCCTCAGCCTTTCCTCGTAAGACCTTCCCTCCATACCAGGCAACATCCTAGTAAATCTCCTCTGCACCCTTTCCAAAGCTTCCACATCCTTCCTATAATGCGGTGACCAGAACTGCACGCAATACTCCAGGTGCGGTCTCACCAGAGTTTTGTACAGCTGCAGCATGACCTCGTGGCTCCGAAACTCGATCCCCCTACTAATAAAAGCTAACACACCATATGCCTTCTTAACAGCCCTATTAACCTGGGTAGCAACTTTCAGGGATTTATGCACCTGGACACCAAGATCTCTCTGTTCATCTACACTACCAAGAATCTTCCCATTAGCCCAGTACTCTGCATTCCTGTTACTCCTTCCAAAGTGAATCACCTCACACTTTTCCGCATTAAACTCCATTTGCCATCTCTCATCCCAGCTCTGCAGCCTATCTATGTCCCTCTGTACCCTACAACATCCTTCGGCACTATCCACAACTCCACCGACCTTAGTGTCATCTGCAAATTTACTAACCCACCCTTCTACACCCTCTTCCAGGTCATTGATAAAAATGACAAACAGCAATGGCCCCAAAACAGATCCTTGCGGTGCACCACTAGTAACTAAACTCCAGGATGAACATTTGCCATCAACCACCACCCTCTGTCTTCTTTCAGCTAGCCAATTTCTGATCCAAAGCTCTAAATCACCTTCAACCCCATAATTCCGTATTTTCTGCAATAGCCTACCGTGGGGAACCTTATCAAACGCCTTACTGAAATCCATATACACCACATCCACGGCTTTACCCTCATCCACCTGTTTGGTCACCTTCTCGAAAAACTCAATAAGGTTTGTGAGGCACAACCTACCCGTCACAAAACCGTGCTGACTATCTCTAATGAACTTATTCTTTTCAAGATGATTATAAATACTGTCTCTTATAACCTTTTCCAACATTTTACCCACAACCGAAGTAAGGCTCACAGGTCTATAATTACCAGGGCTGTCTCTACTCCCCTTCTTGAACAAGGGGACAACATTTGCTGTCCTCCAGTCTTCCGGCACTATTCCTGTCGGCAATGACGACATAAAGATCAAGGACAAAGGCTCTGCAATCTCCTCCCTAGCTTCCCAGAGAAGCCTCGGATAAATCCCATCTGGCCCAGGGGACTTATCTATTTTCACACTTTCCAAAATTGATAACACCTCCTCCTTGTGAACCTCAATCCCATCTAGTCTCGTAGCCTGAATCTCAGTATTCTCCTCAACAACATTTTCTTTCTCTACTGTAAATACTGACGCAAAATATTCATTTAACACTTCCCCTATCTCCTCTGATTCCACACACAACTTCCCACTACAATCCTTGATTGGCCCTAATCTAACTCTAGTCATTCTTTTATTCCTGATATACCTATAGAAAGCCTTAGGGTTTTCTCTGATCCTATCCGCCAATGACTTCTCGTGTCCTCTCCTTGCTCTTCTTAGCTCTCCCTTTAGATCCTTCCTGGCTAGCGTGTAGCTCTCAAGCGCCCTAACTGAGCCTTCACGTCTCATCCTAACATAAGCCTTCTTCTTCCTTTTGACAAGCGCTTCAACTTCTTGAGTAAACCACGGCTCCCTCGCTCGACAACTTCCTCCCTGCCTCACAGGTACATACTTATCAAGGACACACAGTAGCTGCTCCTTGAATAAGCTCCACATTTCGATTGTTCCCATCCCCTGCAGTTTCCTTCCCCATCCTACGCATCCTAAATCTTGCCTAATCGCATCATAATTTCCTTTCCCCCAGCTATAATTTTTGCCCTGCGGTATATACCTGTCCCTGCCCATCGCTAAGGTAAACCTAACCGAATTGTGATCACTATCACCAAAGTGCTCGCCTACATCTAAATCTAACACCTGGCTGGGTTCATTTCCCAGTACCAAATCCAATGTGGCATCGCCCCTGGTTGGCCTGTCTACATACTGTGTCAGAAAACCCTCCTGCACACACTGGACAAAAACTGACCCATCTAAAGTACTCGAACTATAGTATTTCCAGTCGATATTTGGAAGTTAAAGTCCCCCATAACAACTACCCTGTTACTCTCGCCCCTGTCGAGAATCATCTTCTCTATCCTTTCCTCTACATCTCTGGAACTATTCGGAGGTCTACAAAAGACTCCCAACAGGGTGACCTCACCTCTCCTGTTTCTAACCTCGGCCTATACTACCTCAGTAGACGAGTCCTCAAACGTCCTTTCTGTCGCTGTAATACTCTCCTTGATTAACAATGCCACACCCCCCTCTCTTTTACCATCTTCTCTGTTCTTACTGAAACATCTAAATCCCGGAATCTGCAACATCCATTCCTGCCCCTGCTCTACCCATGTCTCCGAAATGGCCACTACATCGAGATCCCAGGTACCAACCCATGCTGCAAGCTCACCCACCTTATTCCGGATGCTCCTGGCGTTGAAGTAAACACACTTTAAACCAAGTTCTTGCTTGCCAGTGCCCTCTTGCGTCCCTGTAACCTTATCCCTGACCTCACTACTCTCAACATCCTGCACACTGGAGCTACAATTTAGGTTCCCATTCCCCTGCTGAATTAGTTTAAACCCCCCCCGAAGAGCACCAGCAAATCTCCCCCCCAGGATATTGGTACCCCTCTGGTTCAGGTGAAGACCATCCTGTTTGTAGAGGTCCCACCTACCCCAGAAAGAGCCCCAATTATCCAGGAAACCAAAACCCTCCCTCCTGCACCATCCCTGCAGCCACGTGTTCAACTCCTCTCTCTCCCTATTCCTCGCTTCGCTATCACGTGGCACGGGCAACAACCCAGAGATAACAACTCTGTTTGTTCTCGCTCTAAGCTTCCACCCTAGCTCCCTGAATTTCTGTCTTAAATCCCCATCTCTCTTCCTACCTATGTCATTGGTGCCGATGTGGACCACGACTTGGGGCTGCTCCCCCT
Organism: Heterodontus francisci; assembly: GCF_036365525.1. Lineage (NCBI taxonomy): Eukaryota > Metazoa > Chordata > Chondrichthyes > Heterodontiformes > Heterodontidae > Heterodontus > Heterodontus francisci. The sequence goes on along the minus strand of NC_090375.1, from coordinate 1,447,415 downwards.
CCCCCTTGAGGATCCCAAAAACACGATCCGAGACATCACGAACCCTGGCACCTGGGAGGCAACACACCAACCGTGAGTCTCTCTCGTTCCCACAAAACCTCCTATCTGTTCCCCTAACTATGGAGTCCCCAATGACTAATGTTCTGCTCCTCTTCCCCCTTCCCTTCTGAGCAACAGGGACAGACTCTGCGCCAGATACCTGTACCCCATTGCTTACCCCTGGTAAGTCGTCCCCCGCAACAGTATCCAAAACGGTATACCTGTTGTTGAGGGAAACGGCCACAGGGGATCCCTGCACTGCCTGCTGGTTCCCTCTCCTTCCCCTGACGGTAACCCATCCACCTACTTTTACCTGAGGTGTGACTACCTCCCCATAACTCCTCTCAATAACCCCCTCTGCCTCCCGAATGATCCTAAGTTCATCCAGCTCCAGCTCCAGTTCCCTAATGCGGTTCTCGAGGAGCTGGAGTTGGGTGCACTTCCCACAGATGCAGTCAGCAGGGACACTCTTGGCGACCCTTACCTCCCACATTCTGCAGGAGGAACATACAACTGCCTTAACCTCCATTCCCACTATTCTAAGTTCCCAACAAATCTACTGAAAAACCAAAAACAAAAAGTCAAAACTTGTTAGGTTAGCAATCCAACGGACAGAACTTCTTAATGAAAAAGCTTACCTTATCAACACACCAGAGTCCTTTTTTTTGGTTAGAGCAGGAGGGTGGGTGGGAGACACTACACGTGTAGTGTCTCGGGTACAGCCACCACACAAATATTTAGTTTTTACTTACCCAGCAGTCCCCTGGTCCTCCGAAAACAAAAGGGAATTCACTTTTAAACTTACACAGAAATTGACTTCACAGCAGTCAGCCCGCTCCCGCACCTCCGTTACTATCAAAGCTGCAGTCACCGAAACTAAAAGCTTATCTAAACCTTATGATACTATGATCACTCTTACCCAAGTGCTCCCCCACAGACACTTGGTCCACTTGACCCACCTCATTCCCCAGCACCAGATCCAGCAATGCCTCCTTCCTAATTGGACTGAGAACATACTGATCAAGGAAGTTCTCCTGAACACATTTCAGAAATTCCTCCCCCTCCTTACCCTTTACTCCAACATTATCCCGGTCGATATTTGGGTAATTAAAGTTCCCCAATATCACCACTCTATAGTTCTTGCACATCTCTCTGATTTCCCTGCAGATTTGTTCCCCTCTCTCTCACTATTTGGAGGCCTATAGAATACCCCACCGTGTGATAAACCCTTTTTGCTTCTCAACTCTAGAAGTGTTTTTCACTCCTCAAAGGTCTGGCTGTATTTTTTTAGACTTTGCCCCCCAAGTCGTACACTCCCCAATTAGTGGAAATAGTTTCTCTCTATCTATGAAGATATTCCCCTTAATATCTTGAAAACTTCAATCAAATCATCCCTTAACCTTCTAACTTTCAGGGAATACAATCTTAGTTTGTGTAATCTCTCCTTGTAATTTAACTCTTGGAGTCCAGGTATCATTCTGGTAAATCTACACTGCACTCCCTCCAAGGCCAATATATCCTTCTTAAGGTGCGGTGTCAGAACTGCTCCCAGTAACTCCAGGTGTGGTCTCACCAGGACTTTTTTCTTTATTCCTTCACGGGATGTGGGCGTCGCAGGCCAGACCAGCATTTATTGCCCATCCCCAATTGCCCTTGAACTGAGTGTCTTGCTAGGCCATTTCTAGGGCATGTATGAATCAACCACATTGCTGTGGGTCTGGAGTCACATGTAGGCCAGACCAGGTAAGGACAGCAGATTTCCTTCCCTAAAGGACATTAGTGAACCAGATGGGTTTTTACAACGATCGACAATGGTTTCATGGCCATCATTAGACTCGCTTTAAATTCCAGATTTAGTAATTGAATTCAAATTCCACCTTCTGCTGTGGTGGGATTCGAACCCATGTCCCCAGAGAAATACCCTGGGTCTCTGGGTTACCAGTCCAGTGACAATACCAGTACGCCACTGCCTCCCCTCTTTGTGTCACTGAAGCATGACCTCTACCCCCTTGTATTCTAGTCCTCTGGATATAAAGACCATGTTCCATTAACCTTTTTGATTCTGCACATGTTGATGACATTTTGATCCAGATGTACCTGGATTCCCAAGTCTCTTTGGATCACCAAATGTTTCCAGCTTTTCACTATTTAGAAAGTACCTGGTTCTATTGTTTTTTAAGGGGGAGGATGGAGGAGGTTGTGGAACGAGAAGGAGGGAGAGGGACACAGTGAGAGAGGGAGGGAAGGAGGAAATGATGGAGGGAAAGAGGGAGGGGAATATGAGGGAATCTGAGAGACGGGAGGAGGGAGAAGAAGCGACAGGGCAAGGGTGGGAGAGATGTGAAATAGAGGGAGGGAGTGTGGGAGAGAGAGATGGCTATCCTGTTCAGACCAGACAGTTTGCAACCAGTGATGGGTCTGTATTCTGTTTGTGTTGCAGAAGGGAAAAGCTGTGCATCTTGTGGCACTGTGAAAACTCCCCTGTGGAGAGATGCTGAAGATGGAACCCCACTGTGTAACGCCTGTGGGATCAGGTACTGGGTGGGACCAAGGCACTGGCTCCAGCACCATGATATTCCTCCCAACCCCCAGCTACCCAAACTCCCCTCAATGTTCCGACTCTCACTGGGGCACGGGTCCCACACACACTGACTCTCACTAGGGCACGGGTCCCACACACACGGACTCTCACTGGGGTATGGGTCCCACACACACGGACTCTCACTGGGGTATGGGTCCCACACACACGGACTCTCACTGGGGTACGGGTCCCACACACACTGACTCTCACTGGGGTATGGGTCCCACACACACGGACTCTCACTGGGGTACAGGTCCCACACCCACTGACTCTCACTGGGGTATGGGTCCCACACACACTGACTCTCACTGGGGTACGGGTCCCACACACACTGACTCTCACTGGGGTATGGGTCCCACACACACTGACTCTCACTGGGGTACGGGTCACACACACACTGACTCTCACTAGGGCACGGGTCCCACACACACTGACTCTCACTGGGGTATGGGTCCCACACACACGGACTCTCACTGGGGTACGGGTCCCACACACACTGACTCTCACTGGGGTACGGGTCCCGCACACACGGACTCTCACTGGGGTACGGGTCCCGCACACACGGACTCTCACTGGGGTACGGGTCCCACACACACTGATTCTCACTGGGGTACGGGTCCCACACACACTGACTCTCACTGGAGTACGGGTCCCACACACACTGACTCTCACTGGGGTACGGGTCCCGCACACACTGACTCTCACTGGGGTACCCAGATGAACTTAGGGCTTGGATTAGTACCTGGGAGTATGATGTTATTGCTATTACTGAGACTTGGTTAAGAACAAAGAACAAAGATAATTACAGTACAGGAACAGGCCCTTCGGCCCTCCATGCATGCGCCGATCCAGATCCTCTCTCTAAACATGTCGCCTATTTTCTAAGGTTCTGTATCTCTTTTCTTCCTGCCCATTCATGTATCTGTCTAGATACATCTTAAAAGACTCCATCGTGCCCGCGTCTACCACCTCCGCTGGCAACGCGTTCCAGGTGCCCACCACCCTCTGCGTAAAGAACTTTCCACGCATATCCCCCCTAAACATTTCCCCTCTCACTTTGAACTCGTGTCCTCTAGTAATTGAAACCCCCACTCTGGGGAAAAAGCCTCTTGCTGTCCACCCTGTCTATACTTCTCATGATTTTGTACACCTCAATCAGGTCCCCCCTCAACCTCCGTCTTTCTAATGAAAATAATCCTAATCTACTCAACCTCTCTTCATAGCTAGCGCCCTCCATACCAGGCAACATCCTGGTGAACCTCCTCTGCACCCTCTCCAAAGCATCCACATCTTTTTGATAATGTGGCGACCAGAACTGTACGCAGTATTCCAAATGTGGCCGAACCAAAGTCCTATACAACTGTAACATGACCTGCCAACTCTTGTACTCAATGCCCCGTCCGATGAAGGAAAGCATGCCGTATGCCTTCTTGACCACTCTATTTACCTGCGTTGCCACCTTCAGGGAACAGTGGACCTGAACACCCAAATCTCTCTGTACATCAATTTTCCCCAGGACTTTTCCATTTACTGTATAGTTCACTCTTGAATTGGATCTTCCAAAATGCATCACCTCGCATTTGCCCTGATTGAACTCCATCTGCCATTTCTCTGCCCAACTCTCCAGTCTATCCATATTCTGCTGTATTCTCTGACAGTCCCCTTCACTATCTGCTACTCCACCAGTCTTAGTGTCGTCTGCAAACTTGCTAATCAGTCCACCTATACTTTCCTCCAAATCATTAATGTATATCACAAACAACAGTGGTCCCAGCACGGATCCCTGTGGAACACCACTGGTCACACATCTCCATTTTGAGAAACTCACCTCTACTGCTACTCTCTGTCTCCTGTTGCCCAGCCAGTTCTTTATCCATCTAGCTAGTACACCTTGGACCCCAAGCGCCTTCACTTTCTCCATCAGCCTGCCATGGGGAACCTTATCAAACGCCTTACTGAAGTCCATGTATATGACATCTACAGCCCTTCCCTCATCAATCAACTTTGTCACTTCCTCAAAGAATTCTATTAAGTTGGTAAGACATGACCTTCCCTGCACAAAACCATGTTGCCTATCACTGATGAGCCCATTTTCTTCCAAATGGGAATAGATCCTATCCCTCAGTATCTTCTCCAGCAGCTTCCCTACCACTGACGTCAGGCTCACCGGTCTATAATTACCTGGATTATCCCTGCTACCCTTCTTAAACAAGGGGACAACATTAGCAATTCTCCAGTCCTCCGGGACCTCACCCGTGTTTAAGGATGCTGCAAAGATATCTGTTAAGGCCCCAGCTATTTCCTCTCTCGCTTCCCTCAGTAACCTGGGATAGATCCCATCCGGACCTGGGGACTTGTCCACCTTAATGCCCTTTAGAATACCCAACACTTCCTCCCTCCTTATGCCGACTTGACCTAGAGTAATCAAACATCTGTTCCTAACCTCAACATCCGTCATGTCCCTCTCCTCGGTGAATACCGATGCAAAGTACTCGTTTAGAATCTCACCCATTTTCTCTGAGTCCAAGCATAACATTCCTCCTTTGTCCTTTAGTGGGCCAATCCTTTCTCTAGTTATCCTCTTTCTCCTTATATATGAATAAAAGGCTTTGGGATTTTCCTTAACCCTGTTTGCTAAAGATATTTCATGACCCCTTTTAGCCCTCTTAATTCCTCGTTTCAGATTGGTCCTACATTCCCGATATTCTTTCAAAGCTTCGTCTTTCATCAGCCTCCTAGACCTTATGTATGCTTCCTTTTTCCTCTTAGCTAGTCTCACAATTTCACCTGTCATCCATGGTTCCCTAATCTTGCCATTTCTATCCCTCATTTTCACAGGAACATGTCTCCCCTGAACGCTAATCAACCTCTCTTTAAAAGCCTCCCACATATCACATGTGGATTTACCTTCAAACAGCTGCTCCCAATCTACATTTCCCAGCTCCTGCCGAATTTTGGTATAGTTGGCCTTCCCCCAATTTAGCACTCTTCCTTTAGGACCACTCTCGTCTTTGTCCATGAGTATTTTAAAGCTTACGGAATTGTGATCACTATTCCCAAAGTAGTCCCCTACTGAAACTTCAACAACCTGGCCGGGCTCATTCCCCAACACCAGGTCCAGTATGGCCCCTTCCCGAGTTGGACTATTTACATACTGCTCTAGAAAACCTTCCTGGATGCTCCTTACAAATTCTGCTCCATCTGGACCTCTAACACTAAGCAAATCCCAGTCAATGTTGGGAAAATTAAAATCTCCTATCACCACCACCCTGTTGCTCCTACATCTTTCCATAATCTGTTTACATATTTGTCCCTCTATCTCACGCTCGCTGTTGGGAGGCCTGTAGTACAGCCCCAACATTGTTACCGCACCCTTCCTATTTCTGAGTTCTGTCCATATTGCCTCACTGCTCGAATCCTCCATAGTGCCCTCCTTCAGCACAGCTGTGATATCCTCTTTGACCAGTAATGCAACTCCTCCACCCCTTTTACCTCCCTCTCTATCCCGCCTGAAGCATCGATATCCTGGGATATTTAGTTGCCAATCATGCCCTTCCCTCAACCAAGTCTCAGTAATAGCAATAACATCATACTCCCAGGTACTAATCCAAGCCCTAAGTTCATCTGCCTTACCTACTACACTTCTTGCATCAAAACAAATGCACCTCAGACCACCAGTCCCTTTATATTCATCATCTGCTCCCTGCCTGTTCTTCCCCTTAGTCACACTGACTTCATTATCTAGTCCCTTACAGGCTTTAGTTACTACCTCCTTACTGTCAACTGACCTCAATTGGTTCCCATCCCCCTGCCACATTAGTTTAAACCCTCCCCAACAGCGTTAGCAAAAGCACCTCCAAGGACATTGGTTCCAGTCCGGCCCAGGTGTAGACCGTCCAATTTGTAATAGTCCCACCTCCCCCAGAACCGGTCCCAATGTCCCAAAAATCTGAACCCCTCCTTCCTGCACCATCTCTCAAGCCACGCATTCATCCTGACTATTCTTTCATTTTAACTCTGACTATCACGTGGCACTGGTAGTAATCCTGAGATTACTACCTCTGAGGTCCTACTTTTTAACTTGGCTCCTAACTCCCTAAACTCTGCTTGTAGGACCTCATCCCGTTTTTTACCTATATCATTAGTGCCTATGTGCACAATGACAACTGGCTGTTCACCCTCCCCCTTTAGAAGGGCATGATTGGCAACTAAATATCCCAGGATACCGATGCTTCAGGCGGGATAGAGAGGGAGGTAAAAGGGGTGGAGGAGTTGCATTACTGGTCAAAGAGGATATCACAGCTGTGTTGAAGGAAGGCACTATGGAGGACTCGAGCTGTGAGGCAATATGGGCAGAACTCAGAAATAGGAAGGGTGCGGTAACAATGTTGGGGCTGTACTACAGGCCTCCCAACAGCGAGCATGAGATAGAGGTACAAATATGTAAACAGATTATGGAAAGATGTAGGAGCAACAGGGTGGTGGTGATAGGAGATTTTAATTTTCCCAACATTGACTGGGATTCACTTCATGTTAGAGGTCCAGATGGAGCAGAATTTGTAAGGAGCATCCAGGAGGGTTTTCTAGAGCAGTATGTAAATAGTCCAACTCGGGAAGGGGCCATACTGGACCTGGTGTTGGGGAATGAGCCCGGCCAGGTGGTTGAAGTTTCAGTAGGGGACTACTTTGGGAATAGTGATCACAATTCCGTAAGCTTTAAAATACTCATGGACAAAGACGAGAGTGGTCCTAAAGGAAGAGTGCTAAATTGGGGGAAGGCCAACTATACCAAAATTCGGCAGGAGCTGGGGAATGTAGATTGGGAGCAGCTGTTTGAAGGTAAATCCACATTTGACATGTGGGAGGCTTTTAAAGAGAGGTTGATTAGCGTGCAGGAGAGACATGTTCCTGTGAAAATGAGGGATAGAAATGGCAAGATTAGGGAACCATGGATGACAGGTGAAATTGTGAGACTAGCCAAGAGAAAAAAGGAAGCATACATAAGGTCTAGGCGGCTGAAGAAAGACGAAGCTTTGAAAGAATATCGGGAATGTAGGACCAATCTGAAATGAGGAATTAAGAGGGCTAAAAGGGGTCATGAAATATCTTTAGCAAACAGGGTTAAGGAAAATCCCAAAGCCTTTTATTCATAAATAAGGAGCAAGAAGGTAACTAGAGAAAGGATTGGCGCACTCAAGGACAAAGGAGGAAAGTTATGCGTGGAGTCAGAGAAAACGGGTGAGATTCTAAACGAGTACTTTGCATCGGTATTCACCGAGGAGAGGGACATGACGGAGGTTGAGGTTAGGGACAGATGTTTGATTACTCTAGGTCAAGTCGGCATAAGGAGGGAGGAAGTGTTGGGTATTCTAAAGGGCATTAAGGTGGACAAGTCCCCAGGTCCGGATGGGATCTATCCCAGGTTTCTGAGGGAAGCGAGAGAGGAAACAGTTGGGGCCTTAACAGATATCTTTGCAACATCCTTAAACACGGGTGAGGTCCCGGAGGACTGGAGAATTGCTATTGTTGCCCCCTTGTTTAAGAAGGGTAGCAGGGAAAATCCAGGTAATTATAGACCGGTGAGCCTGACGTCAGTGGTAGGGAAGCTGCTGGAGAAGATACTGAGGAATAGGATCTATTCCCATTTGGAAGAAAATGAGCTTATCAGTGATAGGCAACATGGTTTTGTGCAGGGAAGGTCATGTCTTACCAACTTAATAGAATTCTTTGAGGAAGTGACAAAGTTGATTGATGAGGGAAGGGCTGTAGATGTCATATACATGGACTTCAGTAAGGCGTTTGATAAGGTTCCCCATGGTAGGCTGATGGAGAAAGTGAAGGCGCATGGGGTCCAAGGTGTACTAGCTAGATGGATAAAGAACTGGCTGGGCAACAGGAGACAGAGAGTAGCTGTGGAAGGGAGTTTCTCAAAATGGAGACGTGTGACCAGTGGTGTTCCACAGGGATCCGTGCTGGGACCACTGTTGTTTGTGATATACATAAATGATTTGGAGGAAAGTATAGGTGGTCTGATTAGCAAGTTTGCAGATGACACTAAGATTGGTGGAGTAGCAGATAGTGAAGGGTACTGTCAGAGAATACAGCAGAATATAGATAGACTGGAGAGTTGGGCAGAGAAATGGCAGATGGAGTTCAATCAGGGCAAATGCGAGGTGATGCATTTTGGAAGATCCAATTCAAGAGTGAACTATACAATAAATGGAAAAGTCCTGGGGAAAATTGATGTACAGAGAGATTTGTGTGTTCAGGTCCATTGTTCCCTGAAGGTGGCAACGCAGGTCAATAGAGTGGTCAAGAAGGCATACAGCATGCTTTCCTTCATCGGACGGGGTATTGAGTACAAGAGTTGGCAGGTCATGTTACAGTTGTATAGGACTTTGGTTCGGCCACATTTGGAATACTGCGTGCAGTTCTGGTCGCCACATTATCAAAAGGATGTGGATGCTTTGGAGAGGGTGCAGAGGAGGTTCACCAGGATGTTGCCTGGTATGGAGGGTGCTAGCTATGAAGAGAGGTTGAGTAGATTAGGATTATTTTTATTGGAAAGACGGAGGTTGAGGGGGGACCTGATTGATGTGTACAAAATCATGAGAGGCATAGACAGGGTGGATAGCAAGAGGCTTTTTCCCAGAGTGGGGGATTCAAATACTAGGGGTCACGAGTTCAAAGTGAGAGGGGAAATGTTTAGGGGGGATATGCGTGGAAAGTTCTTTACGCAGAGGGTGGTGGGTGCATGGAACGCATTACCAGCGGAGGTGGTAGATGCGGGCACGATAGCGTCTTTTAAGATGTATCTAGACAGATACATGAATGGGCAGGAAGTAAAGAGATACAGACCCTTAGAAAACAGGCGACAGGTTTAGATAGAGGATCTGGATCGGCGTAGGCTTGGAGGGCCGAAGGGCCTGTTCCTGTGCTGTAATTTTCTTTGTACGGGTCCCGCACACACTGACTCTCGCTGGGGTACGGGTCCCACACACACTGACTCTCACTGGGGTACGGGTTCCACACACCCACTGACTCTCACTGGGGTACGGGTCCCACACACTGACTCTCACTGGGGTACGGGTCCCACACATTGACTCTCACTGGGGTGCGGGTCCCACACACCCACTGACTCTCACTGGGGTACGGGTTCCACACACCCACTGACTCTCACTGGGGTACGGGTCTCACACACACTGACTCTCACTGGTGTACGGGTCTCACACACACTGACTCTCACTGGGGTACGGGTCCCACACACACTGACTCTCACTGGGGTACGGGTCCCACACACACTGACTCTCACTGAGGTACGGGTCCCACACACACTGACTCTCACTGGGGTACGGGTCCCACACACACTGACTCTCACTGGGGTACGGGTTCCACACCCACTGACTCTCACTGGGGTACGGATTCCACACACCCACTGACTCTCACTGGGGTACTGGTCCCACACACTGACTCTCACTGGGGTACGGGTCCCACACACACTGACTCTCACTGGGGTATGGGTCCCACACACACTGACTCTCACTGGGGTACGGGTCCCACACACTGACTCACTGGGGTACGGGTCCCACACACACTGACTCTCACTGGGGTACGGGTCCCACCCCCATTGACTCTCACTGGGGTACTGGTCCCACACACTGACTCTCACTGGGGTACGGGTCCCACACACACTGACTCTCACTGTGGTACGGGTCCCACACACACTGACTCTCACTGGGGTACGGGTCCCACACACACTGACTCTCACTGGGGTACGGGTCCCACACACACTGACTCTCACTGGGGTACGGGTCCCACACACACTGACTCTCACTGGGGTACGGGTCCCACACACACTGACTCTCACTGGGGTACGGGTTCCACACACACTGACTCTCACTGGGGTACGGGTCCCACACACACTGACTCTCACTGGGGTACGGGTCCCACACACACTGACTCTCACTGGGGTACGGGTCCCACACACACTGACTCTCACTGGGGTACGGGTTCCACACACACTGACTCTCACTGGGGTACGGATTCCACACACCCACTGACTCTCGCTGGGGTACGGGTCCCACACACTGACTCTCACTGGGGTACTGGTCCCACACCCATTGACTCTCACTGGGGTACGGGTCCCACACCCATTGACTCTCACTGGGGTACGGGTCCCACACCCATTGACTCTCACTGGGGTACGGGTCCCACACCCATTGACTCTCACTGGGGTACGGGTCCCACACCCATTGACTCTCACTGGGGTACGGGTCCCACACACTGACTCTCACTGGGGTACGGGTCCCACACACTGACTCTCACTGGGGTACACCTCTGTACCCCATAATCGTCAATTCCTTTATTCAGACTGTTCTAATCCTGGACCTGTTAGCCCATCTGCTTTTTCTCCTGGTTTACCCCACATACTGAGATTGTTGTTTGCACAGGTACAAGAAGTATCGCATTCGCTGTTCCAATTGTTGGCACATTCCCAAGAAAGAGGGGAAATCGTTTGTGCGTTGCCTGCGATGTGGGGATGCTCTGCGACTACACTTCAGCGACAGGAAGCTTTCTATCCGCTGAAACACACAGCTCGAATCTGTGGACTTGACCTGAGAGAGACCGGCTGGAAGACTGGCTAAGAGAAATACTTCATTACCACAGGAGATGGGAGCACAGACATTGGTGTGAAAATGGGGTGGATCAGTAATGTGTGGTATTGTACCGTTTGTGTTAAAGGGGTGCTGTCTAATCAGAGTATTTTCCAGTCTGTCTAAATAATAACTGGGCCTCCCTCACTATCTGATTATCACAATGAGTAGTTTCTGTGCTCTGAGGTCTGGCTGCTTAACTTGAGGGTTTACAGGAGGTGTGAGTGTTTGATCAAACATCAGTGAATGAAATGATGGGGTATGTTCTGGAGCTCTGCTGGGAGAGTCATTCTCTCACTCAGTCCTGATCCTTGTTTGGTTTGTATTTTTCTAATATTTGTTTTTTGATCTACCCCAATAAATGGCTCTAGTGTTTTCCTGGTGCACAGCAGCCAGTCCAAGGTTATCCTTTCATTTATAAAGAATCAAATCTGTTCACTCACCCTCTCCCCCATCCCCCCCACCTGCTGGAAACCTCAGCCCTTCATTGCACTGCACATGGTCACAGAGCATTTCCACCCCCCTTCCCCAGACACACTGAGCCCCGGGGGACAGACTGTCTACCCGCTCTCTTTCCCCCCCTTCCCCAGACACACTGAGCCCCGGGGGACAGACTGTCTACCCGCTCTCAACCCCCTTCCCCAGACACACTGAGCCCCGGGGGACAGACTGTCTACCCACTCTCACCCCACTTCCCCAGACACACTGAGCCCCGGGGGACAAACTGTCTACCCGCTCTCACCCCCCTTCCCCAGACACACTGAGCCCCGGGGGACAGACTGTCTACCCGCTCCCACCCCCCTTACCCAGACACACTGAGCCCCGGAGGACAGACTGTCTACCCGCTCCCACCCCCCTTACCCAGACACACTGAGCCCTGGAGGACAGACTGTCTACCCGCACCACCCCCCCCCCCCACCCCCCCATCCCCCCCAACCCCACAGCCTCTGCCCACCCTCTGGGTGAAAACGTTTTTCCTCATCTCCTCTCTAATCTTTCTACCAATCACTTGAAATCTATGCCCCCTCGTCACTGACCTCTCTGCTAAGGTGCAAAGACCCTTCACCTCCACTCTATCCAGGCCCCTCACAATTTTGTACATTTCAGATCTCCCCTCAGCCTTCTCTGTTCCAAGGACAACAACCCCAGCCTATCCAATCTTTCCTCACAGCTGCATTTTTCCTGTCCTGCCAACATCTTCGTAGATCTCCTCTGTACCCTCTCCAGTGCAATTACATCCTTTCTGTAATAAAGAACAAAGAACAGTACAGCACAGGAACAGGCCATTCGGCCCTCCAAGTCTGCGCCGATCTTGATTCCTGCCTAAACTAAAACCTTCTGCATTTCCGGGGACCGTATCCCTCTATTCCCATCCTATTCATGTATTTGTCAAGATGCCTCTTAAACGTCGCTATGGTACCTGCTTCCACCACCTCCCTCGGTATCAGGTTCCAGGCACTCACCACCCTCTGTGTAAAGACCTTGCCTCGCACATCCCCTCTAAACTTTGCCCCTCGCACCTTAATCCTATATCCCCTGGTAACTGACTCTTCCACCCTGAGAAAAAGCTTCTGACTATCCACTCTGTCCATGCCACTCATAACTTTGTAAACCTCTATCATGTCGCCCCTCCACCTCCGTCATTCCAGTGAAAACAATCCGAGTTTATCCAACCTCTCCTCATAGCTAATGCCCTCCAGACCAGGCAACATCCTGGTAAACCTCTTCTGTACCCTCTCCAAAACCTCCACAGCCTTCTGGTAGTGTGGCGACCAGAATTGCACGCAATATTCGAAGTGTGGCCCAACTAAAGTTCTGTACAGCTGCAGCATAACTTGCCAATTTCTATACTCTATGCCCCGACCGATGAAGGCAAGCATGCCGTATGCTTTCTTGACTACCTTATCCACCTGCGTTGCCACTTTCAGTGACCTGTGGGCCTGTACGCCCAGATCTCTCTGCCTGTCAATACTCCTAAGGGTTCTGCCATTTACTGTATACTTCCCACCTGCATTAGACCTTCCAAAATGCATTACCTCACATTTGTCCGGATTAAACTCCATCTGCCATTTCTCTGCCCAAGTCTCCAACCGATCTGTATCCTCTGACAATCCTCATCACTATCCACAACTCCACCAACATTTGTGTCGTCCGCAAACTTACCAATCAGACCAGCTACATTTTCCTCCAAATCATTTATATATCCTACAAACAGCAAAGGTCCCAGCACTGATCCCTGCAGAACACCACTAGTTACAGCCCTCCATTCAGAAAAGCACCCTTCCAATGATACCCTCTGTCTTCTGTGACCGAGCCAGTTCTGTATCCATCTTGCCAGCTCACCTCTGATCCTGTGTGACTTCACCTTTTGTATCAGTCTGCCATGAGGGACCTTGTCAAACGCTTTACTGAAGTCCATATAGATAACATCCACCGCCCTTCCCTCATCAATCATCTTCGTCACTTCCTCAAAAACTCAATCATATTAGTGAGACACGACCTCCCCTTCACAAAACCATGCTGTCTCTCGCTAATAAGTTCGTTTGTTTCCAAATGGGAGTAAATCCTGTCCCGAAGAATCCTCTCTAATAATTTCCCTACCACTGACGTAAGGCTCACCGGCCTGTAATTTCCTGGATTATCCTTGCTACCCTTCTTAAATGAGGTCTAGTTTTAGTCACCCCTACCATGGGAAACAGATTCTGGCTATCTACCCTATCTCTGCCTCTCATAATTTTATATCCCTCTATCATGTTCCCTCTCAGCCTCCTTCGCTCCAGGGAAAACAGACCCAGCCTATCCAATCTCTCTTCATAACTCAAGCCCTCCAAACCAGGCAACATCCTTGTGAATCTTTTCTGCACCCTCTCTAGCTTAATCACATCTTTCCTGTAGTGCGGCGACCAGAACTGCACACAGTACTCCAAATGCGGCCTAACCAATGTTATGTACAACTGTAACATGACGTCCCAACTCTTGTACTCAATGCCTCGGCCGATGAAGGCAAGCATGCCATACGCCTTCTTCACCACCCTGTCTACCTGTGTTGCCACTTTCAGGGAACTATGTACTTGCACCCCAAGGTCTCTCTGCTCAACAACACTCCCCAGGGCCCTGCCATTCACTGTATATGTCCTGCCCTGGTTTAACTTCCCAAAATGCATCACTTCGCACTTGTCTGCATTAAATTCCATTTGCCACTCCCTTGCCCACTTTCCCAGTTGATCTCTATCCTGTTGTAACCTTAAACAACCTTCTTCACTGTCCACTATACCACCAATTTTGGTGTCATCTGCAAACTTACTAATCATGCCCCCTACATTCACATTTGAGTCATTAATATATATGACAAACAACAGAGGGCCCAGCACCGATCCCTGCGGCACACCACTGGTCACCAGCCTCCAATCTGAAAAACAACCCTCCACTACCACCCTCTGCCTCCTATCACCAAGCCAATTTTGTATCCAATTTGCTAGCTCACCCTGGATCCCATGTGTTCGAACCTTCTGGACCAGCCTACCATGCGGGACCTTGTCAAAGGCCTTGCTAAAGTCCATGTAGACAACGTCCATCGCCCTGCCCTCGTCAATCCTCTTGGTCACCTCCTCGAAAACTCAATCAAATTCGTGAGACATGATTTCCCACGCTCAAAGCCATGCTGACTATCCCTGATCAGACCATGCCTTTCCAAATGCATATAAAATCCTGTCTCTCAGAATCCCTTCCAATAACTTTCCCACCACTGATGTAAGGCTCACCGGCCTGTAGTTCCCTGGCTTATCCCTGCTGCCCTTCTTAAATAAAGGCACAACATTAGCTATCCTCCAGTCTTCCAGTACCTCACCCGTGGCTAACGATGATACAAAAATCTCTGCCAGGGCCCCAGCAATCTCCTCCCTTGCTTCCCAGAGCATCCTCGGATACACCTGGTCAGGCCCTGGGGATTTATCCACCTTAATGCACTTCAAAACCTCCAACACCTCCTCCTTTGTTATGTTGATTTGCTCCAGGATATCCGTGTTCCCTCCCTTGAACTCGCTAGCTTCCGTGACCTTCTCCACGGTAAATACAGACGAGAAATATTCATTTAAGACCTCGCCCATTTCCCGCGGCTCCACACATAGATTACCACACTGATCCTTAAGAGGACCTACTCTCTCCCTCGCTACCCTTTTACTCTGAATATACTTATAGAATCTTTTAGGATTCTCCTTTATCTTATCTGCCAGGGAAATCTCATGGCCCCTTTTCGCCCTCCTAATTTCCTTCTTAAGTGTAGTCCTCCATCCCCTGTACTCCTCGAGGGACTCGCTTGATCCCAGCTGCCTATACCTGACATATGCCTCCTTCTTTGGCCTGACCAGACCCTCAATATCACTCGTCAACCAAGGTTCCCTTAACTTGCCAGCCTTGTCCTTCCATCTAACAGGAACATTCCGGCCCTGAACTCTTCCTATCTCACTTTTAAAAGCCTCCCACTTGTCAGACATCCCTTTACCTGTAAACAGCCTCTCCCATTCAACTTTTGAGAGTTCCTGTCTGATGCCATCGAAATTAGCCTTCCCCCAATTTAAGACTTCAACCTGAGGACCAGTCCTATCCTTCTCCATAACTATTTTTATTTATTTATTCATTCATGGGATGTGGGCGTCGCTGGCCAGGTCAGCATTTATTGCCCATCCCTAATTGCCCTTAAACTGAGTGGCTTGCTAGGCCATTTCAGAGGGCATATAAGAGTCAACCATATTGCTGTGGGTCTGGAGTCACTTGCAGGCCAGACCAGGTAATGACGGCAGGTTTCCTTCCCGAAAGGACATTAGTGAACCAGATGGGTTTTTACAACAATCGACATGCTTTTTAATTCCAGATTTATTAGTTGAATTCAAATTCTACCTTCTGCTATGGTGGGATTTGAACCCATGTCCCAGAGCAATTCCCTGGGTCTCTGGGTTACTAGTCCAGTGACAATACTACTACACCACCGCCTCCCCCTATCTTGAGGCTAACAGAGTTATGGTGACTGGTCCCAACGTGCTCCCCCACTGACACATCAACCACCTGCCCAGCCTCATTTCCTAAGAGGAGGTCGAGTGTAGTCCCTTCTCTAGTAGGGCCATCCACATACTGCTTCAGAAAACTATCCTGGGCACACTTAACAAATTCTTCCCCATTTGATCCCTTAGCACTAAGGCAGTCCCAGTCAATATTAGGGAAGTTAAAATCACCTACTATTACAACCCTATAATTCCTACACCTATCTGTGATTTCCCTACATATATGCTTCTCCACTTCCCTCTGACTATTGGGGGGCCTATAGTATAATCCCGTCAAAGTGATCACCCCTTTCTTATTTCTAAGTTCTACCCATATGGCCTCGCTGGACATTCCCCCCGGGATATCCTCTCTAAGTACTGCCGTGATGTCCTCCCTAATCAATAGTGCAACTCCCCCTCCTCTCTTACCTCCACCTCTGTCACGCCGGAAAGATCGGAACCCCAGAACATTGAGCTGCCTGTCCTGCCCATCCCTCAACCACGTTTCCGTAATAGCTATAATATCACAATCCCATGTACCGATCCATGCTCTGAGTTCATCTGCCTTACCTGTAAGGCTTCTTGCATTAAAGTAAATGCAGTTTAGCCTATCAGATCTTCCACGCTCCCTGTCCTGTCCCTGCCCGGCCTGTCTACTGGACTTGCTTGCTTTAACATCAACATTTGCCTCAACTATCTCATCTGAGAGATTACTACTTTGGGTCTCATCCCCCCTGCAAGACTAGTTTAAACCCTCCCGAGTGGTACTAACAAACCTCCCCACAAGGATATTGGTCCCCCTCCAGTTTAGATACAACCCGTCCCTCTTGTACAGGTCACCTCTGCACCAGAAGAGATCCCAATGATCCAAGTAGCTGAAGCCCTCCCGCCTACACCAGCTCTTCAGCCACACATTCATTTGCCTAATCCTCCTATTCCTACCCTCACTAGCACGTGGCACAGGGAGTATTCCTGAGATTACAACCCTAGAGGTCCTGCTTTTTAACCTTCTGCCTAACTCCCTATATTCACTTTGCAGGACCTCATCTCTCTTCCTGCCTATGTCGTTAGTACCAATATGGACCACGACCTCTGGCTGCTCACCCTCCCCTTTCAGAATGTCCTGCAGCCGCTCCGAGACATCCTTGACCCGAGCACCAGGGAGGCAACATACCATCCTGGAATCTCGTTTGTGGCCACAGAAATGCCTATCTGCACCCCTTAGATAGAATCCCCTATCACGATAGCTCTTCCAACCCTTTTCCTCCCCTGCTATGCAGCAGAGCCCTCCGTGATGCCACGAACTAGGCTGTTGCTGCTTTCCCCTGGGAGGTCATCCCACCCAACAGTATCCAAAGCGGTATATCTGTTTGAGAGGGGGATGGCCACAGGGGACTCCTGCACTACCTGCCTGTGCCTACTACTCTGCCTGGTGGTCACCCATCTCTTTTCTGCCTGTGCAGCCATTACCTGCGGTGTGACCACCTCACTAAACGTGCTATCCACGACGTCCTCAGCATCGGGGATGCTCCACAGTGAATCCACCCACAGCTCCAGCTCTGTAATGTGTGTAAACAGTAGCTGCAGATGGATACACTTCCTGCACACATGGTCGTCAGGGACACTGGAAGCATCCCTGATTTCCCAGATAGCGCAGGAGGAGCAGATCACGGGGCTGTGCTCTCCTATCATGACTTACCTTTCGATTAATTAGTTACTCCCTTAATTAAAAAATACTAATTATATTAGGGGCCTTGTTCCACCCACTTCAATCTAAAGTCCTTAAAAAAAACACTTTAGTAGTACTCACCTTATCACCAGAGACTTTATTTTGCAAAAAAAAAACTTTTTCCTTTTTTTTAAAGATATTCTAACAGCTGCTACTCACCAACCAATCAGCATGCAGCTCTCCTCTGACGTCACTGTTTGCCTTTTGTTTTCAAAACTCCGACGCACTGGAAGAGCTCCGACTGCTCTCCACTCCCGGAAGGTCAGAGACTGGGCCTCGATCCTCAGGCTCAATTTATAGGCTCCGCTCTCGGCATTCTCTCCACAGGTCCACTCCGTTCCTCTCCACTCCGCTCCTGGAAGGTCAGAGACTGGGCCTCGATCCTCGGGGTCAATTTATAGGCTCCGGTCTCGGCGTTCTCCCCACAGGTCCTCTCTACTCCGCTCCTGGAAGGTCAGAGACTGGGCCTCGATCCTCAGGGTCGATTTATAGGCTCCGCTCTCGGCGTTCTCTCCACAGGTCCACTCCGGTCCTCTCTACTCCGCTCCTGGAAGGTCAGAGACTGGGCCTCGATCCTCGGGGTCAATTTATAGGCTCCGGTCTCGGCGTCCTCCCCACAGGTCTGCTCCTCTCACCACTCCTCCCCTCCCCACTCCCCTCCTCCCCTCACCCCTCCCCTACACACACTGAGCCCCTGATCACAGAGCATTCCCTCCCTCACCCCTCCTTCCCTCCCCTCACCTCTCCCTCTCCTCACCCTTCCCCTCCCCCTACACACACTGAGCCCCCGACCACAGAGCATCCCCTCCCTCCCCTCACCCTTCCCCCTCCCTCTACCCACACAGAGCCCCTGACCACAGAGCATCCCCATACCTCCCTACTCCCCTCCCCCCGTGCCAATCATCAGCATTGCAGGTCATCGTTAAGCAGGAGTTGAACTGGACTGAATACACCAGTCTGGTGACCAGAGCTGCTCATAACCATGTTATTTATGTGGCTGGTTCAGTCTTTCTGAGTTTCTGGTCAATGGTGACCCCAGGATGGTGATGGAGGGCGTCCTAGTGATGGTGATTCCACTCCTGTATCCCATGGTCTGTTTCTGTATCTCCCACATCTCTCTCACACTCTATCTCCCCATGACCCCCCCCTTTTTCTCCATCTCCCCACGACCCCCCCCCCTTTCTCTCCATCTCCCCATGACCCCCCCCCCTTTCTCTCCATCTCCCCACGACCCTCCCCACGACCCCCCCCCCCTTTCTCTCCATCTCCACAGGGTTTAAACTAGTTTGGCAGGGGGATGGGAACCGGAGCTACGGATCAGTGGATGGGGTAGCTGTTGAACAGGCAGATACCGAGTGCAGAGAGTCTGTGAGGAAGGTTAGACAGTTGACAGGGCAAAGTTGCAGCCAGTATGATGGGTTGAAGTGTGTCTATTTTAACGCAAGAAGTGTCAGGAATAAGGGTGATGAACTTAGAGCATGGATCAGTACTTGGAGCTACGATGTTGTGGCCATTACGGAGACTTGGATATCACAGGGGCAGGAATGGATGTTGGATGTTCCAGGGTTTAGATGTTTCAAAAGGAATAGGGAGGGAGGTAAAAGAGGTGGGGGAGTGGCATTGCTAATCAGGGATAGTATCACAGCTGCAGAAAGGGAGGTCATCGAGGAGGGTTTGTCCACTGAGTCATTATGGGTGGAAGTCAGAAACAGGAAAGGAGCAGTCACTTTATTGGGAGTTTTCTATAGAGCCCCCAATAGCAACAGAGACACGGAGGAACAGATTGGGAGGCAGATTTTGGAAAGGTGCAGAAGTAACAGGGTTGTTGTCATGGGTGACTTCAACTTCCCTAATATTGATTGGAACCTCCTTAGTGCAAATAGTTTGGATGGAGCAGTTTTTGTCAGGTGTGTCCAGGAAGGTTTCCTGACTCAATATGTAGCGAGGCCGACTAGAGGGGAGGCTATGTTGGACTTGGTGCTTGGCAACGAACCAGGCCAGGTGGCAGATCTCTCGTTGGGAGAGCATTTCGGTGATAGTGATCACAACTTCCTGACCTTTACTATAGTCATGGAGAGGGACAGGAGCAGACGGGATGGGAAAATATTTAATTGGGGGAGGGGGAATTACAATGCTATTAGGCAGGAACTGGGGAGCATAAACTGGGAAGAGATGTTCTCAGGGAAATGCACGACAGAAATGTGGAGGTTGTTTAGGGAGCACTTGCTGCGACTGCTGGATAGGTTTGTCCCGATGAGTCAAGGAAGGGATGGTAGGGTGAAGGAACCTTGGATGACAAGAGATGTGGAACAGCTAGTCAAGAGGAAGAAGGAAGCTTACTTAAGGTTGAGGAAGCAAGGATCAGACAGGGCTCTAGAGGGTTACAAGGTAGCAAGGAAGGAACTGAAGAATGGACTTAGGAGAGCTAGAAGGGGACATGAAAAAGACTTGGCGGGGAGGATTAAGGAAAATCCCAAGGCGTTCTACACTTATTTGAGGAACAAGAGGATGGCCAGAGTGAGGGTAGGGCCGATCAGGGATAATGGAGGGAACTTGTGCCTGGAGTCGGAGGAGGTAGGGGAGGTCCTAAATGAATACTTTGCTTCAGTATTCACTAGTGAGAGGAACCTGGTCGTTTGTGAGGACAGCATGAAACAGGCTGATATGCTCGAACAGGTTGATTTTAAGAGGGAGGATGTGCTGGAAATTTTGAAAGACATGAGGACCGATAAGTCCCCGGGGCCAGACGGGATATACCCAAGGATATTACGGGAAGCGAGGGAAGAGATTGCCGCGCCTCTGGTGATGATCTTTGCGTCCTCACTGTCCACTGGAGTAGTACCGGATGATTGGAGGGTGGCAAATGTTGTTCCCCTGTTCAAGAAAGGGAATAGGGATAACCCTGGGAATTATAGACCAGTCAGTCTTACGTCGGTAGTGGGCAAATTATTGGAGAGGATTCTGAAAGACAGGATTTATGATTATTTGGAAAAGCATGGTTTGATTAGAGACAGTCAGCATGACTTTGTGAGGGGCAGGTCATGCCTCACAAGCCTTATTGAATTCTTTGAAGATGTGACAAAACACATTGATGAAGGAAGAGCAGTGGATGTGGTGTATATGGATTTTAGCAAGGCGTTTGATAAGGTTCCCCATGGTAGGCTCATTCAGAAAGTAAGGAGGCATGGGATACAGGGAAAGCTGGCTGTCTGGATACAAAATTGGCTGGCCCATAGAAGACGGAGGGTGGTAGTAGATGGAAAGTATTCAGCCTGGAGCTCGGTGACCAGTGGTGTTCCGCAGGGATCTGTTCTGGGACCTCTGCTCTTTGTGAATTTTATAAATGACTTGGATGAGGAAGTGGAAGGCTGGGTTAGCAAGTTTGCCGATGATACGAAGGTTGCTGGAGTTGTGGATAGTGTGGAAGGCTGTTGTAGGTTGCAACGGGACATTGACAGGATGCAGAGCTGGGCTGAGAAGTGGAAGATGGAGTTCAACCTGGAAAAGTGTGAAGTGATTCATTTTGGAAGGTCGAATTTGAATGCAGAATACAGGCTAAAAGACAGGATTCTTGGTAGTGTGGAGGAACAGAGGGATCTTGGGGTCCATGTCCATAGATCGCTCAAAGTTGCCACTCAAGTTGATAGGGATGTTAAGAAGTCGTATGGTGTGTTGGCTTTCATTAACAGGGGGATTGAGTTTAAGAGCCGCGAGGTTATGCTGCAGCTCTATAAGGCCCTGGTTAGACCACACTTGGAATATTGTGTTCAGTTCTGGTCGCCTCAGAATAGGAAGGATGTGGAAGCTTTAGAGAGGGTGCAGAGGAGATTTACCAGGATGCTGCCTGGACTGGAGGGCATGTCCTACGAAGAAAGATTGAGGGAGCTGGGGCTTTTCTCATTGGAGCGAAGAAGGATGAGAGGTGACTTGATAGAGGGGTACAAGATGATGAGAGGCATAGATAGAGTGGATAGTCGGAGACCTTTTCCCAGGGTGGAAAGGGCTATCACCAGGGGGGATAATTTTAAGGTGATTGGAGGAAGGTTTCGGGGAGATGTCAGAGGTAGGTTCTTTACACAGAGAGTTTTGGGTGCGTGGAATGCACTGCCAGCGGTGGTAGTAGAAGCAGATACATTAGGGGCATTTAAGCGACTCTTGGATAGGTACATGGATGATAGTAGAATGAAGGGTAGGTAGTTAGTTTGATCTTAGAGTCGGTTAAATGTTCGGCACAACATCGTGGGCCGAAGGGCCTGTACTGTGCTGTACTGTTCTATGTTCTATGTGCTATGTTCTATGACCCCCCTTTTTCTCCATCTCCCCACGACACTCCCTTTTTCTCCATCTCCCCACGACCCCACCTTTATCGCCATCTCCCCATGACTCCCCTTTTATCTCTATCTCCCACGACCCCCCTTTATCTCTATCTCCCACGACCCCCCCTTTCTCTCCATCTTCCCACGAACCCCCCCTTTCTCTCTATCTCCCCACGACCCCCCCTTTCTCTCCATCTCCCCACGACACTCTCTTTATCTCCATCTCCCCATGACCCCCCATTTCTCTCCATCTTCCCACGACGCTCCCTTTCTCTCCATCTCCCCATGACCCCCCCCTTTCACTCCATCTCCCCCAGAACCCCCCCTTTTTCTCCATCTCTCCAGGTCTCGCCCTTTCTCTCCATCTCCCCACGACCCTCCCTTTCTCTCCATCTCTCCACGACCCCCCTTTCTCTCCATCTCCCCACGACCCCCCTTTCTCTCCATCTCCCCACGACCCCCCTTTCTCTCCATCTCCCCACGACCCCCCTTTCTCTCCATCTCCCCACGACCCCCCTTTCTCTCCATCTCCCCACGACCCCCCTTTCTCTCCATCTCCCCACGACCCCCCTTTCTCTCCATCTCCCCACGACCCTCCCTTTCTCTCCATCTCTCCACGACTCCCCTTTTCTCTCCATCTCTCCACGACTCCCCTTTTCTCTCCATCTCCCCATGACCCCCCTTTCTCTCCATCTCCCATGACCCCCCTTTCTCTCCATCTCCCCATGACCCCCCTTTCTCTCCATCTCCCCATGACCCCCCTTTCTCTCCATCTCCCCATGACCCCCCTTTCTCTCCATCTCCCCATGACCCCCCTTTTTCTCCATCTCCCCATGACCCCCCTTTCTCTCCATCTCCCCATGACCCCCCTTTCTCTCCATCTCCCCATGACCCCCCCTTTCTCTCCATCTCCCCATGACCCCCCCTTTCTCTCCATCTCCCCATGACCCCCCCTTTCTCTCCATCTCCCCATGACCCCCCCTTTCTCTCCATCTCCCCATGACCCCCCTTTCACTCCATCTCCCCACGAACCCCCCTTTCACTCCATCTCCCCACGAACCCCCCTTTCACTCCATCTCCCCACGAACCCCCCTTTTTCTCCATCTCTCCACGACTCCCCCTTTCTCTCCATCTCCCCACGCCCCCCATTTCTCTCTATCTCCCCATCACTCCCTCTTTCTCTCTCTCCCCACAATGTCCATCTTTCTCTTGCCCTGTGACCACCTTCTCTCTCTCTGCCATGACACAATCTTCTTTCCCTCTTCTATCACTCACTCTTCTCTCTTTCCTCTCCCCCTCTCTCTTCCTCCATCTCCCTCCCTCCCTTCCTCCCCCATCTCTCTCTCTCTCCCTCTCTCTCCTCCTTTCACTCCCGCTCCCTCCTCCTCTTCCTCCCTCCCTCTCTCCCTGCCTCTTTCATAGAATCACAGAACCATAGAAAAATTACTGAAAGCACTGAAGGAGGCCATTCAGCCCATTGTGTCTATGCCAGCCGAACAAACTAGCCGCCCAATCTAATCCCACCTTCCAGCACCTGGTCCATAGCCTTGCAGGTTACAGCACTTCAGGTGCATGTCCAGGTACCATTTAAATGAGTTGAGGGTTTCTGCCTCCACCACTGATCCGGGCAGTGAATTCCAGACACCCACCACCCTCTGGGTGAAAAAGTTTTTCCTCATGATCCCTCTAATCCTTCTACCAATCACCTTAAACCTGTGCCCCTTGGTAATTGACCTCTCCGCTAGGGGAAACAAGTCCTTCCTGTCTGCTCTACCTAGGCCCCTCATAATTTTGTACACCTCAATTAAGTCATTCCTCAGCCTCCTCTGTTCTAAGAAAAACAACCCCAGCCGATCCAATCTTTCCCCGTAGCTGCAACTTTCAAGCCCTGGTAACATTCTTGTAAATCCCCTCTGTATTCACTCCAGAGCAATTATGTCCTTCCTGTAATGTGGTGACAAGAACTGTGCACAATACTCCAGCTGTGTCCTAACCAGTGTTTTATACAGTTCCAGCATTACATCTCTGCTTTTGTATTCTATACCTCGGCCAATAAAGGAAAGCATTCCATATGCCTTCTTCACCACTCTATCTACCTGTCCTGCCACCTTCAGGGACCTGTGGACATACACTCCAAGGTCTCTCACTTCTTCTACCCCTCTCAATATCTTCCCATTTATTGTATATTCCCTCGCTTTATTTGCCCTTCTCAAATGCATTACCTCACACTTCTCTGGATTGAATTCCATTTGCCACTTTTCCACCCACTCAACCAAACCATTGATATCATTCTGGAGTCTACAGCTATCCTCTTCACTATCAACTACACGGCCAATTTTTGTGTCATCTACAAATTTCCCAATCATGCCTCCCATATTTAAGTCCACATCTCTCCCCTCCGCTTTCTCCCTCTCCCTCCCCCAGTCTCCCCCTCTGCGGGGGAAGCGGTGCAATAGTTGTATTGTCACTGGACTGGTAACTAAGAGATCCAGAGTATCGCTCTAGGGACATGGGTTCGAATCCCACCAAGGCAGAAGGTGGAATTAGAATTCAATTAATAAATCTGTAATTAAAAGCTGGTCTAATGATGGCCATGAAACCATTGTCAATTGTCGTAAAAACCCATCTGGTTCACTAATGTCCTTGAGGGAAGGAAATCTGCTGTCCTTACCTGGTCTGGCCTACATTTGACTCCAGATCCACAGCAATGTGGTTGACTCTTGCATGCCCTCTGAAATGCCTTGTAAGACACTCTGTTGTATCTAACCGCTGCAACATCGATAAGGAATGAATCTGGATGGACCACCCGGCATCGATCTAGGCACCGAAAACAACAACAGCAAACCCAGCCCTGTCGACCCTGCAAAGTCCTCCTCCTGGGGGCTTGTGCCAAAGTTGGGAGAGCTTTCCCACAGACTAGTCAAGCAACAGCCTGACACAGTCATACTCACAGACACCGCCATCACTATCCCTGGGTATGTCCTGTCCCACCGGCAGGACAGACCCACCTGAGGTGCTGGCACAGTGGTATACAGTAGGGAGGGACTTGCCCTGGGAGTCCTTAACATCGACTGCAGACCGCATGAAGTCTCATGGCATCAGGCCAAACATGGACAAGGAAACCTCCTGCTGATTAACACCTACTGCCCTCCCTCAGCTGATGAGTCAGTACTCCTCCATGTTGAACACCACTTGGAGGAAGCACTGAGGGTGGAAAGGG
Source organism: Heterodontus francisci (assembly GCF_036365525.1). Lineage (NCBI taxonomy): Eukaryota > Metazoa > Chordata > Chondrichthyes > Heterodontiformes > Heterodontidae > Heterodontus > Heterodontus francisci. The sequence goes on along the minus strand of NC_090375.1, from coordinate 1,421,840 downwards.
CACAAAATGTACTCTGGGTGGGGGACTTCAATGTTCTTCACCAAGAGTGGCTCGGTAGCGCCACTACTGCCCGAGCTGGCCGAGTCCTAAAGAACATAGCTGCTCGACTGGGTCAGCGACAGGTGGTGAAGGAACCAACAAGAGGGAAAAACCTACTTGACCTCGTCCTCACTAATCTGCCTGCCATAGATGCATTTGTCCATGACAGTATTGGTAGGAGTGACCACCGTACAGTCCTTGTGGAGACGAAGTCCTGTCTTCACATTGAGGATACCGTCCATCGTGTTGTGTGGCACTATCACCGTGCTAAATGGGATAGATTTCGAACAGATTTAGCAATGCAAAACTGGGCATCCATGAGGCGCTGTGGGCCATCAGCAGCAGCAGAATTGTACTCAACCACAATGTGTAACCTCATGGCCTGGCATATCCCCCACTCTACCATGACCATCAAGCCAGGAAGCCAACCCTGGTTCAATGAAGAGTGCAGGAGGGCATGCCAGGAGCAGCACCAGGCATACCTCAAAATGAGGTGTCAACCTGGTGAAGCTACAACACAGGACTATCTGCGTGCCAAACTGTGTAAGCAGCATGCGATAGACAGAGCTCAGCGATCCCATAACCAACGGATCAGATTGAAGCTCTGCAGTCCTAAAGCATCCAGCCGTGAATGGTGGTGGACAATTAAACAACTAATTAAAGAACGCCAGGAGCATCCGGAATAAGGTGGGTGAGCTTGCAGCATGGGTTGGTACCTGGGATCTCGATGTTGTGGCCATTTCGGAGACATGGGTAGAGCAGGTGCAGGAATGGATGTTGCAGGTTCCGGGATTTAGATGTTTCAGTAAGAACAGAGAAGAGGGTAAAAGAGGGGGGGGGGGGGGTGGCATTGTTAATCAAGGAAAGTATTACAGCGGCAGAAAGGACGTTTGAGGACTCTTCTACTGAGGTAGTCTGGGCCGAGGTTAGAAACAGGAGAGGAGAGGTCACCCTGTTGGGAGTTTTCTATAGACCTCCAAATAGTTCCAGAGATGCAGAGGAAAGGATAGCGAAGATGATTCTCGACAGGGGTGAGAGTAACAGGGTAGTTGTTATGGGGGACTTTAACTTTCCAAATATTGACTGGAAATACTATAGTTCGAGTACTTTAGATGGGTCAGTTTTTGTCCAGTGTGTGCAGGAGGGTTTTCTGACACAGTATGTAGACAGGCCAACCAGGGGCGATGCCACATTGGATTTGGTACTGGGTAATGAACCCGGCCAGGTGTTAGATTTAGATGTAGGTGAGCACTTTGGTGATAGTGATCACAATTCGGTTAGGTTTACCTTAGCGATGGGCAGGGACAGGTATATACCGCAGGGCAAGAATTATAGCTGGGGGAAAGGAAATTATGACGCGATTAGGCAAGATTTAGGATGTGTAGGATGGGGAAGGAAACTGCAGGGGATGGGCACAAACGAAATGTGGAGCTTATTCAAGGAGCAGCTAATGCGTGTCCTTGATAAGTATGTACCTGTGAGGCAGGGAGGAAGTTGTCGAGCGAGGGAGCCGTGGTTTACTAAAGAAGTTGAAGCGCTTGTCAAGAGGAAGAAGGCGGCTTATGTTAGGATGAGACGTGAAGGCTCAGTTAGGGCGCTTGAGAGTTACAAGCTAGTCAGGAAGGATCTAAAGGGAGGGCTAAGAAGAGCAAGGAGAGGACACGAGAAGTCATTGGCGGATAGGATCAAAGAAAACTCTAAGGCTTTCTCTAGGTATATCAGGAATAAAAGAATTACTAGAGTTAGAACAGGGCCAATCAAGGATAGTAGTGGGAAGTTGTGTGTGGAATCAGAGGAGATAGGGGAAGTGTTAAATGAATATTTATTGTATTTACAGTAGAGAAAGAAAATGTTGTCGAGGAGATTACTGAGATACAGCCTACTAGGCTAGATGGGATTGAGATTCACAAGGAGGAGGTGTTAGCAATTTTGGAAAGTGTGAAAATAGATAAGTCCCCTGGGCCAGATGGGATTTATCCTAGGATTCTCTGGGAAGCCAGGGAGGAGATTGCAGAGCCGTTGTTGTTGATCTTTATGTCGTCATTGTCGACAGGAGTAGTGCCGGAAGACTGGAGGATAGCAAATGTTGTCCCCTTGTTCAAGAAGGGGAGTAGAGACAGCCCTGGTACTTATAGACCTGTGAGCCTTACTTCGGTTGTGGGTAAAATGTTGGAAAAGGTTATAAGAGATAGGATTTATAATCATCTTGAAAAGAATAAGTTCATTTGCGATAGTCAGAACGGTTTTGTGAAAGGTAGGTCATGCCTCACAAACCTTATTGAGTTTTTCGAGAAGGTGACCAAACAGGTGGATGAGGGTAAAGCCGTGGATGTGGTGTATATGGATTTCAGTAAGGCGTTTGATAAGGTTCCCCACGGTAGGCTATTGCAGAAAATACGGAAGTATGGGGTTGAAGGTGATTTAGAGCTTTGGATCAGAAATTGGCTAGCTGAAAGAAGACAGAGGGTGGTGGTTGATGGCAAATGTTCATCCTGGAGTTTAGTTACTAGTGGTGTACCGCAAGGTTCTGTTTTGGGGCCACTGCTGTTTGTCATTTTTATAAATGACCTGGAAGAGGGTGTAGAAGGGTGGGTTAGTAAATTTGCGGATGACACGAAGGTCGGTGGAGTTGTGGATAGTGCCGAAGGATGTTGTAGGGTACAGAGGGACATAGATAGGCTGCAGAGCTGGGCTGAGAGATGGCAAATGGAGTTTAATGCGGAGAAGTGTGAGGTGATTCACTTTGGAAGGAGTAACAGGAATGCAGAGTACTGGGCTAATGGGAAGATTCTTGGTAGTGTAGATGAGCAGAGAGATCTTGGTGTCCAGGTACATAAATCCCTGAAAGTTGCTACCCAGGTTAACAGGGCTGTTAAGAAGGCATATGGTGTGTTAGCTTTTATTAGTAGGGGGATCGAGTTTCAGAGCCACGAGGTCATGCTGCAGCTGTACAAAACTCTGGTGAGACCGCACCTGGAGTATTGCGTGCAGTTCTGGTCACCGCATTATAGAAAGGATGTGGAAGCTATGGAAAGGGTGCAGAGGAGATTTACTAGGATGTTGCCTGGTATGGAGGGAAGGTCTTACGAGGAAAGGCTGAGGGACTTGAGGTTGTTTTCGTTAGAGAGAAGGAGGAGGAGAGGTGACTTAATAGAGACAAATAAGATAATCAGAGGGTTAGATAGGGTGGATAGTGAGTGTCTTTTTCCTCGGATGATGATGGCAAACACGAGGGGACATAGCTTTTAGTTGAGGGGTGATAGATATAGGACAGATGTCAGAGGTAGTTTCTTTACGCAGAGAGTAGTAGGGGCGTGGAACGTCCTGCCTGCAACAGTAGTAGACTCGCCAACTTTAAGGGCATTTAAGTGGTCATTGGATAGACATATGGATGAAAATGGAATAGTGTCGGTCAGATGGTTTCACAGGTCGGCGCAACATCGAGGGCCCAAGAGCCTGTACTGCGCTGTAATGTTCTAAATCTAATTCTAATTCTAACTGGAGGAGATGGCTCCACAAATATCCCCATCCTCAATGATGGGGGAGCCCAGCACATCAGTGTGAAAGATAAGGCTGAAGCATTTGCAACAATGGGGTGGCGCAGTGGTTAGCACCGCAGCCTCACAGCTCCAGCGACCCGGGTTCAATTCTGCGTGGAGTTTGCAAGTTCTCCCTGTGTCTGTGTGGGTTTTCTCCGGGTGCTCCGGTTTCCTCCCACATGCCAAAGACTTGCAGGTTGATAGGTAAATTGGCCATTAGCAATTGCCCCGAGTATAGGTAGGTGGTTGGGAAATATAGGGACAGGTGGGGATGTGGTAGGAATATGGAATTAGTGTAGGATTAGTATAAATGGGTGGTTGATGGTCGGCACAGACTCGGTGGGCCGAAGGGCCTGTTTCAGTGCTGTATTTCTAAACTAAACTAAACTAAACAATCTTCAGCCAGAAGTGCCGAGTTGATGATCCATCTCGGCCTCCTCCTGAAGTCCCCAGCATCACAGATGCCAGACATCAGCCAATTCGATTCACTCCACGTGACATCAAGAAATGAACTGAAGACACTGGATACTGCAAAAGCTATGGGCCCTGACAATATTCCGGCAATAGTACTGAAGACCTGTGCTCCAGAACTTGCCGCGCCCCTAACCAAGCTGTTCCAGTACAGCTACAACACTGGCATCTACCCGGCAATGTGGAAAATTGTCCAGGTATGTCCTGTGCACAAAAAGCAGGACAAGTCCAACCCAGCCAATTACTGCCCCATCAGCCTACTCTCAATCATCAGTAAAGTGATGGAAGGTGTCATCAACAGTGCCATCAAGTGACACTTGCTTAGCAATAACCTGCTCAGTGACGCTCAGTTTGGGTTCCGCCAGGGCCACTCAGGCTCCTGAGCTCATTACAGCCTTGGTTCAAACGTGGACAAAAGAGCTGAACTCCAGAGGTGAGGCGAGAGTGACTGCCCTTGACATCAAGGCAGCATTTGGTTGGAGTCGTACCTAGTGCAAAGGAAGATGGTTGTGGTTGTTGGAGGTCAATCATCTCACTCCCAGGACATCACTGCAGGAGATCCTCAGGGTAGTGTCCTTGGCCCAACCATCTTCAGCTGCTTCATCAATCACTTACATTCCAGGAGAGGAGCAGACCTGCAGGAAGAACACGGAGCGAGCATTGCAGCCGAGAGCATTTACCTTCCAGGAGGAGCAGCGGAGAGGAGTCCAGGGACGCCGGAGTTTGAAAACAAAGTGAACAGTGATGTCACAGGAAAGCTGTAAGGTGATTGGTTGTTGAGTTACTGCTGTGAGTGAATAACACCAAATAGCTGGGTTAGTACACTACTGTTAGGGTGTGTGTGTAAATAGCTGGGTTAGTACACTCCTGTTAGGGTGTGTGTGTAAATAGCTGGGTTAGTACACTCCTGTTAGGGTGTGTGTGTAAATAGCTGGGTTAGTACATTACTGTTAGGGTGTGTGTGTAAATAGCTGGGTTAGTACACTCCTGTTAGGGTGTGTGTGTAAATAGCTGGGTTAGTACATTACTGTTAGGGTGTGTGTGTAAATAGCTGGGTTAGTACACTCCTGTTAGGGTGTGTGTGTAAATAGCTGGGTTAGTACACTCCTGTTAGGGTGTGTGTGTAAATAGCTGGGTTAGTACATTACTGTTAGGGTGTGTGTGTAAATAGCTGGGTTAGTACACTCCTGTTAGGGTGTGTGTGTAAATAGCTGGGTTAGTACATTACTGTTAGGGTGTGTGTGTAAATAGCTGGGTTAGTACACTCCTGTTAGGGTGTGTGTGTAAATAGCTGGGTTAGTACACTCCTGTTAGGGTGTGTGTGTAAATAGCTGGGTTAGTACATTACTGTTAGGGTGTGTGTGTAAATAGCTGGGTTAGTACACTCCTGTTAGGGTGTGTGTGTAAATAGCTGGGTTAGTACACTCCTGTTACGGTGTGTGTGTAAATAGCTGGGTTAGTACACTCCTGTTAGGGTGTGTGTGTAAATAGCTGGGTTAGTACATTACTGTTAGGGTGTGTGTGTAAATAGCTGGGTTAGTACACTCCTGTTAGGGTGTGTGTGTAAATAGCTGGGTTAGTACACTCCTGTTAGGGTGTGTGTGTAAATAGCTGGGTTAGTACATTACTGTTAGGGTGTGTGTGTAAATAGCTGGGTTAGTACACTCCTGTTAGGGTGTGTGTGTAAATAGCTGGGTTAGTACACTCCTGTTAGGGTGTGTGTGTAAATAGCTGGGTTAGTACATTACTGTTAGGGTGTGTGTGTAAATAGCTGGGTTAGTACACTCCTGTTAGGGTGTGTGTGTAAATAGCTGGGTTAGTACATTACTGTTAGGGTGTGTGTGTAAATAGCTGGGTTAGTACACTCCTGTTAGGGTGTGTGTGTAAATAGCTGGGTTAGTACATTACTGTTAGGGTGTGTGTGTAAATAGCTGGGTTAGTACACTCCTGTTAGGGTGTGTGTGTAAATAGCTGGGTTAGTACACTCCTGTTAGGGTGTGTGTGTAAATAGCTGGGTTAGTACATTACTGTTAGGGTGTGTGTGTAAATAGCTGGGTTAGTACACTCCTGTTAGGGTGTGTGTGTAAATAGCTGGGTTAGTACACTCCTGTTAGGGTGTGTGTGTAAATAGCTGGGTTAGTACACTCCTGTTAGGGTGTGTGTGTAAATAGCTGGGTTAGTACATTACTGTTAGGGTGTGTGTGTAAATAGCTGGGTTAGTACACTCCTGTTAGGGTGTGTGTGTAAATAGCTGGGTTAGTACACTCCTGTTAGGGTGTGTGTGTAAATAGCTGGGTTAGTACATTACTGTTAGGGTGTGTGTGTAAATAGCTGGGTTAGTACATTACTGTTAGGGTGTGTGTGTAAATAGCTGGGTTAGTACACTCCTGTTAGGGTGTGTGTGTAAATAGCTGGGTTAGTACACTCCTGTTAGGGTGTGTGTGTAAATAGCTGGGTTAGTACATTACTGTTAGGGTGTGTGTGTAAATAGCTGGGTTAGTACACTCCTGTTAGGGTGTGTGTGTAAATAGCTGGGTTAGTACACTCCTGTTAGGGTGTGTGTGTAAATAGCTGGGTTAGTACACTCCTGTTAGGGTGTGTGTGTAAATAGCTGGGTTAGTACATTACTGTTAGGGTGTGTGTGTAAATAGCTGGGTTAGTACACTCCTGTTAGGGTGTGTGTGTAAATAGCTGGGTTAGTACACTCCTGTTAGGGTGTGTGTGTAAATAGCTGGGTTAGTACACTCCTGTTAGGGTGTGTGTGTAAATAGCTGGGTTAGTACACTCCTGTTAGTGTGTGTGTGTAAATAGCTGGGTTAGTACACTCCTGTTAAGGTGTGTGTGTAAATAGCTGGGTTAGTACACTACTGTTAGGGTGTGTGTGTAAATAGCTGGGTTAGTACACTACTGTTGGGGTGTGTGTGTAAATAGCTGGGTTAGTACATTACTGTTAGGGTGTGTGTGTAAATAGCTGGGTTAGTACACTCCTGTTAGGGTGTGTGTGTAAATAGCTGGGTTAGTACACTACTGTTAGGGTGTGTGTGTAAATAGCTGGGTTAGTACATTACTGTCAGGGTGTGTGTGTAAATAGCTGGGTTAGTACACTCCTGTTAGGGTGTGTGTGTAAATAGCTGGGTTAGTACACTCCTGTTAGGGTGTGTGTGTAAATAGCTGGGTTAGTACATTACTGTTAGGGTGTGTGTGTAAATAGCTGGGTTAGTACACTCCTGTTAGGGTGTGTGTGTAAATAGCTGGGTTAGTACACTCCTGTTAGGGTGTGTGTGTAAATAGCTGGGTTAGTACACTCCTGTTAGGGTGTGTGTGTAAATAGCTGGGTTAGTACACTCCTGTTAGGGTGTGTGTGTAAATAGCTGGGTTAGTACATTACTGTTAGGGTGTGTGTGTAAATAGCTGGGTTAGTACACTCCTGTTAGGGTGTGTGTGTAAATAGCTGGGTTAGTACACTCCTGTTAGGGTGTGTGTGTAAATAGCTGGGTTAGTACATTACTGTTAGGGTGTGTGTGTAAATAGCTGGGTTAGTACACTCCTGTTAGGGTGTGTGTGTAAATAGCTGGGTTAGTACACTCCTGTTAGGGTGTGTGTGTAAATAGCTGGGTTAGTACACTCCTGTTAGGGTGTGTGTGTAAATAGCTGGGTTAGTACACTCCTGTTAGGGTGTGTGTGTAAATAGCTGGGTTAGTACACTACTGTTAGGGTGTGTGTGTAAATAGCTGGGTTAGTACACTACTGTTAGGGTGAGTGTGTAAATAGCTGGGTTAGTACACTCCTGTTAGGGTGTGTGTGTAAATAGCTGGGTTAGTACACTACTGTTAGGGTGTGTGTGTAAATAGCTGGGTTAGTACACTACTATTCGGGTGTGTGTGTAAATAGCTGGGTTAGTACACTCCTGTTAGGGTGTGTGTGTAAATAGCTGGGTTAGTACACTCCTGTTAGGGTGTGTGTGTAAATAGCTGGGTTAGTACACTCCTGTTAGGGTGTGTGTGTAAATAGCTGGGTTAGTACACTCCTGTTAGGGTGTGTGTGTAAATAGCTGGGTTAGTACACTCCTGTTAGGGTGTGTGTGTAAATAGCTGGGTTAGTACACTCCTGTTAGGGTGTGTGTGTAAATAGCTGGGTTAGTACACTCCTGTTAGGGTGTGTGTGTAAATAGCTGGGTTAGTACACTCCTGTTAGGGTGTGTGTGTAAATAGCTGGGTTAGTACACTCCTGTTAGGGTGTGTGTGTAAATAGCTGGGTTAGTACACTCCTGTTAGGGTGTGTGTGTAAATAGCTGGGTTAGTACACTCCTGTTAGGGTGTGTGTGTAAATAGCTGGGTTAGTACACTCCTGTTAGGGTGTGTGTGTAAATAGCTGGGTTAGTACATTACTGTTGGGGTGTGTGTGTAAATAGCTGGGTTAGTACACTCCTGTTAGGGTGTGTGTGTAAATAGCTGGGTTAGTACACTCCTGTTAGGGTGTGTGTGTAAATAGCTGGGTTAGTACACTACTGTTAGGGTGTGTGTGTAAATAGCTGGGTTAGTACACTACTGTTAGGGTGTGTGTGTAAATAGCTGGGTTAGTACACTCCTGTTAGTGTGTGTGTGTAAATAGCTGGGTTAGTACACTACTGTTAGGGTGTGTGTGTAAATAGCTGGGTTAGTACACTACTGTTAGGGTGTGTGTGTAAATAGCTGGGTTAGTACACTACTGTTAGGGTGTGTGTGCAAATAGCTGGGTTAGTACACTACTGTTAGGGTGTGTGTGTAAATAGCTGGGTTAGTACACTACTGTTAGGGTGTGTGTGTAAATAGCTGGGTTAGTACACTACTGTTAGGGTGTGTGTGTAAATAGCTGGGTTAGTACACTACTGTTAGGGTGTGTGTGTAAATAGCTGGGTTAGTACACTACTGTTAGGGTGTGTGTGTAAATAGCTGGGTTAGTACACTCCTGTTAAGGTGTGTGTGTAAATAGCTGGGTTAGTACACTACTGTTAGGGTGTGTGTGTAAATAGCTGGGTTAGTACATTACTGTTGGGGTGTGTGTGTAAATAGCTGGGTTAGTACACTCCTGTTAGGGTGTGTGTGTAAATAGCTGGGTTAGTACACTCCTGTTAGGGTGTGTGTGTAAATAGCTGGGTTAGTACACTCCTGTTAGGGTGTGTGTGTAAATAGCTGGGTTAGTACACTACTGTTAGGGTGTGTGTGTAAATAGCTGGGTTAGTACACTCCTGTTAGGGTGTGTGTGTAAATAGCTGGGTTAGTACACTCCTGTTAGGGTGTGTGTGTAAATAGCTGGGTTAGTACACTACTGTTAGGGTGTGTGTGTAAATAGCTGGGTTAGTACACTACTGTTAGGGTGTGTGTGTAAATAGCTGGGTTAGTACACTCCTGTTAGGGTGTGTGTGTAAATAGCTGGGTTAGTACACTACTGTTAGGGTGTGTGTGTAAATAGCTGGGTTAGTACACTACTGTTAGGGTGTGTGTGTAAATAGCTGGGTTAGTACACTACTGTTAGGGTGTGTGTGTAAATAGCTGGGTTAGTACACTACTGTTAGGGTGTGTGTGTAAATAGCTGGGTTAGTACACTACTGTTAGGGTGTGTGTGTAAATAGCTGGGTTAGTACACTCCTGTTAGGGTGTGTGTGTAAATAGCTGGGTTAGTACACTCCTGTTAGGGTGTGTGTGTAAATAGCTGGGTTAGTACACTCCTGTTAGGGTGTGTGTGTAAATAGCTGGGTTAGTACACTACTGTTAGGGTGTGTGTGTAAATAGCTGGGTTAGTACACTCCTGTTAGGGTGTGTGTGTAAATAGCTGGGTTAGTACACTCCTGTTAGGGTGTGTGTGTAAATAGCTGGGTTAGTACACTACTGTTAGGGTGTGTGTGTAAATAGCTGGGTTAGTACACTCCTGTTAGGGGGTGTGTGTAAATAGCTGGGTTAGTACACTCCTGTTAGGGTGTGTGTGTAAATAGCTGGGTTAGTACACTACTGTTAGGGTGTGTGTGTAAATAGCTGGGTTAGTACACTACTGTTAGGGTGTGTGTGTAAATAGCTGGGTTAGTACACTCCTGTTAGGGTGTGTGTGTAAATAGCTGGGTTAGTACACTACTGTTAGGGTGTGTGTGTAAATAGCTGGGTTAGTACACTACTGTTAGGGTGTGTGTGTAAATAGCTGGGTTAGTACACTACTGTTAGGGTGTGTGTGTAAATAGCTGGGTTAGTACACTACTGTTAGGGTGTGTGTGTAAATAGCTGGGTTAGTACACTACTGTTAGGGTGTGTGTGTAAATAGCTGGGTTAGTACACTACTGTTAGGGTGTGTGTGTAAATAGCTGGGTTAGTACACTACTGTTAGGGTGTGTGTGTAAATAGCTGGGTTAGTGCACTACTGTTAGGGTGTGTGTGTAAATAGCTGGTTTAGTACACTACTGTTAGGGTGTGTGTGTAAATAGCTGGGTTAGTACACTACTGTTAGGGTGTGTGTGTAAATAGCTTAATAATAAGGAACAAGTGAGTTACTTTTTTTGAATAAGGTTTACTTTAAGTCGTGAACTGTATTGATTTTTATTAGGATTTATCAGTACTGGTAAGGTTTAATTAATAATTCTAAGCTGTTGTAGTATTGGTGAGGCTTTTTTTAGCAGTAGCAAAAGGTCAACTAATAAATAAAGGAATGGTAGGGTTGTTTCAACCTCGAGAGTGCACCTCCTGTGCTATGTGGGAGCTCCAGGATGCTTCCCGTATCCTGGAGAACCACTTGTGTAGAAGTGTAGTCAATTGAAGCAGCTTGAGCTCCGGGTTTTGGAACTTGAGCAGCAGCTGGCGACACTGCAGTGCATTAATGAGGATGAGAGCTATGTGGATAGCATGTTTATAGATGTGGTCACCCCACAGCTTGAGACTATGTAGGGAGAGAGGGAATGGATGACCACCAGACAGTCAAAAAGAATCAGGCAGGTAGTGCAGGAGATCCCCGAGTGCATCTCACTCTCCAACAGGTATTCAGTTCTGAATACTGAAGAAAGTGATGCTTCACCTGGGGAGTGCAGCCAGAGCCAAGTCCATGACACCACGGGTGACTCAGCTGCACAGGGGGGTACAGGGAAGACTGGAAGAGCCGTAGTGATAGGTGATTCAATAGTCAGGGGAACAGACAGGTGTTTCTGTGGCCACAGACATGAATCCAGGATGGTGTGTTGGCTCCCGGGTGCCAGGGTCAAGGATGTCACTGAGCGGCTGCAGAGCATCCTGAAGGGGGAGGGTGAACAGCCAGCAGTCGTAGTCCACATCAGAACCAACGACATAGGGAGAAAGAGGGATGTGGTCCTGCAGTCAGAATTTAGGGAGCTAGGTAAGAAATTAGCAAGCAGGATCTCAAAACTAGTAATCTCCGGATTACTCCCAGTGCCACGCACAAGTGAGTATAGAAATAGAAGGATAAGACAGATGAATGTGTGGCTGGAAAGATGCTACAGGAGGGAGGGCTTCAGATTCCAGGGACATTGGGACCGGCTCTGGGGGAGATGGGACCTTTACAGGCTGGACGGGTTGCACCTGAACAGAGCCGGGACTGAGTTCCTTGCGGAACGTTTTGCTAGTGCTGTTGGGGAGGGTTTAATCAGGGGGATGGGGACCTGAGGGTAGACTCAGCTGGGACAAAATCAGAACTGAAAATGGAAGACGGAAAATTAATGGATGAGTCTGGAAGACAGAGGAAACGATGGTTAGAAAATAAAAAAAAAGAGTTTGGCAATGCTCAAGGGGATCTATTTCAATACAAGGAGTAAAGCAAATAAAGCAGATGAGCTGAGGACACAGATAGACACGTGGCAGTATGATATCATAGCTATTACAGAAACATGGCTTAAGGAGGGACAGGAATGGCAGCTCAACATTCCTAGTTACAGGGTTTTCAGACGCGATAGGGAGGGGGGATAAGAAAGGAGGGGGAGTGGAAATTTTCCATTCAAAAGAAACTATTACAGCTGTGAAGAGGGATGAAATGTTGGAAGGTTCATCTATTGGGGCCATATGGATTGAGCTAAGGAACAAAACAAGGGGCAATCACACTGCTGGGAGTGTACTATCGACCCCCAAACAGTCAGAGGGTGATAGAAGAGCAGATATGTAGACAAATCTCTGAGAAGTGCAAGAACAATAGGGCAGTAATAGTTGGGGATTTTAATTACCCCAATATTAACTGGGATAGTGTAGGAGTGGAAGATATTGGTGTGGTTCTTAATGAATACTTTGCGTCTGTCTTCACAAAAGAGGGGGACGATGCAGATATTGTAGTTAAGGAGAAGGAGTGTGAAGTGTTGGATGTGATAAACATAGGGAGAGAGGAAGTATTAATGGGATTAGCATCCTTGAAAGTTGATAAATCACCAGGGCCAGATGAAATGTACCCCAGGCTGTTAAAAGAAGCAAGAGAGGAAATAGCAGAGGGTCTGACCATCATTTTCCAGTCCTCACTGGATACAGGTGTGGTGCCAGAGGATTGGAGAATTGCTAACGTTGTACCTCTGTTTAAAAAGGGAGTGAGGGATAGACAGAATAATTACAGGCCAGTCAGTCTAACCTCAATTGTGGGCAAATTATTGGAATCTATTCTGAGAGACAGGATAAACTGTCACTTAGAAAGTCACAGGTTAATCAAGGATAGTCAGCATGGATTTGTTAAGGGAAGATCTTGTTTGACCAACTTGATTGAATTTTTTGAAGAAGTAACAAGGAAGATAGATGAGGGTACTGAAGTTGATGTGGTCTACATGGATTTTAGCAAGGCTTTTGACAAGGTCCCAAATGGCAGACTGGTTAAATAAATAAAATCCCATGGGATCCAGGGAAAGGCAGCAAGGTGGATACAAAATTGGCTCTTACCCGCTCTTGATCTTTTCATTGAAAACTGTCGCTGAGACATCGGCCGACTCAATTTCTCTGCCCCCCTCACTCACTCTAACCTGTCCCCCTCTGAACTTGCTGAACTCCGTTCTCTCAGATCTAACCCCGACTTTGTCATCAAACCTACAGACAAGGGTGGTGCTGTTGCTGTCTGGTGTGCCGATCCCTATCTTGCAGAGATTCAGCGCCAACTCTCAGACACTTCTTCCTACTTCCCCCGGACCATGACCCCACCACCAAACATCAAGTTACTGTCCACAGGACTGTCACTGACCTCATCTCCTCTGGAGATCTTCCCTCTACAGCTTCCAACCTCATAGTCCCACAACCCCGGACAGCCCGCTTCTACCTCCTTCCCAAAATCCACAAACAGGACTGTCCCAGCAGACCCATTGTGTCAGCCTGCTCCTGCCCCACTGAACTTATTTCTTCCTATCTTGACTTTATCTTTTCTCCGCTGGTCCAGTCTCTTCCCACCTACATCCGTGACTCTTCTGATGCCCTACGTCATTTTGACAATTTCCAGTTTCCTGGCCCTAACCGCCGCCTCTTCACTATGGACGTCCAATCTCTCTACACCTCCATCCCCCACCAGGACAGTATGAGGGCTCTCCGTTTCTTCCTGGAACAGAGACCCAACCAGTCCCCATCCACCACCACCCTCCTCCACCTGGCTGAACTTGTTCTCACATTGAACAACTTCTCCTTCAACTCCACTCACTTCCTTCAAGTAAAAGATGTTGCTATGGGTACCCGCATGGGTCCCAGTTATGCCTGTCTTTTTGTGGAATATGTCGAACATTCCTTGTTCCAATCCTACTCAGGCCCCCTCCCCCAACTGTTTTTCAGGTACATTGATGACTGTATTGGTGCCGTTTCCTGCTCCCGCCCGGAACTGGAAAATCTTTATTAACTTTGCTTCTAATTTCCACCCTTCTCTCACCTTCACATGGTCCATCTCTGACACTTCCCTTCCCTTCCTCGACTTCTCTGTCAACATCTCCCGGGATAGGCTGTCTACTAATATCCATTATAAACCCACCGACTCCCACAGCTACCTCGACTACACTTCTTCACACCCTGCCTCCTGTAAGGACTCCATTCCATTCTCCCAGTTTCTCCGTCTCCGACGCATCTGCTCTGATGATGCTACCTTCCATGACGGTGCTTCTGATATGTCTTCCTTTTTCCTCAACCGAGGATCCTCCCACTGTGGTTGACAGGGTCCTCAACCATGTCCGGCCCATTCCCCGCACCTCTACCCTCACTCCTTCCCCTCCCTCCCAGAACCGTGACAGGGTTCCCCTTGTCCTCACTTTTCATCCCACCAGCCTCCATATCCAAAGGATCATCCCCGGCCATTTCCGCCACCTCCAGCGTGATGCCACTACCAAACGCATCTTTCCCTCCCTTCCCCTGTCAGCGTTCCGAAGGGATCATTCCCTCCGTGACACCCTCGTCCACTCCTCCATTACCTCCACCACCTCGTCCCCTTCCCACTGCACCTTCCCCCTGCAATCGCAGGAGGTGTAATACCTGCCCATCTACCTCCTCTCTCCTCACTATCCCAGGCCCCAAACACTCCTTTCAGGTGAAGCAGTGATTTACTTGTACTTCTTTCAATGTAGTATACTGTATTCACTGCTCACAATGTGGTCTCCTCTACATTAGGGAGACCAAACGCAAACTGGGTGACTGCTTTGCAGAACACCTCCGCTCAGTCCGCAAGCAGGACCCTGAGCTTCCGGTTGCTTGCCATTTCAACGCTCCCCCCTGCTCTCATGCTCACCTCTCTATCCTGGGATTGCTGCAGTGCTCCAGTGAACATCAACGCAAGCTCGAGGAACAGCATCTCATTTACCGATTAGGCACACTACAGCCTGCCGGACTGAACATTGAGTTCAATAATTTCAGAGCATGATGGGCTCCCCATTTTTATGCTTAGTTATTTTTTCTTTTTTCTTTGGCGATTTTATTTTAGGTTTTTCTTTAGAGATACAGCACTGAAACAGGCCCTTCGGCCCACCGAGTCTGTACCGACCATCAACCACCCATTTATACTAATCCTATATTCCCTACCACCTACCTACACTAGGGGCAATTTACAATGGCCAATTTACCGATCAACCTGCAAGTCTTTGGCTGTGGGAGGAAACCGGAGCACCTGACGAAAACCCACGCGGTCACAGGGAGAACTTGCAAACTCCACACAAGCGGTACCCAGTATTGAACCCGGGTCACTGAAGCTGTGAGGCTGCGGTGCTAACCACTGTGCCACTGTGCCGCTTTGTTTCCACTGTGCTTACCCACTCTTTTAGTTTTTTTCATGTGTTTTTTTAATGTTGGTGCTTGGAGTGCTCTGTGCTTTACAATCATTCACACCCTCTCTGCACTAACGCTTTGTCTTTCACCACACCATTAACTTACCATTTGCCTTTATTCCATGACCTTCTGGTCAGTTATTCTCTGTGACCTTGTCCTATCAACACCTTTGTTATCTCTTGCCCCACCCCTGCTTTACTTGCGTAAAACCTTTTACATTTGTGGTTGACTCTTAACTGCCCTCTGAAATGGCCTAGCAAGCCACTCAGTTGTACCTAACCGCTACAAAGTCTATAAAAAGGAATGAAACCGGACGGACCACCCGGCATCGACCTAGGCACCGGAAACGACAACGGCAAACCCAGCCCTGTCGACCCTGCAAAGTCCTCCTTACTAACATCTGGGGGCTTGTGCCAAAGTTGGGAGATCTGTCCCACAGACTAGTCAAGCAACAGACTGACATAGTCATACTCACCAAATCATACCTTGCAGACAATGTCCCAGACACTGCCATCACCATCCCCGGGTATGTCCTGTCCCACTGGCAGGACAGACCCAGCAGAGGTGGTGGCACAGTGGTATACAGTAGGGAGGGAGTTGCCCTGGGAGTCCTCAACATTGACTCCGGACCCCATGAAGTCTCATGGCATCAGGTCAAACATGGGCAAGGAAACCTCCTACTGATGTCATTTGCATTGGAGTGCTGACTTGGGTTGCATTAGAGTGCTCAAGTGGGAGTTTTGTGACTGAGGGTAATTAAGGGTTAGTTTTATCTGAAGTCTAGTCTTTCTTTTATTTAGCAAATTAACTTAACAGTTGCTGTTTGGGTTGGAGAAGGTGAGTTTTAGACCAGCTTTAAACACGGTTCACTCAGGCTCTGCTTGCAGCTGCACTTTGTCAATTAGATAATAGGCTTAAACCAGTTTTCAGGGGCTAGAGTCAGTCAGTATAAAAGTGAGCCATCTTACAGTGCTTACTTTGTTTGCATTGGAGTGCTGACTTGGGTTGCATTAGAGTGCTAAAGTGGGAGTTTTGTGACTGAGGGAGTTGGGTGAGGAGGTAGCGAGGAGCTCCTTTCATTTCCTACCTGTCTTCAAAGAGTGTGAGGGGAGCCGAGAGTTTCCACAGAGCACAGCTGACTGGTGAGTAAGCCTTGGTGGGTATTTTTCAAGCTGGATTGAATTGTAAGTCATTGTTGAAGACTTAGTTGAATTATTTTTTACGATAATAGTCTTCTAAAGTTTTAAATCTAAAGGGTTTAGTCATGGCAGGAGAGCTTAAAGCCGTTGTTTGCTCCTCTTGCTGCATGTGGGAATCCGGGAACATTTCCAGTCCCCGGGACCAGCATGTGTGCAGGAAGTGTGTCCAGCTGCAGCTCCTGGAAGCTCAGTTTCAGAGCTGGAACGGCGGCTGGAAACACTGTGGAGCATCCGCGGGTCTGAGAGTATTGTGGATAGCACGTATAGAGAGGTGGTCACACCGCAGCTGAAGGGACTTGAGGAAGGAAGGGAATGGGTGACTACCAGGCAGTCCAAGAGAATCAGGCAGGTAGTTCAGGAGTCCCCTGGGGTCCCTCTTGCAAATCGGTATTCCATTTTGGAGGCTGATGAGACTGGGTCCTCCAGGGAGTGCGGACAGAGCCAAGCTTCTGACACCACAAGCAGCCTGTCTGTACAGGAAGGGGGAAAGAGAGGAAGAGCAATAGTAATAGGGGATTCTATAGTCGGGGAACAGATAGGCGCCTCTGTGGCCGTCAACGTGACTCCAGGATGGTGTGTTGCCTCCCTGGTGCCAGGGTCCGGGATGTCACTGAACGGCTGCAGGGCATCCTGAAGGGGGAGGGTGAAAAGGCAGAGATCATGGTACATGTTGGTACTAATGACATAGGTAGAAAGAGAGATGAGGTCTTGCATCAAGAATTCAGGGAGTTAGGCAGTAGACTAAAAAGCAGGACCTCTCGGGTTGTAATTTCTGGATTACTTCCAGTGTCACGTGCTAGCGACTTCAGAAATAGGAGAATAGCACAGATGAATGTGTGGCTTAAGAGTTGGTGCAGGAGGGAGGATTTTAGATTTCTGGGGAAGATGGGACCTGTACTAAGAACAAAAAGAACAAAGAAAATTACAGCACAGGAACAGGCCCTTCGGCCCTCCAAGCCTGCGCCGATCCAGATCCTCGACCTAAACCTGTCGCCTATTTTCTAAGGGTCTGTATCTCTTTGCTTCCTGCCCATTCATGTATCTGTCTAGATACATCTTAAAAGACGCTATCGTGCCCACGTCTACCACCTCCGCTGGCAACGTGTTCCAGGCACCCACCACCCTCTGCGTAAAGAGCTTTCCACGCATATCCCCCCTAAACTTTTTCCCTCTCAGTTTGAACTCGTGACCCCTAGTAATTGAATTCCCCACTCTGGGGAAAAAGCTTCTTGCTATCCACCCTGTCTATACCTCTCATGATTTTGTACACCTCAATCAGGTCCCCCCTCAACCTCCGTCTTTCTAATGAAAATAATCCTAATCTACTCAACCTCTCTTCATAGCTAGCGCCCTCCATACCAGGCAACATCCTGGTGAACCTCCTCTGCACCCTCTCCAAAGCATCTACATCCTTTTGGTAATGTGGCGACCAGAACTGCACGCAGTATTCCAAATGTGGCCGAACCAAAGTCTTATACAACTGTGACATGACCTGCCAACTCTTGTACTCAATACCCCGTCCGATGAAGGAAAGCATGCCGTATGCCTTCTTGACCACTCTGTTGACCTGCGTTGCCACCTTCAGGGAACAATGGACCTGAACACCCAAATCTCTCTGTACATCAATTTTCCCCAGGACATTTCCATTTACTGTATAGTTCACTCTTGAATTGTATCTTCCAAAATGCATCACCTCGCATTTGCCCTGATTGAACTCCATCTGCCATTTCTCTGCCCAACTCTCCAATCTATCTATATTCTGCTGTATTCTCTGACAGTCCCCTTCACTATCTGCTACTCACCAATCTTAGTGTCGTCTGCAAACTTGCTAATCAGACCACCTATACTTTCCTCCAAATCATTTATGTATATCACAAACAACAGTGGTCCCAGCACGGATCCCTGTGGAACACCACTGGTCACACGTCTCCATTTTGAGAAACTCCCTTCCACTGCTACTCTCTGTCTCCTGTTGCCCAGCCAGTTCTTTATCCATCTAGCTAGTACACCTTGGACCCCATGCGACTTCACTTTCTCCATCAGCCTACCATGGGGAATCTTATCAAACGCCTTACTGAAGTCCATGTATACGACATCTACAGCCCTTCCCTCATCAATCAACTTTGTCACTTCCTCAAAGAATTCTATTAAGTTGGTAAGAGATGACCTTCCCTGCACAAAACCATGTTGCCTATCACTGATAAGCCCATTTTCTTCCAAATGGGAATAGATCCTATCCCTCAGTATCTTCTCCAGCAGCTTCCCTACCACTGACGTCAGGCTCACCGGTCTATAATTACCTGGATTATCCCTGCTACCCTTCTTAAACAAGGGGACTACATTAGCAATTCTCCAGTCCTCCGGGACCTCACCCGTGTTTAAGGATGCTGCAAAGATATCTGTTAAGGCCCCAGCTATTTCCTCTCTCGCTTCCCTCAGAAACCTGGGATAGATCCCATCCGGACCTGGGGACATGTCCACCTTAATGCCTTTTAGAATACCCAACACTTCCTCCCTCCTTATGCCGACTTGACCGAGAGTAATCAAACATCTGTCCCTAACCTCAACATCCGTCATGTCCCTCTCCTCGGTGAATACCGATGCAAAGTACTTGTTTAGAATCTCACCCATTTTCTCTGACTGTACAAGTGGGACGGTCTACATCTGAACCAGGGGGGGATGAACATCCTTGCTGATGGGTTTGCTAGTGCTGTTGGGAGGAGCTTAAACTAATTTGGCAGGGGGAGGGGACGCAGACTCCTAGCAGAATAGGGACACAGTTAAACACAGGAAAGCAAACAAGTCAGAAGGAATACAACGCAAGTAAGTTTCAAGGGAGTAAGACCAGGATGGAAGGCCTCTACTTTAATGCCAGGAGTATTACAGGTAAAACGGATGAGTTAAGGGCAAGGATTGACACGTGGAATTGTGATATAGTAGCCATCACGGAGACATGGTTGAGGGAGGGGCAGGATTGGCAGCTTAATATCCCGGGATATAGAATCTTCAGGCGAGACAGAGGAGAGGATAAAAGAGGTGGGGGCATTGCAATATTAGTTAAGGAGTCAGTTACTGCAGTAAGGAGAGATGATATCTTGGAGGGGGCATCAAATGAAGCTTTATGGGTAGAGTTTAGGAATAAAAAAGGGACAGCCACATTGCTCGGTGTTTATTATAGACCCCCAGATAGTCAGCGGGAAATTGAGGAGCAAATATGTGCGCAATTTGCAGAGGTGTGTGAAAATAATAGGGTAATTATATTAGGTGATTTCAACGTTCCCAACATTAATTGAGATAGTTATCGTGTTAAGGGCTTAGATGGAGTGGAGTTCTTAAAATGTATACAGGAGAACATTTTAGCTCAATATGTAGAGGATCCAACAAGGGAGGGTGCAGTGCTGGACCTAATTCTGGGGAATGAAGCCGGACAGGTGGTTGATGTGTTGGTGGGGGTGCATTTTGGTGATAGCGACCACAACATGGTACAATTTAAGCTTGTTATGGAGAAAGAAATAGACAAGTTGCAAAAAAAGGTTTTGGATTGGGGGAGAGCAAATTTTAGTAAAATAAGGCAAGATCTGGCCAAGGTAGACTGGAAAGAGTTACTTGTCGGGAAATCTACAGAAGAGCAGTGGGGGGCATTCAAAAAGGAAATGGGGAGGGTACAGGCCCAACATGTTCCCTCTAGGGTAATAGGTAGGAGCAACAAGCCCAGAGAACCATGGATGACCAGAAATATTCAGGGTAAGATGAGAAGGAAAAGAGAGGCTTTTAGCAAATACAAGGAGAGCAAATCAACGGAAGCATTAGTGGAGTACAGAAAGTGTAGGATGGAGCTTAAGAAAGCAATTAGGAGAGCAAAGAGGGGATATGAGAAAGCTCTGGCTGGTAAAAGTAGGGAAAATACCAAGATATTCTATAAGTATATCAATGGGAAGAGGATAACCAGGGAAAGAGTAGGACCCATTAGGGACCAAGGGGGAAATTTGTGGGTGGAGCCAGAGGACATTGGTAGGGTGTTGAATGAATACTTCACATCTGTCTTCACCCAAGAGAATGAGGATGTAGATATGGAACTTAGAGAGAGAGAGACTGTGAGGTTCTTGAGCAAATTGTCGTAGGGAGTGACAAGGTATTGGAGGTTTTGGAAGGCTTAAAAGTAGACAAATCTCCAGGTCTGGACAATTTGTGTCCCAGGATGCTGTGGGAGGCGAGGGTGGAGATTGCAGGGGCTCTGACCCTAATTTTTAATTCCTCTCTGGCCACGGGGGAGGTGCCAGAGGACTGGAGAACAGCTAATGTGGTCCCACTATTTAAGAAAGGTTGTAGAGATAAGCCAGGGAACTACAGACCAGTGAGTCTCACGTCAGCGGTAGGGAAACTATTGGAGAAAATTCTGAAGGAGAGAATCTATCTCCACTTGGAGAGGCAAAATTTGATTAGGAATAGTCAGCATGGCTTTGTTAGAGGGAGGTCATGCCGAACAAATTTGATTGAATGTTTTGAGCATGTGACCAGGTGTATAGATGAGGGTAGTGCAGTTGATGTAGTTTACATGGATTTCAGCAAAGACTTTGACAAGGTCCCACATGGGAGACTTATCAAGAAAGCAAATGCACATGGGATACAAGGTAACTTGATAAGGTGGATTCAAAATTGGCTTAGCTGTAGGAGACAGAGAGTGATGACAGACGGCTGTTTTAGTGACGAGAAGCCAGTGTCCAGTGGCGTACCACAGGGATCTGTGCTGGGTCCCCTATTGTTTGTCATTTATATAAACGACATAGATGACTATGTGGGGGGTAGGATCAGTAAGTTCGCGGATGACACAAAGATTGGCCGAGTGATTAACAGTGAGGTTGAGTGTCTTGGGTTACAGGAAGATATAGACGGGATGGTCAAATGGGCAGAAAAGTGGCAGATGGAATTTAACCCTGAACAGTGTGAGATGATACACTTTTGAAGGAGTAATGTGACATGGAAGTATTCAATGAATGGCCTGACCACTGGGAAGTTCCGAGGAACAAAGGAACCTTGGCGTGTTTGTCCATAGATCTCTGAAGGTAGAAGGGCAGGTTAATAGGGTGGTGAAAAAGGCATATGGGACACTTGCCTTTATCAATCGAGGCATAGATTACAAAAGCAGAGAGGTCATGTTGGAGTTGTACAGAACTTTGGTAAGGCCACAGCTGGAGTACTGTGTGCAATTCTGGTCGCCACATTATAGGAAGGATGTGATTGCACTGGAGGGGGTGCAGAGGCGATTCACCAGGATGGTGCCTGGGATGGAACATTTAAGCTATGAGGAGAGGTTGGATAGGCTTGGGTTGTTTTTGCTGGAGCAGAGAAGACTGAGGGGTGACCTGATCGAGGTGTGCAAGATTATGAGGGGCATGGACAGGGTGGATAGGGAGCAGCTGTTCCCCTTAGTTGAAGGGTCAGTTACAAGGGGACACAAGTTTAAGGTGCAGGGCGGGAGGTTTAAGGGGGATTTGAGGAAGAACTATTTTACCCAGAGGGTGGTGACGGTCTGGAATGCACTGCCTGGGAGGGTGGTAGAGGCAGGTTGCCTCACATCCTTTACAAGGTACCTGGATGAGCACTTGGCACGTCATAACATTCAAGGCTATGGGCCAAGTGCTGGCAAATGGGATTAAGTAGACAGGTCAGGTGTTTTAATGCATCGGTGCAGACTCGATGGGCTGAAGGGCCTCTTCTGCACTGTGATTCTGTGATTACCACCTACCGCCCTCCCTCAGCTGATGACTCAGTACTCCACCATGTTGAACACCACTTGGAGGAAGCACTGTGGGTGGCAAGGGTGCAGAATGTACTCTGGGTGGGGGACTTCAATGTCCATCACTCAGAGTGGCTCGGTAGCACCACTACTGACTGAGCTGGCCGAGTCCTAAAGGACATAGCTGCTAGACTGGGTCTGCGGCAGGTGGTGAGGGAAACAATACGAGGGGAAAACATACTTGACCTCGTCCTCACCAATCTGCCTGCTGCAGATGCATCTGTCCATGACAGTATTGGTAGGAGTGACCACCGCACAGTCGTTGTGGAGACGAAGTCCCGCCTTCACATTGAGGATATCGTCCATCGTGTTGTGTGGCACTATCACCGTGCTAAATGGGATAGATTTCGAACAGATCTAGCAATGCAAAACTGGGCATCCATGAGGCGCTGTGGGCCATCAGCAGCAGCAGAATTGTACTCAACCACAATCTGTAACCTCATGGCCTGGCATATCCCCCACTCTACCATTACCATCAAGTCAGGAGACCAACCCTGATTCAATGAAGAGTGCAGGAGGGCATGCCAGGAGCAGCACCAGGCATACCTCAAAATGAGGTGCCAACCTGGTGAAGCTACAACCCAGGACTATCTGCATTCCAAACTGCATAAGCAGCATGTGATAGACAGAGCTAAGCGATCCCATAACCAATGGATTAAATCTAAGCTTTGCAGTCCTGCCACATCCAGTCGTGAATGGTGGTGGACAATTAAACAACCAACTGGGGGAGGTGACTCCACAAATACCCCCATCCTCAATGATGGGGGAGCCAAGCACATCAGTCGCTGAAGGTAAGCATGCAGGTGCAACAGGCGGTAAAAAGGGCAAATGGTATGTTGGCCTTCATAGCGAGAGGATTCGAGTACAGGAGCAGGGATGTCTTGCTGCAATTATACAGGGCCTTGGTGAGGCCACACCTGGAATATTGTGTGCAGTTTTGGTCTCCTTATCCGAGGAAGGATGTTCTTGCTATAGAGGGAGTGCAGCGAAGATTTACCAGACTGATTCCTGGGATGGTGGGACTGGTGTATGAGGAGAGATTGAGTCGGTTAGGATTATATTTGCTGGAGTTCAGAAGAGTGAGGGGGGAATCTCATGGAAACCTATAAAATTCTAACAGGACTTGACAGGGTAGATGTAGGAAGGATGTTCCCGATGGTGGGGGAATCCAGAACCAGGGGTCATAGTCTAAGGATACGGGGTAAGCCTTTCAGGACTTAGATGAGGAGAAATTTCTTCAGCCAGAGAGTGGTGAGCCTGTGGAATTCACTACCACAGAAAGCAGTTGAGGCCAAAACATTGTATGTTTTCAAGAAGGAGTTCGATATAGCTCTTGAGTCTAAAGGGATCAAAGGATATGGGGGGAAAGCGGGAACAGGCTACTGAGTTGGATGAACAGCCATGATCATAATGTATGATGGAACAGGCTCGAAGGGCTGAATGGCCTACTCCTGCTCCTAGTTTCTATGTTTCTCTTCACTGCCTCCACCACTGACGCACAGTGGCAGCAGTGTGTACCATCTACAAGATGCACTGCAGCAATGCACCAAGGCTCCTTTGACAGCACCTTCCAAACCCGCGACCTCTACCAACTAGAAGGACAAGGGCAGCAAATACATGGGAACACCACCACCTGCAAGTTCCCCTCCAAGTCACACACCATCCTGACTTGGAACTATATCGCCGTTCCTTCACTGTCGCTGGGTCAAAATCCTGGAACTCCCTTCCTAACAGCACTGTGGGTATACCTACCCCAAATGGACTGCAGCGGTTCAAGAAGGCAGCTCACCATCACCTTCTCAAGGGCAATTAGGGATGGGCAATAAATGCTGGCCTAGCCAGTGACTCTCACATCCCATAAACGATTAAAATTAAACTCACCCCTCTTTTCCCCTTCTCTCTCCGCTCTCCCCTTCTCTCTCCGCTCTCCCCTTCTCTCTCCGCTCTCCCCTTCTCTCCCTCCTCCCCTTCTCTCCCTCCTCCCCTTCTCTCCCTCCTCCCCCTCCCTCCTCGATCACTCTCCCTCTATGCTCTGCAGCTGTCTGGGGCAGTGTTCCTCTCTCCATTTCCTGCATGGTAACACCACATTTTGACCACATTTATACGGTTGGGATAGCAAGTGCTCAGTTTGGTTTGTTTGGTGTTTTTGTAGTAAGAGTTTCATTCAGTGTGGACTCTCTCAGCAGGAGCAATTTTAATCCTCTGGAATGATGCAGTCTCCCTGTTGCCGGTTTGTCCTGGTAATCCCCTTTGTCTTCCCTCCGTCTGATCTCTTTCACTTCCTCTAACCCTCCAATTGGACTCTGCCCAGCTGTGCCCATATCCAATCTGCTCTCCATCAGATGTTGCATCACCTGCTGAATTGCCACAGTATAAATCCCAGTCTCACTTTCCCCAGTCACACACCACAGCCCAGACCTCGCTCTGCATCTGCTCAATTCAGGTTAGTCAATTGTCCTCTCACTCCCAGCCGCCCCCTCTCACTCCCAGTCTCTTGCTCTCTCCCTCTCCCACTGCCCCGCTCTCCGTCTCTCCCGCTCTCCCGCATCCCCTCTCCCACTGCCCCGCTCTCCGTCTCTCCTGCTCTCCCGCACCCCCTCTCCCACTGTCCGTTTCTCCCGCTCTCCCGCTGTCCCCCTCTCCCACACCCCTGCACTCCTGCTCCCCCCTCCCGCTCCCCCTCTCCCACTCCCCCTTTCTCGCTGTCCCCCTCTCCCGCTCCCTTTCTCCTGCTCCCCCTCTCCCACTGTCCCCCGCTTTCCTACTCCCCCTCTCCCACTGTCCCCTGCTTTCCTGCTCCCCGCTCCCCCGCTCCCCCGTCTCCCACACCCCCTTTCTCACTGTCCACTTCTCCCGCTCCCACTCCCCCGCTCCCGCTCTCCCGCACTCCGTCTCTCCCGCACTCCGTCTCTCCCGCACTCCGTCTCTCCCGCACTCCGTCTCTCCCGCTCCTTCCCTCGCCCCCCGCTCTCCTGCTCCCCCTACCGCTCCCCCTCTCCCACTGTCCCGCGCTCCGTTTCTCCCACTCTCCCGCTCCACCTCTCCCACTGTCCCCTTCTCCCGCTCCCCCTCTCCCACTGTCCTCCTGTCCTGCTCCCCCTCTCCCAGTGTCCCCCTTTCCTGCTCTCCATCTCCCACTTTCCCGCTCTCCATCTCCCACTTTCCCGCTCTCCCTCTCCCACTTTCCCGCTCTCCCTCTCCCACTTTCCCGCTCTCCCTCTCCCACTATCCCACTATCCCCCTCTCCCACTATCCTGCCCCCCCTCTCCCACTGTCCCCCTCTCCCTCTCCCACTGTCCCGCTTTCCATCTATCCCGCTCTCCTGCTGTCCCCCTCTCCCGCTCCACTCTCTCCCGCTCCCCCTCTCCCGCTCCCCCTCTCCCTCTCCCGCTCGCCCTCTCCCGCTCGCCCTCTCCCACTGTCCCCCTCTCCCACTATCCTGCCCCCCCTCTCCCTCTCCCACTGTCCCCCTCTCCCTCTCCCACTGTCCCCCTCTCCCTCTCCCACTGTCCCCCTCTCCCTCTCCCACTGTCCCCCTCTCCCTCTCCCACTGTCCCCCTCTCCCTCTCCCACTGTCCCCCTCTCCCACTATCCTGCCCCCCCTCTCCCACTGTCCCCCTCTCCCTCTCCCACTGTCCCACTTTCCATCTATCCTGCTCTGCCGCTGTCCCCCTCTCCTGCTCCCCCCTCTCCTGCTCCCCCCTCTCCTGCTCCCCCCTCTCCTGCTCCCCCCTCTCCTGCTCCCCCCTCTCCTGCTCCCCCCTCTCCCGCTCCCCCCTCTCCCGCTCCCCTCTCTCCCGCTCCCCTCTCTCCCGCTCCCCTCTCTCCCGCTCCCCCTCTCTCCCGCTCCCCCTCTCTCCCGCTCCCCCTCTCTCCCGCTCCCCCTCTCTCCCGCTCCCCCTCTCTCCCGCTCCCCCTCTCTCCCGCTCCCCCTCTCTCCCGCTCCCCCTCTCCCACTGTCCTGCTTTCCCTCTCCCACTGTCCCCCTCTCCGTCACTCCCACTCTCCCTCGCCCGCACTCCATCTCCCTCTTGCTCTCGTCCTCCCTCTCCTGCTCTCTCACTTTCTCCCGCTCTCCCTCTCCCCCTCTCTCCCTCTCTCCATCTCCATGTCGCTTCCTCTCTTCCTCTCTCTCTCCCTCCATCTCCTCTCTCCCCATCTTTCCCTCTCTCCCTATCCCCCAATCTCCCTCGTTCGTTCCCTCTCTCCTTTTTTCCATTTCTCCCTCTCACCCTCTCACCCTCTCACCCTCTCACCCTCTCACCCTCTCACCCTCTCACCCTCTCACCCTCTCACCCTTTGCTCCCTTGCTCCTCCTCCCTCCTTCTCTCCCTCTCCCGCTATCCCTCTCCCTCTCCCCCTCACACTCTCCTCCTCCCCCTCTCACACTCCCCCTCTCCTGCTCTCTCCCTCTATCCCTCATCCTCTCTCTTTTCCACTCTCTCTCCCCCTCCCCCTCCCAGCCCCTCTCATTGTCCTGCTCCCAGTTTCTTGCTCTCCTTTTTTTGATAGAATCAGAGAATGTTTACCGCATAGAGGGAGTTTTAACCTGTTGTGTCTGTCAGCCCTAGCTCGCACTCTCTTGCCCCTCACACTCGTACCGTCTGCCCCCCTGCCCCTGCTTGCGTGCTATTGCACCCTTCGCCCTCTCTCTCTTGCGTATCTCTGCACCCCTCGCCTTGCCCATCCTGCACGCTCAGTCACTCTCTCTTGCTGCTCTCTCTTCCCACCTCGACTACCCCTTTGCTGTGCTCTCCTGCACCCCCCCCCCTCCACCTGCGCTCTCTCTCTCTCTCTTGCCCTCGCCCACTCTCTCTTACCCCTGCACTCGACCACACTCTTGACTTCTCATCCGCACTCCCTCACCTCCCCACCTCTTGCTGTCCCTTGCCCGCTCTCTCTTGCCACCTCCTGTTGTCTCGCTCTCTCTACACCTCCATTTTTTCATTCAACCTTCGTAATTGCATTCCAAGCTTTTCACAGCTGCTCAGTTTATTTTTATAAAGGTTCACCACAACTTTCTTGATTTTGTACTGTGTGCCTCTACTTACAAAGCCCAGGATCTCATTGCTTTATTAACCATTTTCTCAACCTGCTACCTTCAATGATTTGTGCACATATACCCCCAGGTCCCTCTGCTCCTGCACCCCTTTAGAATTAGAACTATTAATTTATTTGCAAATGACACAAAACTTGTAAGTATTGTGAACTGTGAGGAGGACACTGATAGACTTCATAGAACATAGAACATAGAACAGTACAGCACAGTACAGGCCCTTCGGCCCACGATGTTGTGCCGAACCTTTAACCTACTCTAAGTTCAAACTACCTACATACCCTTCATTCTACTATCATCCATGTACCTATCCAAGAGTCGCTTAAATGTCCCTAATGTATCTGCTTCTACTACCACCGCTGGCAGTGCATTCCACGCACCCACCACTCTCTGTGTAAAGAACCTACCTCTGACATCTCCCCGAAACCTTCCTCCAATCACCTTAAAATTATGCCCCCTGGTGATAGCCCTTTCCGCCCTGGGAAAAAGTCTCTGACTATCCACTCTATCTATGCCTCTCATCATCTTGCACACCTCTATCAAGTCACCTCTCATCCTTCTTCGCTCCAATGAGAAAAGCCCTAGCTCCCTCAACCTTTCTTCATAAGACATGCCCTCCAGTCCAGGCAGCATCCTGGTAAATCTCCTCTGCACCCTCTCTAAAGCTTCCACATCCTTCCTATAATGAGGCGACCAGAACTGAACACAATATTCCAAGTGTGGTCTAACCAGGGCTTTATAGAGCTGCAGCATAACCTCGCGGCTCTTAAACTCAATCCCCCTGTTAATGAAAGCCAACACACCATACGCCTTCTTAACAACCCTATCAACTTGGGTGGCAACTTTGAGGGATCCTTCAGGAGGACATAGACAGGCTGGTGGAATGGGCAGGTGTGTCCGTCAACACCGATAAATGTGAGATTGTACATTTTGGTCGGAGGAATAGGGAGGTCACATATTATTTGGAAGGTGTGAGTCTCGGTGGGGTAGAGGAACAGAGAAATCTCGCAGTACAAATCTCGCAGTAAAAGTTATGCCACAGGATAGTAAGGCCATAAAAAAGCAAACCAGGCACTTGGCTTATTTCGAGAGGGATTGAATTGAAAAGTAGGGAGTTATGCGAACCCTGTATCGAACCTTGGTTAGACAACACCTGGA
The DNA here is from genome assembly GCF_036365525.1 of Heterodontus francisci. Classification (NCBI taxonomy): domain Eukaryota; kingdom Metazoa; phylum Chordata; class Chondrichthyes; order Heterodontiformes; family Heterodontidae; genus Heterodontus; species Heterodontus francisci. Next base: position 1,393,356 of record NC_090375.1, on the reverse strand, counting down.
GTACTGTGTGCAGTCCTCGTCACCATATTATAAAAATAATATAGGGGTACTGGAGAGGGTGCAGAGAAGATTTACAAGGATGATACCGGAAATGCACCTGTAAACATTTCAGGAAACGACCGACAGGCTAGGTCTCCATAGAAACCATAGAAAAGTTACAGCATAGAATGAGGCCATTCAGCCCATCGAGCCTGCTCCGCCATTCAGTACAATGATGGCTGATCACCCACTTCAATGCCTTTTCCCCACACTATCCTCATATCCCTTTATGTCATTTGTATTTAGAAATCTGTCAATCTCTGCTGTAAACATACTCAATGACTGAGCTTCCACAGCCCTCTGGGGGAGAGAATTCCAAAGATTCACAACCCTCTGAGTAAAGACATTTCTCATTATCTCTGTTCTAAGTGGCTTCCCCCTTATTCTGAAATTGTGTCCCCTGGTTCGAGACTCCCAAACCAGGGGAAACATCTTAAAGGCAAAGACAGGGTAGATGCAGCTAAGTATTTTGTAGGTTTCAATGAGATCACCTCTCATTCTTCGAAACTCTAGAGAATACAGACCCAGTTTCCCCAGTCTCTCTTCATAGGACAGTCCTGTCATCCCGGGAACAAGTCTGGTGAACCTTCGTTGCACTCCCTCTGTGGCAATGATATCCTTCCTAAGTTAAGGGGACTAAAACTGCACACAGTGGCACAGTGGTTAGCACCGCAGCCTCACAGCTCCAAGGACCCCGGTTCAATTCGAGGTACTGTCTGTGTGGAGTTTGCAAGTTCGGTTTCCTCCCACTGCCAAAGACTTGCAGGTGATAGGTAAATTGGCCATTGTAAATTGCCCCTCGTGTAGGTAGGTGGTAGGGAAAATAGGATCACTGCAGGGTTAGTATAAATGGGTGGTTCTTGGTTGGCACAGACTTGGTGGGGCGAAGGGCCTGTTTCAGTGCTGTATTTCTAAAATAAAATAAAAATACTCCAGGTGCAGTCTAACCAAGGTTCTATACAATTGAAGCAAGACTTCACTACTCCTGTACTCAAATCCTCTTGTGATAAAGGCTAACATACCATTAACCTTCATAACAGGGAGTATTTGAGATGAATAATATAGGCTGTTCTCCTTAGAGAAGAGGAGATTTGATAGAGATGTTCAAAATCGTGAGAGGTCTGGACAGAGTAGATAGAGAGAAACTGTTCCAATTGGCGGAAGGATCCAGAACCAAAGGACCCCAATTTAAAGTATTTGGCAAAAGAACCAGAGGTGACAGAAGAAAATGTTATTTACACAGTGAGTGTTCTGGATCTGGAATGAACTGCCTGCGAGTGTGGTAGAGGTAGATTCCATTGAGGCTTTCAAAAGGGAATTGGATAATTATCTGAAGAGAAAAAATTTGCAGGGCTATGGGGAAAAGGCAGAGGAGTGGGACTGGCTGAGTTTCCCTTACAGAGAGCTGGCACGGACACAGCAGGCTGAATGGCCTCCTTCAGTGCTTTAACCATTCTATCATTCTATGGATCAGCCATATAAGATTAGGGGCAGGAATATACCATTCGGCCCAAAGAACAAAGATAATTACAGCACAGGAACAGGCCCTTCGGCCCTCCAAGCCTGCGCCGATCCAGATCCTCTATCTAAACATGTCGCCTATTTTCTAAGGTTCTGTATCTCTTTTCTTCCTGCCCATTCATGTATCTGTCTAGATACATCTTAAAAGACGCCATCGTGCCCGCATCTACCACCTCGGCTGGCAACGCGTTCCAGGCACCCACCACCCTCTGCGTAAAGAACTTTCCACGCATATCCCCCCTAAACTTTTCCCCTTTCACTTTGAACTCGTGTCCTCTAGTAATTGAATCCCCCACTCTGGGAAAAAGCCTCTTGCTATCCACCCTGTCTATACCTCTCATGATTTTGTACACCTCAATCAGGTCCCCCCTCAACCTCCGTCTTTCTAATGAAAATAATCCTAATCTACTCAACCTCTCTTCATAGCTAGCGCCCTCCATACCAGGCAACATCCTGGTGAACCTCCTCTGCTCCCTCTCCAAAGCATCCACATCCTTTTGGTAATGTGGCGACCAGAACTGCACGCAGTATTCCAAATGTGGCCGAACCAAAGTCCTATACAACTGTTACATGACCTGCCAACTCTTGTACTCAATACCCCGTCCGATGAAGGAAAGCATGCCGTATGCCTTCTTGACCACTCTATTGACCTGCATTGCCACCTTCAGGGAACAATGGACCTGAACACCCAAATCTCTCTGTACATCAATTTTCCCCAGGACTTTTCCATTTACTGTATAGTTCACTCTTGAATTGGATCTTCCAAAATGCATCACCTCGCATTTTCCCTGATTGAACTCCATCTGCCATTTCTCTGCCCAACTCTCCAGTCTATCTATATTCTGCTGTATTCTCTGACAGTCCCCTTCACTATCTGCTACTCCACCAATCTTAGTGTCGTCTGCAAACTTGCTAATCAGACCACCTATACTTTCCTCCAAATCATTTATGTATATCACAAACAACAGTGGTCCCAGCACGGATCCCTGTGGAACACCACTGGTCACACGTCTCCATTTTGAGAAACTCCCTTCCACTGCTACTCTCTGTCTCCTGTTGCCCAGCCAGTTCTTTATCCATCTAGCTGGTACACCTTGGACCCCATGCGCCTTCACTTTCTCCATCAGCCTGCCATGGGGAACCTTATCAAACGCCTTACTGAAGTCCATGTATATGACATCTACAGCCCTTCCCTCATCAATCAACTTTGTCACTTCCTCAAAGAATTCTATTAAGTTGGTAAGACATGACCTTCCCTGCACAAAACCATGTTGCCTATCACTGATAAGCCCATTTTCTTCCAAATGGGAATAGATCCTATCCCTCAGTATCTTCTCCAGCAGCTTCCCTACCACTGACGTCAGGCTCACCGGTCTATAATTACCTGGATTATCCCTGCTACCCTTCTTAAACAAGGGGACAACATTAGCAATTCTCCAGTCCTCCGGGACCTCACCCGTGTTTAAGGATGCTGCAAAGATATCTGTTAAGGCCCCAGCTATTTCCTCTCTCACTTCCTTCAGAAACCTGGGATAGATCCCATCCGGACCTGGGGACTTGTCCACCTTAATGCCCTTTAGAATACCCAACACTTCCTCCCTCCTTATGCCGACTTGACCTAGAGTAATGAAACATCTGTTCCTAACCTCAACATCCGTCATGTCCCTCTCCTCGGTGAATACCGATGCAAAGTACTCGTTTAGAATCTCACCCATTTTCTTTGAATCCAAGCATAACTTTCCTCCTTTATCCTTGAGTGGGCCAATCCTTTCTCTAGTTACCCTCTTTCTCCTTATATATGAATAAAAGGCTTTGGGATTTTCTTTAACCCTGTTTGCTAAAGATATTTCATGACCCCTTTTAGCCCTCTTAATTCCTCGTTTCAGATTGGTCCTACATTCCCGATATTCTTTCAAAGCTTCGTCTTTCATCAGCCGCCTAGACCTTATGTATGCTTCCTTTTTCCTCTTAGCTAGTCTCACAATTTCACCTGTCATCCATGGTTTCCTAATCTTGCCATTTCTATCCCTCATTTTCACAGGAACATGTCTCTCCTGCACGCTAATCAACCTCTCTTTAAAGGCCGACCACATATCACATGTGGATTTACCTTCAAACAGCTGCTCCCAATCTACATTCCCCAGCTCCTGCCGAATTTTGGTATAGTTGGCCTTCCCCCAATTTAGCACTCTTCCTTTAGGACCACTCTCGTCTTTGTCCATGAGTATTTTAAAGCTTACGGAATTGTGATCACTATTCCCAAAGTAGTCCCCTACTGAAACTTCAACCACCTGGCCGGGCTCATTCCCCAACACCAGGTCCAGTATGGCCCCTTCCCGAGTTGGACTATTTACATACTGCTCTAGAAAACCTTCCTGGATGCTCCTTACAAATTCTGCTCCATCTGGACCTCTAACACTAAGCGAATCCCAGTCAATGTTGGGAAAATTAAAATCTCCTATCACCACCACCCTGTTGCTCCTACATCTTTCCATAATCTGTTTCCATATTTGTACCTCTATCTCACGCTCGCTGTTGGGAGGCCTGTAGTACAGCCCCAACATTGTTACCGCACCCTTCCTATTTCTGAGTTCTGCCCATATTGCCTCACAGCTCGAGTCCTCCATAGTGCCCTCCTTCAGCACAGCTGTGATATCCTCTTTGACCAGTAATGCAACTCCTCCACCCCTTTTACCTCCCTCTCTATCCCGCCTGAGGCATCGATATCCTGGGATATTTAGTTGCCAATCATGCCCTTCCCTCAACCAAGTCTCAGTCATAGCAATAACATCATACTCCCAGGTACTAATCCAAGCCCTAAATTCATCTGCCTTACCTACTACACTTCTTGTATTAAAACAAATGCACCTCAGACCACCAGTCCCTTTCATCATCTGCTCCCTGCCTGCTCTTTCCCTTAGTCACACTGACTTCATTATCTAGTTCCTTACAGACTTTTGTTACTACCTCCTCACTGTCAACTGACCTCCTCAATTGGTTCCCATCCCCCTGCCACATTAGTTTAAACCCTCCCCAACAGCGTTAGCAAAAGCACTCCCAAGGACATTGGTTCCAGTCCGGCCCAGGTGTAGACCGTCCAATTTGTAATAGTCCCACCTCCCCCAGAACCGGTCCCAATGTCCCAAAAATCTGAACCCCTCCTTCCTGCACCATCTCTCAAGCCACGCATTCATCCTGACTATTCTTTCATTTTTACTCTGACTATCACGTGGCACTGGTAGCAATCCTGAGATTACTACCTCTGAGGTCCTGCTTTTTAACTTGGCTCCTAACTCCCTAAACTCTGCTTGGAGGACCTCATCCCGTTTTTTACCTATATCATTAGTGCCTATGTGCACAACGACAACTGGCTGTTCACCCTCCCCCTTCAGAATGTTCTGCAGCCGATCTGAGACATCCCTGACCCATGCACCTGGGAGGCAACATACCATTCGGGAGCCTCGTTTTCGACCACAGAACCGCCTATCTACTCCCCTTACAATCGAATCCCCTACGACTATAGCCCTTCCACTCTTTTTCCCACCCTTCTGAACAGCAGAGCCAGCCACGGTGCCATGGACCTGGCTACTGCTGCCTTCCCCTGGTGAGCCATCTCCCTCAACAGTATCCAAAACGGTATACTTGTTTTGGAGGGAGATGACCGCAGGGGACTCCTGCGCTGCCTTCCTGCTCTTTCTCTGCCTTTTGGTCACCCATTCCCTTTCTCCCTCAGCAATCCTAATCTGCGGTGTGACCAATTCACTAAACGTGCTATCCACGACCTCCTCAGCATCGCGCATGCTCCAAAGTGAGTCCATCCGCAGCTCGAGAGCCGTCATGCGGTCTAACAAGAGCTGCAGCTGGACACACTTCCTGCACGTGAAGGAGTCAGGGTCATCAGCCATGTCCCTGAGCTCCCACATTGAGCAAGAGGAGCATGATACGGGTCTGAGATCTCCTGCCATTTTTAATCTTAAGTTTAAACTTAGCTAAATGAAAAAGGAACGAAAAGTTTTTACCAATCACGATAAAACCACAGAAATAGCAAAAGCCTTACCTTATATACACCCCACCGAGTCCTTTTTTTTGGTTAGAGGAGGAGGGCGGGTGGGAGACACTACAAGTGTGGTGTCTCGGGTTCAGAAACCGCCCAAATATATAGTGTTTTACTTACCCAGCAGCCCCCTGGCCTCCGCCGAAAACAAAAGGAAATTAAGTTTACTTTCAAACTGACCTTCCCAGCTGCTCACTCGCTCGCACTCTGCTCCCGAAAAAGCTGCTGCACTGAAAGGCCCATTAAGCCTGCTCCATTTAATATAATTATGGCTGATCTTCTGCCTCACTTTCCCGCCCATTCCCCATATCCCTTAATTCCCTGAGACCAAAAATCTATCTGTCAGTCTTGAATAAACTCAGTGATGGAGCATCCACACCCTCTGGGTAGAGAATTCCAAAGATTCACAATCCTTTGCATGAAGTAACTTCTCCTCATCTCAGTCCTAAATGATCATCCTGAGACTGTCTCCATGCTCTAGATTCCCCAACCAGGAAAAACAATCTCTCAGTGTCTACCCAATCCAGCCCATTCAGAGTCTTGACAGTTTCAATGAGATCACCTCTCATTCTTCTGAACTCCAGAGAGTACAGACCCAATTTACTCAGCCTCTCATCATAGGACAACCCATCATCCAGGTAACAATTGAGTGAACCTTCACTGTACTGTCTCCAGTGCAAATATATTCTTTCTTAAATTTGGAGACTAAAACTGCAAAACGTATTCCAGGTGTGGTCTCACCAAAACCCTGTACAATTGTAGCAAGACTTCCTTTTACTCGGTCATCTTGCAATAAATTCCAAAATGCCATTTGCCGCCTTAATTGTTAGAAATACCGTGGCTACAAGAGCAGGTCAGAGGCTGCGAATTTGGCGAGTAATCACTTCCTGACTCCCCAAAGCCTGTCCACCATCTACAAGGCAATAATCAGGAGTGTGATGGAATACCATCCACTTGCCTGGATGGGTGCAGCTCCAACAACACTCAAGAAGCTCGACACCATCCAGGACAAAGCAGCCCACTTGATTGGCACCCCATCTACAAACATTCACTCCCTCCACCACCAACGCACAGTGGCTGCAGTGTGTACCATCTACAAGATGCACTGTAGCAACTCACCAAGGTTCCTTCGACAGCACCTTCCAAACCCGCGACCTCTACCAACTAGAAGGACAAGGGCAGCAAATACATGGGAACACCACCACCTGCAAGTTCCACTCCAAGTCACACACCATCCTGACTTGGAACTATATCACCGTTCCTTCACTGTCACTGGGTCAAAATCCTGGAACTCCCTTCCTAACAGCACTGTGAGTCTACTTACCCCACATGGACTGCAGCGGTTCAAGTAGGCAGCTCACCATCACCTTCTCAAGGGCAATTAGGGATGGGCAATAAATGCTGGCCTGGCCAGTGACGCCCACATCCCATGAACACAATTTTGGACAAAAGGACCGGAATTTTATGCCCCCCCCCACCCACCCTAATCAGGCAGGAGGGTGGGGGGGGCGGAAAATTGAGTGGAAGGCGGGGGAGGCCATTCCTGATCCCCTCCCACCCCCGTTGCAATTTCACGCGGGGCGGCGGCAGCAAGAATCAACCCGCCTGCCCCAGGCCAATCAAGGCCCTTAAGTGACCAATTAACTGTCGCTTAAGGGCCTCTTTCCGCTGCCGTGGGTATTTTATCCTCAGCAGCCAGATGGCAAAGGCCCCAAAAACCCTGCCTGGTAAAATCAGGTGGCCTTCTAGTGGGCTGGGGGGAAGGGCCTCCTGATCGGGCACTCTATGTGCCCCCCTGAAGCCCCAACCACCCCCAATGCACAACACTGCCCCCTGCCTTTAACCAACCCACCTTGCCTCACCAGCGCCCAGCCGATTGTTCCCAGCAAAGCCCTAAAAACTTACCTGAGTTGTGGGGCTGTCCTTCCTCTTCCTCTTGAAGCTGGTGTAGTCCCAGCAGAGGACACCACTCCCAGTGGCTCTGCTGGGAATAAGAGCTGCTGGCCCTCTGATTGGCCAGCTGCTCCATTAGGCGGGACTTCCTGCCTCAAGGAAGTTGAAGTCCCGCCCAAGGCCAATTAAGGGCCTGGGGGGGGAGCGAAAAATCCCGGTCTGGCACCCCAGGCCAGTGGACGTTTTGGCCAGTGGATGAGACCTCCCGTCCATTGTAAAATTCTGGCCGAGGAGCCTACAAAGCGATACAGATAGGTTAAGTGAGTAGGCAAAAAATTGGCAGATGGAGTATAATGTGGGAACATGTGAACTTAGCCTGGGAGAATAGTCAAGCAGTATATTATTTAAATGGAGAGAGATTGCAGAACTCTGAGGTACAGAGGCATCTGGGTGTCCTAGTATATCAATCACACAAGGTTGGTATGCAGGAATAGCCAGTGATTAGGAAAGCAAATGGAATGTTGTTGTTGATTGCAAGGGGAGTGGACTATAAAAGTCGGGATGTTTTGCTACAGTTGCATAGGGTATTGGTGAGATCACATCTGGAGTACTGTGTACTTTTTTGGTTTCCTTATTTAGGAAAGGATATAAATGCGTTAGGGGCAGTTCAGAGAATGTTCACTCGACTGATTCCTGGGGTGAGAAGAAAGGCTGGACAGGTCGGATCTGTATCCACTGGCGTTTAGAAGAATGAGAGGTGATCTTATTGAAACATATAAGATCCTGAGGGGACTTGACAGGGTGGGTGTTGGAAGGAAGTTTCCCCTTGTGGGAGAGACGAGAACCAGGGGACACAGTTTAAAAATAAGGCATCACCCATTTAAGATGGAGATGTAGTGAAATCTTTCCTCTCAGAACATTGTGAATCTTTGGAACTTTCTCCCCCAGAGAGTGGAGGAGGCTGGGTCATTGAATGTTTTTAAAGCAGAGGCAGATAGATTCTTGACAAACAAGGGAGTCAAAAGTTATCGGGGGGAGGGGAGAAACTAGAGTTGAGGTCACAATCGGATCATCCATGATCTGATTAAATGGTGAAGCAGGCTCGAAGGGCCGAATGGCCTACTTCTGCTCCTAATTTGAATGTTTGTATATTCGTATGTAGGAAACCCTTCCTGCTCTCTGCCCTTTACACTATTATTATCCCAGTCTATATTTGAATAATTCAAGTCCCCCATTATAAACACTCTATCATTCTTGCACCTCATTGTATTTTCCTTGTGAATGTGCTTCTCTACATCTTTCTCACTAGTTGGTAACACTATTGGCTTGTGTTAGTTCCCTGAGCTCAGGATTATTGCGTTTGCTGGAACCTGGTACTGGCTGTGGTGCCCTGAGCCCCAATGGGACTCATCCTCCTCATCCTCCTGCTCCTCGAACAACCTCCAGCAGCTCATGGGTAAGAACATTGTCCATTATGCATTGTGACGGAGAACCAACAGGTGTACAGGGTGGGGCGACACAGGGTGTGGGGGGGGCACAGGGTGTGGGGGGGGCACAGGGTGTGGGGGGGCACATGGTGTGGGGGGGGGGGGCACATGGTGTGGGGGGGGCACATGGTGTGGGGGCGACACAGGGTGTGTGGGGGCGACACAGGGTGTGGGGGTGTGACAGGGTGTGGGGGTGTGACAGGGTGTGGGGGCGACACAGGGTGTGACAGGGTGTGGGGTGTGACAGGGTGTGGGGGGGCGACACAGGGTGTGTGGTCGACACAGGGTGTGGGGGTGTGACAGGGTGTGGGGGGTGTGACAGGGTGTGGGGGCGACACAGGGTGTAGGGTGTGACAGGGTGTAGGGTGTGACAGGGTGTGGGGTGTGACAGGGTGTGGGGGGGCACATGGTGTGGGGATGACACAGGGTGTGGGGTGTGATAGGGTGTGTGGGGGCGACACAGGGTGTGTGGGGGCGACACAGGGTGTGGGGGTGTGACAGGGTGTGGGGGGGCACATGGTGTGGGGATGACACAGGGTGTGGAGTTGACACAGGGTGTGGGGTGTGACAGGGTGTGTGGGGATGACAGATGGTGTGGGGATGACACAGGGTGTGGGGATGACACAGGGTGTGGGGTTGACACAGGGTGTGGGGTTGACACAGGGTGTGGGGGTGTGACAGGGTGTGGGGGCGACACAGGGTGTGGGGGCGACACAGGGTGCGGGGTTGACACAGGGTGCGGGGGTTGACACAGGGTGCGGGGGTTGACACAGGGTGCGGGGGTTGACACAGGGTGTAGGGTGAGACAGGGTGTGGGGGGGCACATGGTATGGGGATGAGACAGGGTGTGTGGGGGCGACACAGGGTGTGTGGGGCACAGGGTGTGTGGGCGACACAGGGTGTGTGGGCGACACAGGGTGTGTGGGCGACACAGGGTGTGTGGGCGACACAGGGTGTGTGGGCGACACAGGGTGTGGGTGCGACACAGGGTGTGGGGGCGACACAGGGTGTGGGGGCGACACAGGGTGTGGGGCGACACAGGGTGTGGGGGGGACAGAGGGTGTGGGGGGGGCAGAGGGTGTGGGGGGGCAGAGGGTGTGGGGGCATCACAGGGTGTGTGGGGCACAGGGTGTGGGGGCGGCACAGGGTGTAGAGGGACACAGGGTGTGGGGGCGACACAGGGTGTAGAGGGACACAGGGTGTGGGGTTGACACAGGGTGTGGGGTTGACACAGGGTGTGAGGTTGACACAGGGTGTGGAGTTAACAGGGTGTGGGGGCGACACAGGGTGTGGGGGCGACACAGGGTGTGGTGGCGACACAGGGTGTAGAGGGACGGTGTGGGGGGGCACAGGGTGTGGGGTTGACAGGGTGTGGGGTTGACACAGGGTGTGGGGTTGACACAGGGTGTGGTGGCGACACAGGGTGTAGAGGGACACAGGGTGTGGTGGCGACACAGGGTGTGGTGGCGACACAGGGTGTGGGGGCGACACAGGGTGTAGAGGGACACAGGGTGTGGGGGCGACACAGGGTGTGGTTAACAGGGTGTGGGGGCGACACAGGGTGTGGTGGCGACACAGGGTGTAGAGGGACACAGGGTGTGGTGGCGACACAGGGTGTGGGGGCGACACAGGGTGTAGAGGACACAGGGTGTGGGGGCGACACAGGGTGTGGTTAACAGGGTGTGGGGGCGACACAGGGTGTGGGGGCGACACAGGGTGTGGTTAACAGGGTGTGGGGGCGACACAGGGTGTGGGGGCGACACAGGGTGTGTGGGGGCGACACAGGGTGTGTGGGGGCGACACAGGGTTTGGGGGTGTGACAGGGTGTGGGGGCGACACAGGGTGTGGGGTGTGACAGGGTGTGGGGTGTGACAGTGTGTGGGGGTGTGACAGGGTGTGGGGGTGCACATGGTGTGGGGTTGACACAGGGTGTGGGGTGTGACAGGGTGTGGGGGGGCACATGGTGTGGGGGGGCACAGGGTGTGGGGTTAACACAGGGTGCGGGGTTGACACAGGGTGCGGGGTTGACACAGGGTGCGGGGGCGACACAGGGTGTAGGGTGAGACAGGGTGTGGGGGGGCACATGGTATGGGGATGAGACAGGGTGTGTGGGGTACAGGGTGTGGGGGCGACACAGGTTGTGTGGGGCACAGGGTGTGGGGGCGACACAGGGTGTGTGGGGCACAGGGTGTGGGGGCGACACAGGGTGTGTGGGGCACAGGGTGTGGGGCGACACAGGGTGTGGGGTTAACACAGGGTGTGGGGGGGAACACAGGGTGTGGGGGCGTCACAGGGTGTGGGGGCGACACAGGGTGTGGGGGCGACACAGGGTGTGGGGTTGACACAGGGTGTGGGGTTGACACAGGGTGTGGGGTTAACAGGGTGTGGGGGCGACACAGGGTGTAGAGGGACACAGGGTGTGGGGGCGACACAGGGTGTGGGGGCGACACAGGGTGTGGGGGCGACATAGGGTGTGGGGGCGACACAGGGTGTAGTGGGACACAGGGTGTGGGGGCGGCACAGGGTGCGGGGGCGGCACAGGGTGCGGGGGCGACACAGGGTGCAGAGGGACACAGGGTGCAGGGGGGCAACACAGGTTGTGGGGGCGACACGGTGTAGAGGGACACAGGGTGTGGGGGGCGACACAGGGTGTGGGGGCAGCACAGGGTGTGGGGGTTGACACAGGGTGTGGGGATAACAGGGTGTGGGGGCGACACAGGATGTGGGGGCGGCACAGGGTGTGGGGGCGGCACAGGGGGTGTGGGGGCGGCACAGGGTGTGGGGTTAACACAGGGTGTGGGGTTAACACAGGGTGTGGGGGGGTGCACAGGGTGTGGGGTGCACAGGGTGTGGGGGGCACAGGGTGTGGGGGCGACACGGTGTGGGGGCGACACAGGGTGCAGAGGGGCACAGGGTGCAGAGGGGCACAGGGTGTGAGGGCAACACAGGGTGTGGGGGCGACACAGGGTGTAGAGGGACACAGGGTGTGGGGGCGACACAGGGTGTGGAGGGACACAGGGTGTGGGGGCAACACAGGGTCTGGGGGGGCACAGGGTGTGGGGGTTGACACAGGATGTGGGGTTAACAGGGTGTGGGGGCGACACAGGGTGTAGAGGGACACAGGGTGTGGGGACGGCACAGGGTGTGGGGGTGACACAGGGTGCAGAGGGACACAGGGTGCAGGGGGGCACAGGTTGTGGGGGCGACACAGGTTGTGGGGGCGAGACACAGGTTGTGGGGGCGAGACACAGGTTGTGGGGGCGAGACACAGGTTGTGGGGGCGAGACACAGGTTGTGGGGGCGAGACACAGGGTGTGGGGGCGAGACACAGGGTGTGGGGGCGATACAGGGTGTGGGGTTGGCACAGGGTGTGGGGGCGGCACAGGGTGTGGGGGCGGCACAGGGTGTGGGGGCGACACAGGGTGTGGGGGCACAGGGTGTGGGGTTAACACAGGGTGTGGGGGGTGCACAGGGTGTGGGGGGCACAGGGTGTGGGGGCGACACGGTGTGGGGGCGACACAGGGTGCAGAGGGACACAGGGTGCAGAGGGGCAACACAGGGTGTGGGGGCGACACAGGGTGTGGAGGGACACAGGGTGTGGGGGCAACACAGGGTGTGTGGGGGTTGACACAGGATGTGGGGTTAACAGGGTGTGGGGGCGACACAGGGTGTAGAGGGACACAGGGTGTGGGGACGGCACAGGGTGTGGGGACGGCACAGGGTGTGGGGGCGACACAGGGTGCAGAGGGACACAGGGTGCAGGGGGGCACAGGTTGTGGGGGCGAGACACAGGTTGTGGGGGCGAGACACAGGTTGTGGGGGCGAGACACAGGGTGTGGGGGCGATACAGGGTGTGGGGGCGACACAGTATGAGGGGTTAACACGGTGTGGGGGCGACACAGGGTGTGGGGGCGGCACAGGGTGTGGGGGCGACACAGGGTGTGGGGTGCACAGGGTGTGGGGGGCGACACAGGGTGTGGGGTGCACAGGGTGTGGGGGCGACACAGGGTGTGGGGTGCACAGGGTGTGGGGGCGACACAGGGTGCAGAGGGGCAACACAGGTTGTGGGGGCGACACAGGGTGTAGAGGGACACAGGGTGTGGGGGCGACACAGGGTGTAGAGGGACACGGTGTAGAGGGACACACAGGGTGTAGAGGGACACAGGGTGTGGGGGCGACACAGGGTGTAGAGGGACACAGGGTGTGGGGGCAACACGGTGTGGGGGGCACAGGGTGTGGGGGGCACAGGGTGTGGGGGGCACAGGGTGTGGGGGTTGACACAGGATGTGGGGTTAACAGGGTGTGGGGGCGACACAGGGTGAGGGACACAGGGTGTAGAGGGACACAGGGTGTAGAGGGACACAGGGTGTGGGGGCGAGACAGGGTGTGGGGGCGGCACAGGGTGTGGGGGGTGCACAGGGTGTGGGGGCGACAGGGTGTGGGGGGCGACAGGGGTGTGGGGGCGACACGGTGTGGGGGCGACACAGGGTGCAGAGGGACACGGTGCAGAGGGACACAGGTTGTGGGGGCGACACAGGGTGCAGAGGGACACGGTGCAGAGGGGCACAGGTTGTGGGGGCGACACAGGGTGTGGGGGGCGACACAGGGTGTAGAGGGACACGGTGTGGGGGCGACACGGTGTAGAGGGACACAGGGTGTGGGGGCAACACAGGGTCTGGGGGGGCACAGGGTGTGGGGGTTGACACAGGGTGTAGGGGGGCGACACAGGGTGTGGGGGCGACACAGGGTGTGGGGCGACACAGGGTGTGGGGGCGAGAGAGGGTGTGGGGACGGCACAGGGTGTGGGGACGGCACAGGGTGTGGGGACGGCACAGGGTTGTGGGGACGGCACATGGTGTGGGGGACGGCACATGGTGTGGGGGCGGCACAGGGTGTGGGGGCGGCACAGGGTGTGGGGTTGACACAGGGTGTGGGGGCGGCACAGGGTGTGGGGGTTGACACAGGGTGTGGGGGTGCACAGGGTGTGGGGTTGACACAGGGTGTGGGGGCGACACAGGGTGTGGGGTGCACAGGTGTCTGTGGGGGCGACACAGGGTGCAGAGGGGCAACACAGGTTGTGGGGGCGACACAGGGTGTAGAGGGACACAGGGTGTGGGGGGTGGCACAGGGTGTGGGGGCGACACAGGGTGTAGAGGGACACAGGGTGTGGGGGCGACACAGGGTGTAGAGGGACACAGGGTGTGGGGGCAACACGGTGTGGGGGGCACAGGGTGTGGGGGTTGACACAGGATGTGGGGTTAACAGGGTGTGGGGGCGACACGGTGTAGAGCGAGACAGGGTGTAGAGCGAGACAGGGTGTGGGGGCGAGACAGGGTGTGGGGGCGAGACAGGGTGTGGGGGCGAGACAGGGTGTGGGGGCGGCACAGGGTGTGGGGGCGGCACAGGGTGTGGGGGCGACAGGGTGTGGGGGCGACACAGGGTGCAGAGCGACACGGTGTGGGGGGCGACACAGGGTGCAGAGGGACACGGTGCAGAGGGGCACAGGGTGTGGGGGCGACACAGGGTCTGGGGGGGCACAGGGTGTGGGGGTTGACACAGGATGTGGGTTAACAGGGTGTGGGGGCGAGAGAGGGTGTGGGGGCGAGAGAGGGTGTGGGGACGGCACAGGGTGTGGGGACGGCACAGGGTGTGGGGGCGGCACAGGGTGTGGGGGCGGCACAGGGTGTGGGGGCGACACAGGGTGTGGGGGCGACACAGGGTGCAGGGGGCGAGACAGGATGCAGGGGACGGCACAGGGTGTTGGGACGGCACAGGGTGTGGGGGACGTCACAGGGTGTGGGGACGTCACAGGGTGTGGGGGCGGCACAGGTGTGGGGGCGACACGGTGTGGGGGGCACAGGGTGTGGGGGGCACAGGGTGCAGGGGGACACAGGGTGCAGAGGGACACAGGGTGCAGAGGGGCACAGGGTGCAGGGGGGCACAGGGTGCAGGGGGGCACAGGGTGCAGGGGCGAGACACAGGTTGTGGGGGCGAGACACAGGTTGTGGGGGCGAGACACAGGTTGTGGGGGCGAGACACAGGGTGTGGGGGCGATACAGTGTGTGGGGGCGATACAGGGTGTGGGGGCGACACAGGGTGTAGAGGGACACAGGGTGTGGGGGCGACACAGGTTGTGCGGGGCGACACAGGTTGTGGGGGCGACACAGGTTGTGGGGGCGACACAGGTTGTGGGGTCGACACAGGTTGTGGGGTCGAGACACAGGGCGGGGGCGATACAGGGTGTAGAGGGACACAGGGTGTAGAGGGACACAGGGTGTGGGGGCGACACAGGGTGTAGAGGGACACAGGGTGTGGGGGCGACACAGGGTGTAGAGGGACACAGGGTGTGAGGGCGACACAGGGTGCAGAGGGACACAGGGTGCGGGGGCGACACAGGGTGCGGGGCGACACAGGGTGCGGGGGCGACACAGGGTGTGGAGGGCGACACAGGATGTGGGGGCGACACAGGTTGTGGGGCGACACACAGGTTGTGGGGGCGACACAGGGTGTGGGGGCGACACAGGGTGTGGGGGCGACACAGGGTGTGGGGGCGACACAGGGTGTGGAGGGACACAGGGTGTTGGGGGCGACACAGGGTGTAGAGGACACAGGGTGTGGGGGCGACACAGGGTGTAGAGGGACACAGGGTGCGGGGGCGACACAGGGGTGCGGGGGCGACACAGGGTGCGGGGGCGACACAGGGTGTGGGGGCGACACAGGATGTGGGGGCGACACAGGTTGTGGGGGCGACACACAGGGTGTGGGGGCGACACAGGGTGTGGGGGGCGACACAGGGTGTGGGGGCGACACAGGGTGTGGGGGCGACACAGGGTGTGGGGGCGACACAGGGTGTGGAGGGACACAGGGTGTGGGGGCGACACAGGGTGTAGAGGGACACAGGGTGTGGGGCGACACAGGGTGTAGAGGGACACAGGGTGTGGGGGCGACACAGGGTGTAGAGGGACACAGGGTGTGGGGGCGACACAGGGTGTGGGGGCGACACAGGGTGTGGAGTTAACACGGTGTGGGGGGACACAGGGTGTGGGGGGTGACACAGGGTGTGGGGGGTGACACAGGGTGTGGGGTTGACACAGGGGTGTGGAGTTAACACGGTGTGGGGGGACACAGGGTGTGGGTTGACACAGGGTGTGGGGGCGACACAGGGTGTGGGGTTGACACAGGGTGTGGAGTTAACACAGGGTGTGGGGGGACACAGGGTGTGGGGGTGACACGGTGTGGGGGCGGCACAGGGTGTGGGGTTAACACGGTGTGGGGGGGGCACATGGTGTGGGCGCGACACAAGGGGTCGGGGGGACACAGGGTGTGGGGTGGACACAGGGTGCTGGGGGCACAGGGTGTGGGGGGGGAGACAAGGGGTTGGGGGGACACAGGGTGTGGGTGTGACACAGGTGTGGGGGGGGGACACAGAGGGTGAGGGCCACACAGGGTGGGGCAACACGGGGCTGGGGCAACACGAGGGGGTTGAGGTGACACGGGGGTTTGGGAGCGATGGGTGTTAGGGAGCGACGGGGGAGGTTTGGGGGTGACATGGGGGGTTGGGACGACATGGGGTCAGGTGTCACTAGTCCAGTGACAATACCACTACACCACCACCTCCCACCATCTGGGTTCTGGGTGATTCTGGATTACACAGTGTTGTGAGTCACTCTGTGTTCTGGGTTACTCCAGATTCTTGGTGACTCTGGGTTCTGACTTACTCTGGCTTTTGGGTTGCTCTGGATTGTGGTCACTCTGGGTTCTGTGTTACTCCTGTTTCTGACTTACTCCGGTTTCTGATTAACTCCAGATTCTAATGAACTCAGTGTTCTGGTTTATTCTGGGTTCCTAGATACCCCGGGTTGTGGGTCACTCCAAATTCTGTCTCCCACTGGCTTTTGTCTCCCACTGGCTTTTGTCTCCCACTGGCTTTTGTCTCCCACTGGCTTTTGTCTCCCACTGGCTTTTGTCTCCCTCTGGCTTTTGTCTCCCTCTGGCTTTTGTCCTCACTCTGCTTTTGTCTCCCACTGGCTTTTGTCTCACTCCGGGTTCTGTCTCACTCCGGGTTCTGTCTCACTCCGGGTTCTGTCTCACTCCGGGTTCTGTCTCACTCCGGGTTCTGTCTCACTCCGGTTCTGTCTCACTCCGGGTTCTGACTCACTCCGGGTTCTGACTCACTCCGGGTTCTGACTCACTCCGGGTTCTGACTCACTCCGGGTTCTGACTCACTCCGGGTTCTGACTCACTCCGGGTTCTGACTCACTCCGGCGTTCTGTCTGACTGACTCCGGGTTCTGACTGACTCCGGGTTCTGACTGAATCCGGTTCTGACTGAATCCGGTTTCTGGGTCACTCCGGTGTCTGTCTCACTCCGGTGTCTGTCTCACTCCGGTGTCTGTCTCACTCCGGTGTCTGTCTCACTCCGGTGTCTGTCTCACTCCGGTGTCTGTCTCACTCCGGTGTCTGTCTCACTCCGGTGTCTGTCTCACTCCGGGTTCTGTCTCACTCCGGGTTCTGTCTCACTCGGGTTCTGTCTCACTCCGGGTTCTGTCTCACTCCGGGTTCTGTCTCACTCCGGGTTCTGACTGACTCCGGTTCTGACTGACTCCGGGTTCTGACTGACTCCGGGTTCTGACTGACTCCGGGTTCTGACTGACTCCGGGTTCTGTCTCCCTCCGGGTTCTGTCTCCCTCCGGGTTCTGTCTCCCTCCGGGTTCTTGTCTCCCTCCGGATACTGTCTCCCTCCGGGTTCTGTCTCCCTCCGGGTTCTGTCTCCCTCCGGGTTCTGTCTCCCTCCGGGTTCTGTCTCCCTCCGGGTTCTGTCTCCCTCCGGGTTCTGTCTCCCTCCGAGGTTCTGTCTCACTCCGGGTTCTGACTCACTCCGGGTTCTGACTCACTCCGGGTTCTGACTCACTCCGGGTTCTGTCTCACTGCGGGTTCTGTCTCACTGCGGGTTCTGTCTCAACTGCGGGTTCTGTCTCACTCCAGGTTTTGGGTCACTCGCATTCTGTCAGACTCCGGGTTCTGTCTGACTCCGGGTTCTGTCTGACTCCGGGTTCTGTCCTGACTCCGGGTTCTGTCTGACTCCGGGTTCTGTCTGACTCCGGGTTCTGTCTGACTCCGGGTTCAGTCTCACTCCGGGTTCAGTCTCACTCCGGGTTCTGTCTCACTCCGGATTTTGGGTCACTCCGGGTTCTGACTGACTCCGGTTCTGGATCACTCCGGGTTCTGGATCACTCCGGGTTCTGGATCACTCCGGGTTCTGGATCACTCCGGGTTCTGGATCACTCCGGGTTTCTGACTGACTCCGGGTTCTGACTGACTCCGGGTTCTGACTGACTCCGGGTTCTGGATCACTCCGGGTTCTGGATCACTCCGGGTTCTGGATCACTCCGGGTTCTGGATCACTCCGGGTTCTGGGTCACTCCGGGTTCTGGGTCACTCCGGGTTCTGAGTCACTCCGGGTTCTGGATCACTCCGGGTTCTGGATCACTCCGGGTTCTGACTGACTCCGGGTTCTGACTGACTCCGGGTTCTGACTGACTCCGGGTTCTGGATCACTCCGGGTTCTGTCTGACTCCGTGTGTTCTCTCACTCCGGTTTCTGGTCAGTCCGGTTTCTGGGTCAGTCCGGTTTCTGGGA